>NC_060087.1:5498712-5801742 GCF_922984935.1 Meles meles
ATGAATTCTATTTGACTCTTTATACGAGATGCCAAAAAGCAGCAAAAATTTGTGTCCTGGGATATTCTGAGCGTCCCCAAAACAGGCCATAGCACAACAGAAGCGGTTTGGCTTAAAAGAACGGGGTCACCGTTACCGGCAGAGGCAAGTGTCGCTTAGCACCGGGAGTTAAGGGCTCTGGAAACTGCCTAGGAACGTCACCTCTTACATCCGCTCAATGGTTGGGTAAACTGAGTCCCCATCTTGGAAAGAGAGCTATTCTTCCATCCGGGCTCGCAAGACACTAACCACCGTGTTGAAAGTCCACGCGGTGACCCTGCCGGCCTTGCACAGAGCCAACAGGAAAACCACGACGCCCGCGCCTCTGCATGCGTTTTCAAGGGTGCTTCCCTCTGCAGCCCGCGTTCCAGGGATTTCCGTCGATTTGTTCTTGTGTCCCCAGGGCCGCTTACTGACTTACTCTTGGTGGACAAAAGGACCAGTACTGGACTGAAGTTTGCTTCCTACATGGCCCACGGAATAAGAATGACCTGTTCTGCCCTGGAAGGAGTTCCCCGGGCTGATCGGGCGGGCCCACTAACACTGGCAGATGGTCTGCGGGGCGCAAAGGGCATGTTCGGATCGTTTCTCTTCTCTTGTAACGGAGCCTTCTTGGACTGACCCCCATCCCCACGCTCTGTCCCCTTTCCCCACGCACACAGCGCTTGCCCCCCATGAGTTAACACAGTTCCCTTCACGTGGGCTCTGCCCCTTACCTTTGTAAAGGGTCTTGGGCACCTGGCAGGTGTGTCCACATCCGTTCGAACAACATTTCTTCACCCCGGAGCACTCGCTGTCGGCTTCGCAGCTTTCCACGCAGGCGGCGGCGAACCCGCTGGCCTTCTCAGGGGCCGGGCAGTCCCCCTGCTTCACCGACAGGATGTACTTGAGGAACTCACAGCTCGTCAAGCATTCGTAGTTCTTCTTGGGGAACAGAGGCTGAAGGCAGAAGAGGAAAAAATTCTCTTTTTTAAGGATTTTTTTTTTTTTTTTACTCAATCTCGACACCCAACGTGGGGCTCGAACTTACAGCCCCAAGATCAAGAGTCACATGCTCTCCCGACGCAGCCAGCCGGGAGCCCCGAAAAGGAAAGTTCTCTCGTTAAAGACACAGGACGCCCGATTTCCAAGACATCAGAAAGGAAGGTGAAAATTATTATTGGGTGAAAGTGTCCTTGGAATGTCTTACAAAATAAACGATTTGTTTTCTTTCCCCCCTTTAAATGTATATTTTAGGCTGATCTCTGAAAGGAATCCAGCCCGCGAGTGGTAACTTTGTGCGCACTGGACAGATATGCAGGAACCATGCACGTGAGCGCTCCAAGCTCACACAGCTGATGAGTTCGTAAAGCATCTCAGAGCCGTCGAGGGCCCCTTTCGGACTACAGAATGCACACGCGGATTGTCGTTCTCTACAGAGTCACTTGTGTCATGTGGTCAATGGTAGTCACGATGCCTTCGCCGTGCGTCTCCGTAAACTGTGCAGTTCTCACAGCAGTGACGCCGGCTGCTGTCTTGTCAAAAGCTCCTCTAAGCCTCCGTTCACTGAACGGGTTTTAGAAACACCGGCTTCTAGAGCTACCGTGCACATGGGACCTCGTGTTGCGATGGAATTATCTATCGGTCAGGGACGCCGTGATGGAACGTGGGTCAGGGTTACGTGTGTGTCACAGTCTGGTTCTGGAGAGCATCTGGCTGACGGCATGTCAGTGCAGCCCAGAATCAGTCACACGCTCGTGACAACGAGGATTCCCAGATTTTCTGAGAGACCCACATTACGGAAAAAGTGCAAAGAGTGGCAAGAACCCATTACGAAATGCATCTTTCTCCTTTGGAAAAACGGTTCAGGACAGCATTCGGTTACCGCTCGAACATGAGAAGCAATCGGGGGTAACGGCTTCCTTCTGCCACTCCAGTGGGAGCTGCTGAGCGTCCCTAAAAGGAGCCCCACCACGAGGGACAGAGGAATGACCTCCCACGTGGCCCTCCTTTTGCTGATGGATGGTGGCTGACAATCAGGCATCACGGTCACCCTAACTTTCAGCCTATCCCTCCTCCTGCCCTGATAGCTCACCGGGACCCCAGGGAGGCCGGGCTCTGCCTGCCGTGACAGCTCAGTGCCCCCCTTAAGCAGTGCAAACAGTGGCCTCGGCGCTCCGGGAAGGCCTGTGCTTTCTCCACACAGGGAGCAGGACATCCTCGAGGAGGGCACACCGTTTGTGGTCAGATGTCAAATCCGAGTCGGTATGTAAGAAATCGAGACGGTAACACAGGCAAGCGCAAACTAGGGGTAGAAGGTGAGTACCGCGGGGCTACGTGCCAGCCGGCTGCTCCCACAGATGACTCCCCGGGACTCGGGACTGGGAGCGCCTGGTCACACCTGGGGAACACCTGCGGAACGCCCGGTAACACCTGCTGCCGGCCGACTGCGGCTCTCTGCCATCTGGTGACACCTGGTAAGGCCTGCCGGCCGCAGCCCGCGACACCTCACCTTTGAGAGTCTGACCCTCCAGCCACATACGTAATCCCCAGGGACGCCGGCAGGGGGGCCGTCGGCCAGCGAGGGTCTCGAGCACTGGGAGATGTATGTTGACAAGGGGCTAAAAAGGAAAGGAAAAAACCTCTCCATCGCCCAACTCCCTGGTTTAAGGGAGGAGACAAAGGAAGGTCTCTGACTCACTTCAGGGTAGCGGGTTAATTATAGGCCGCTATTTCGCATGTTGATGGTGACCAGAAATCTCCTTGAAAAGCCCGAGCCTGGTAACTTCAGCTCGAGGACCTATGCCAGGAGCCCCGGCTAACCACGTCGCCAACGCAAACTGTTCTGCTGCGCTTGTCCTGCCTCGTTCCCCCAACGATGCTGCACCAAACCTGCCGATGGGGGCGCCTGGGGGCTCGGTCCGTTAAGCGTCCAGCTCTTGGTTGCAGTTCAGGTCACGGTCTCGGGGTCCTGGGATGGAGCCCCGGGTCGGACCCTGAGCGCAGCGGGGAGTCTGCTTGAGGACCCTCTGCCTCTGCCCCTCGCCCGCTCCTGTGCGCGCGTGCGCACTCTCTCTCTCAAGCAACTAAATCTTAAGAAATAAAAATTAAAAGTCTGTATATGAGTTATGATGGTGAATGCTACACCATGTGCATTTAAACGGAATTAAACGAAAATCTACGTCAGAGCCAGAAACACGTGCGTCCCGTTCCAGACGCGGGTGCTCCCTGATAGACACGAGGTCTTTCTGAAAGTGTCAGTTTAATGTTCCTGAGGATCCAACTCCCTGTGACCACAAGGGAAGAGCGCACACTCTAACGCAAGGCGGAAAACTGGAAACGCTACCTACAAAAAGTGCAACCCCAAAGTTGAAACGGCAATTGCGGACGTCCAATAAGTTATTCACCCTCGGTCAAAAGAGGGTCTCGATCTAAGAACTTCCCAGGCACAACTTGCCAGGAAGGTCACGGTTTCCATACTGAAGGGTCACACATCTGTAGCCAGTTAACTTTTTCAAAACTTCGGTCACAGTGAAAGCATCAATCCTTCAGGCCTTTCTCCCTTCGTCGATGTCACAGCTCATTTTTCCGGGAGCCGCTAGCTGTGCTCTCCTTTGTTCGCTTTTGACTCTCTACATGCAGGCCCAACCCAAACTTGGGAGTCAAAGCAGGGTGGGAAGGGAGCTGTAACCGGAATGACGGGCGTCTGCCCGTCCTCCTCTTCCACCAAAATGTACACGGGACAGGGCGCTGCAACTGCTTAGTTACCAGAATTACTTGGCCCGCACGGGCTGAAATTTCCAAGTAGAAATAATTTTATTAAACCTGGCAAGTGTTGACCGCTGGCTCACTAGGAAATCACCGTGACTGAGTCTGTGCCATGGGATAATCAAATCAGCTCCCTTCCAGCTTCCCATGTGAACACAGGGTAGGACTTGACATTCAGATAACGAAGTACGGGGCCGCCTGCCCCTGTTACTCGAACGATCTGTGTGCCAACCGCCACGCCCTTGAACCCCGAGCGGCGGAACGCAGAGACCATGTCTCCTCACCTTAATAATCCACTGATGTAACAATACATTATATGTTTATTAAAAAATTATAAAAAATAATAATTTACTGACGGAGCTAATGGGGCAGAATTAGAAACAAAAACAGCAGCCGACCCAGATGGGAAACACTGGATCCCGATGAACACAAGAAGGGTCATAACGAGCGTGACGGTTCAGATCTCCCGGTGGATGTGAGAGGTGTCCCGTTACGTTTTCAACAGCCCTCCTTTTTGGGATGGCTTCGAAAATGGGGACTCGTGTGTGTGTGGGGGTGTGTGTGTGCGTGTTGGATTGTTTCGAGAACCATGGAAACAAATGTGGGAACAAAATAAGTTCATCTTTGCACCAGAGCTTTCAAGACTGATCCATGAGCCTGCAACAGTACAGACAGCGTGATGAATATTACATGAGACGGTGCACAAAGGACCAAGGTCTATTATGCAGAGCGGGCCCACAATGGGTGCTCCCTAGCAGTGGGGTAATGGGTGTCTCCTTTCTTTTCCCATGCCACAAGTTAACTGTCGAATATTTCCAAATTCTTCTGTGATTCTGACCAAAATGTTTTAAGATCCACAGACAGAAAGCTGGCCTGCTTCCTCTGCAGTGACCATCTGCAACTTTCCAGCACGCTGCTGCCAAGTCAGCACGGAAACCGGCACGCGGGAACGGTGCCCTGCCGGCCCTTACGGGAAAGAAAACGTCTGAGTTTTGAGGATCCGCTTACAAGGACAGGGACTTGGTACAACAATCTTCCAGCAGACTTCTGCCAAACTGTTCTGCGGTTTATGTCTGTGGAAGGCAAATTTGGATGCTCTCTATCAGTTACCTTGGATCGGTATCTTGGATTGGTTGAAAAACGATTAACCGTCTGACTATAAATCGGAGAATGTATGGTTTCCATATGCAGGTCTCTCACTATGCCTTTGAGCGTAGCTTACTGGGAATGTTCTAGTTGAACCGAATGAGGACCAAGATGAGTGCAAGTCGGGAAAAATGATGTGTGGATATTAGTACTCTAGATCCAAAGAAAATGGGTAAATTCCTCTACTAATGGCCAGTTTAAGTCCCGTGAACAAAGGTCATTCGGTGTCAGTGAAGACACTTCTGACCAGGAAGCACCTTCTATCTCTTGTGATATTCCAAGTTAATTACTGGTGGGGGGTGTGAAAAATGTAGGAAGGGGGTGAGTTATCCAAATCATTAGGACTAGGATGCCCATCGGCTTCATGGTGAATGAGAGCACGTGCAAAATGTCATACTACTTCTTTATAAAAATATATCCAGCCGTTGAGGCAAACTATTCATTGTAAAATTAACGTATCTGTGATGCCTGTATAAAACTACTCATATGAAGCACTGCTCTTCCAGGATCCTGCATTTTTCTAGAGTCGTCGGTATCTCATGGATGTCATTGTGCTCCCAAAGAAGGGTCGGATAAAGCAAAGTATGGAGTAAATGAAAACACTCAGGGGGGTGGTGGGATTAGGTGGAAAACTTCATAGTTTGTGGACTGTTACATATTCGTTAATTCTTACAAACCTCTCCTACACTCCATCTCTTAAAGACTAAAGTGTGTTTCTTAGTGCTGTATGTGGACAACATGCCAATCTCAACGTGCCTGGCAAATGATAGACATAAAGTGAAACCCTAACAACAAACAGTAGGTTAACAGTTCCCGGACACCTTAGTGAAAAGACACCATTATCTTTGTTTTGTTTGTGTGGTATAAAACGCAAGGACCATACAACGAAATAATTCATGCCGTAACCAACGAAGAACATAAAAACATTAAGTTCGTAAGTCATCTACCTGTGTTAGAAATCATACATATACGAGGCCTCAGGGATGGAAAGAACATTGCCCTTGGTGTGGAATTCAATTCAACAGAACCATATCATGCATCAAATGTAGCATCCTTTGCAAAAAGCCAGGCCTTGAGTGGGTTTTCCTGCTCCAGCCAAAAAGCAAACGCAGCGTCGCATAGAGAATCCCTCCGGCACGCAGTCTCACCAAGGCGCATCTCACCAAGGCCCCCAAACCCCCATAACCATTATTATTTCCGTCTCACAAATGATGAAACAGAAGCTTGGGGAGATTATAATTTATCCCAAATCACAAGACAAGGATGTGTGTGAGCCACAATGACAACTGATGGCTTTCTAAAGACCACACCATATCTCAGATATGGTGATAAGAAGATGGCTAAGCCAGCCGCCGTCCACCTGCATTCCTATGAGCATCGCCCTGGAGGGTGTAACTCTTGAAATACCCACGAAGAGAGGGAACGCACTGCGGCTAGGTTCTTACATACATAATAGATGGGAATCATCTGGATGACTGACACACACACACACACATATATATATGTATATATTTTATGTCTGTATTTCCCATACACACACACACACGTAAATGATATATGTGTAAATCAAAAGGACAGAAATCTTACCCAGGAATACTGATGAAAACAAGCAACACTGAAATATAGCTTGTGCTACTGAACTTCAAGGATGAAAATATAACTTTTCAGACACCCAGGTAGAAACCTCAGGTGGATTCCGATGGAGAAAATACGGTTTCCTCCCAATCGATTTTTCTCTACAAAATTTAATGTCTGGAGCCAATACAGCAATAACTCTATAACAATAAGTAAAATAAACTATATATATGTATATACATATATATAGCTTATACACATAAAATCATATTATCTATAGCTTATATATATAATCATATCTATTTACATATATAAAAAAATCAGCTGTCATTCACAAGTATATACGACAGAAACATTCTCAAAGACCAAAAAAAACTCAGGGACTATACGGCACCCATGGGCCTTTCTCACTAAACAATGCAGTGCCAAATTCAGCCGTTCTAAAGACAGGCAGGCGACAAGAATAAATGGGTTAGTACCCAAAGAAAATGATGCATATACTTATGTGATGAGAAGTCTGTGCAATTCGATTTGGACTTCATGTGTAATGGCGGGCAAAGTTTGCCGTAAGTGGTTTCAAAGAAAATGGTATGTATGGATCCTTTTTAAAACTACAGTAAGATATGATCGAATTGTTTAAAAAGATTTTAAGTCACCTCTATACCCAACATGGGGCTTGACTCACAGCCCCGAGATCCACAGTCACGTGCTGCAGTGACTAAGCCAGCCAGGCGCCCCAAGATATGATCGAATTTAGAAGCCAGGTATAAAGAAATTATTAGCATAATAGACTCAATCATTTTGTCACTCACGTAAATATAAAACTAAAATTGAAAAAATTAGGAATTGTGGTCAAGGAAAAGTATTCAATATGATAAAACTAAGAATTAGGAAATAATGTCAGAAAAATTGGTAGATAGGAGTGGTGTGGGGAACACCTAAGTAGCTTACATTGAAGTTAACTTGAGGGCATCAGTCAACAATCGGGCAAATGTAAAATATTTAAAACAATGCTTTTGGTTTCATAATATTCTTCATCATCTCTTTCTCCCTGAAATTTGGGGGTTTCTGTTTCTTCTGCTATATTCAAATAGTATTAAACATCAAGCATCATTAAAAGCCAGCATGCACAGAAATGTCAGGTAAGGTGTCTGCCTAATGGTAACATATCGAGGTCCCCAAGACTGCCCCCAGGTCTGATCATTCACAGCGGGGACTCACAGGACTCAGCATAGAGTCATACTGTGGGCTCTGATTTGCTACAGCACCATCAGGAACTGGGAAAATGTGCACAGGGAGCAAACCACGGACGAGCTTCTGGGAGTCCTCTCACAGCGGCCATCACACAGGATGCGCTCGATGGCTCCTGCAGGACTTGTGACAACACGTGAGAAATGCTGCCACCAAACAAGTTCAGGAGAGAATCTGCGTCCAGAGTTTTTACTGAGGTTGGGCACGAAGGCACCTGCTGCTAACCGTATAAACATTATATGGTTAGCACGTCCCCAAAACCCAGACTCCCAGGAGGAAACAGGTGCCCATCATAAACCACGTTGCTGAGCTGACAGTTTAAGACCAGGGAGCACCTCTTGTCGGTTAAGGAATCATGTGAAACCTCCGCAGACCTAAGTTCCCACATGCTGGCCAAGGGCCAACTTTTTTTTTTTTAATATTTTATTTATTTGGAGAGAGAGAGAGACAGAGAGAGAAAGATCACAAGTAGGCAGAGAGGTAGGCAGAGGCAGAGGGAGAAGCAGGCTCCCTGCCGAGTAAGGAGCCCGATATGGGACTCGATCCCAGGACACTAGGATCATGAACCTGAGCCGAAGGCAGCCGCTTAACCAACTGAGCCACCCAGGCGTCCCAAGGGCCAACGTTTTAATCAGGAATTTGTAAAGAGAACAGTCTTAGGTTTCCTACGGTAACTTTCCGCCCAGGTAAGCATGGCTCTCCCGGATGGCAGAATTTGGAGTCATGGTTTGGTTTTATTCTCCGGTGTTCATACGAAGTTTTCAATGTGCACATATCATTTCTACAAAATAATAAAAACATTATAATGTTTAAAAAAAAGCAACCAAGGGGCGCCTGGGTGGCTCAGTGGTTTAGGCCACTGCCTTCGGCTCAGGTCATGATCTCAGGGTCCTGGGATCGAGTCCCGCATCGGGCTCTCTGCTCGGCAGGGAGCCTGCTTCCCTCTCACTCTCTCTGCTTGCCTCTCTGCCTACTTGTGATCTCTCTCTGTCAAATAAATAAATAAAATCTTAAAAAAAAAAAAAGCAACCAAAACTGCCAGAATTTCTTTCAAAGAAAGAATTTAAATACCAAGTATGCATGAAATAGGAAAAAAGCATTCTCCTTTCAAATGTTTCTAATTTGTTCTTGTAAATGCAATTATGATTTGCCTGGAAACTCAATTATACACACTAATTTATTAGATGGGATTACAATCAGTTTGGTTCTGGGGAAAATTATGCACCTTAGCCATGAATAATATAAAATAGAAGAAAATCAGAAACATGCGTGTTAGGCAAGTCTCTTCCAAAGAGGACGTGTCCCTTTTGACAGATGACAGTCATCTTTCTTCGTTGACCTGCTTTTCTATTTGTTTGGAAGGCAAATGTGCCACCTTGTATGGAAAGATCAATGGTCAGATCTTCCACAGGGAGCAACGCTCCGAAATCTTGCTGGAAGATCTCTGGAAGATCCCTAGGCACATATGTGATTCCAGAAATTCAAAAACTCCTCGAGAGCCAGGGACAGTGAGGGCCCTCCAGTTAAACTCTCATTTCCCTCTCTCCCCTTCGGCCTGTATTTTGTTACCTGGAATTGCCAGGCATGCCTATGAAACAATCACCCCGTGGAAGGATTACATACTAATTCGTAAGCCAAACTGCCGCTCTAGGGGTTAGGCATGGAATGACGAGCAAGAGAACGTATGGAAATTGTGCTCTGCCATGCTTACTGTTTATACCGTTAGCAGCAAGCAGGTAATTCATCAAGGAGTTTAATTTGTAGTAAAATAAGGCAGACACAGCAAGTCATGAAAGTTCATGAGGTCAACAGAGGATTAGCCTAAGGGAATGAACAGTCACAGGGTAAAAGATGCAGCGTAGGGAAGACAGCCCGTGGCACTGTAATATTATTGTGTGCTGACAGACGGGGGCACAGGACAAGGTACACAGAACCTGAGTCACTACGGATACTCCTGGAACTAATGTCACACTGTGTCAACCATACTGCAATTAAAAAAATGGTAAATAACCCTTTAAAAAGGATTAGACAAAGAGAAAGCTCTTAAAAAAGATTAAGTCATGAGCTCAGGATCCTGGGATCGAGCCCTGCATTGGGCTCTCTGCTCAGCAGGGAGCCTGCTTCCCCCCTCTCTCTGTCTCTGCCCGCCTCTCTGCCTACTTGTGATCTCTCTCTGTGACAAATAAATAAATAAATAATCTTTAAAAAAAGAGATAAGCCATCAATATTTAGAGTGATGTGAATACAGAAAATGATGGGAAGGACAGAGGAATATTCTAGAAGGAGGGAATAGCAAATACATCAATCAGGCAAGAGCTATAGGATTCGGAGGCAAAACTAATTTTACAAGTCTCAGTATCTCCAAATACAAAAGCAGGATAATTATGATTACTGTGTACTATTACCCTAAGTATTAAGTATGCAAAAAAATTAGCAAGATTTTGGCACATCAAAAAGTTAAAATTAATGTTAGCCACTAACATGAGTATCAGAATTTTTAAACATAGTTCTAGACATCCTACAAAAAAACAATGGGAAACAGTACAGGTTAATTACAGATTGCCTAAAATCCCCATATCCGTCATTTCTTACAAAGAGGAATGACTTCTAGGGGCATGCAGCTGGCTCCATTGGCAGAGCACGTGACTCCTGATCTCAGGGTCACGAGATCAAGCCCCACATTGGGCATGGCGCCTCCTTAAAATTAAAAAAAAGAAGAAGAAAAAGAGGAACAGATTATGAAGTTGTGAAATGTAACTGTTTATTCTTTTATTATACTTTTAAGCTTCTAAAAGCCTTCCATCTCAAAGAATTTTGCAAACACTGGCCAACTATGCAAAACTGTCGCACCCATTCAAGGTACCAGTAGAATCATACTTAGAAAAGATACACACTTTACCGCCTGACACACTGAAAAGTTCTATGTCCCCAGTTTCATTGCTGGTGTGGCAGTTTCGCACACCAGCGCGTGTCCTACAATTCAACTCAGTTCTGACACCATCTACCTGCAAACAGCTTCAGATCCCACAAGGACGGGCTCAGTCCCACAAGACCACAACCTCTCCCTTCAGAGACCAGTCACAAGTCCAAAAGGAAAAAGAGAAAAAAGAAATCTAAAGAAACAAAACCAGAAATGATAGAGGTGATGGAGTTAGCCGAAATGGACATTTTGAAAGTCATTATAAATGGGCTCTGTCTGCCAGGGAATGTGGGAGAAAGACGCAGAAAGACCTCCATGGGACTTCCAGAAGTAAACATGAAGAAATGAAAACTATGCCCAAGAGCATCTTAAGAATGTCAGGCATTCTCTAAAGAAGGGAACTTGAAGACACACTGGTGAAAATTAGCAAAATAAAGCAGGGGTGGGGGGTGGGGTGGGGGGGGTGGGATGAAGAAAAAAACACAATCAGAAGACTCAAGTCATAATCCAAAGCCTATCATGTATAATTAGAGTCCCAGAGGAGAGGATACAGAGAATGGGATAGAAAAAAATATTGGCTCACGTACCGGGCCACCTGGCTGGCTCAGTCAGTGAAGTAGCCAACTCTTGATTTCAGCTCAGGTCATGATCTCAGGGTCATGAGATGGCCCCCATGTTGGGCTCTGTGCTGGGTATGGAGTCTGCTTGAGATGCGCTCTCTCCCTCTCCCTGCCTCTCGCCCTCCACCTGCTCACACACAGTCTTTCAGAAAGAAAGAAAGAGGAGGAAGGTAGGAAGGAAGGAAAGAAGGAAGGAAGGAATATCAGCTGACATGTAAAAAATTTTATTAAAACTATATAGCCCAGGGGCACCTGGGTGGCTCAGTGGGTTAAAGCCTCTGCCTTCGGCTCGGGTCATGATCCAGGGTCCTGGGATTGAGCCCCACATCGGGCTCTCCGCTCCGCAGGGAGCCTGCTTCCTCCTCTCTCTCTGCCTGCCTCTCTGCCTAGTTGTGATTTCTCTCTGTCAAATAAATAAAATATTTAAAAAAAAAACTATATAGCCCAGTTAGAATTAGAAGCATCTCCATGACCCCCAAGCTGAAGAAATAGAAAAACTACCCAATCACAACTCCATCATCATATTGCTTAAAACCAGAAAAAGCAAGAAAATCTTCAAAGCAGACAGGGAAATACAAAGACATTTTATACACAACAAGAAAAGGAGAATGTCAGAGATTTTTCTGAAAACATGTAAGACAGAAGAAAATGAAGAGAGATTTTTAAACTACTAATTTTGAAAAAAAGTCAACCTAGAATTCTATACCTAGTCAAATACCTTTCATGGAGGGATGGAGACAAACCCACAATTAGAGTTCTGCAATTTGAGTGATTAGGAACATGGGGCCTTTTCTTCTAAACACCATCCTTATCTGTTTATTTTCAGTCCTTACCAGCGACTGCATCTTTTCTCCGTACAGAATATCACAGAAGAAAACACAAAAGACGTCACAGAACTCACAGGCAAGTGTAAGTGAGTGCTTGGCAGGGAACCCCGACACCGCAGAGGGAGATCCACGTTCTTGCTATGCGGGCAGCCCCTGGGCCCGCGGCCTCAGCATTGCCCATGGGAAATGCAGGCTCTGGGGGCCCACAGCACACGCCCACTGAATCCAAACCTGTACGTCTGAACCACACTAAGGTGATCTGTGCGCACAGTGGAGTCAGGGCCATCCTGGATGCTGGACTAGGCATTCACAGGGACAGCGGGTGTCTCCGTGACTCATTCCTGGTTTCATACTCCAGAACTCTGGGCTTCTGACCCATGCTGACCCACTCTCCAACTTCACACACCTCACAGGACTCGTTTCCCCGAGCACACGAATGGAGTCAAGTCTTCCCAAAGGAAAGGTACTCAAAACTCATGTCCACAGATGGTGAGCCCCTGGCCACAGCCCCTTCTCTCCCCTTCTGCCACGCACGTGGTCTTGGTGAAGGAACCTAAACGTACACAAACAGTTGTGCGTATTGGGTCGGCATTTCTCCCCGTACTTTCTATCTGACAACCAAGAGTTGGAGACAGTGATGACTCCTTCTCCACGGAAACCCTCTGATCTGCTTCCAGTCACCTCATCAGGACAAAACTCCTCTTCAGCCTCTACCTCACTGACCTATCACAGAATTCAAAAATGTTAACCTTGCCTTTCCCTTCAGAGTAAAAATGGCTGATATCCACTCAATGTTTCCCATGTTCAGACACTGGTTAAGTGTTGTACAAGCATCTTTCATGAGATTTTATTTTACTTATTTTATTTATTTGCTTATTTTCATTTTACTTAAATTTGATGCTCTTACAATTTCCAGCCCATTCCCTTAACTCCTTCTACCTGCTCTGTCCCTCTTTTCCAGCCAGATAGGTCTTCAAATCATTCAGAATAATCTCCTATCTTCAGGGTTGGTTGTTTTTTTTTGTAATCAACTTGCAAGACTCATCAAGTGTCCTCTAGTTGAATCTCATATGATTCTATATTCCCCTGGTGTTATATAAAAATTTAATGAAAATGGCGTCTCCCTATTTCAAAAAATGAGGGGAAAAAGCCTACATTCCATGGAGAACATGTCCTGTTTAGTCAATAAATGACCGAACAACCTTAAGAAGTCACTCAGTAGGCTTGATTTTGTCATTCTGCTGGGCTATAAAATTTGATATAATGAGGATAAATTCCTTTCTAAGATGCAGGTAAAGGAAATCTCACAACAATTGTAAAACTTTATAAGCATTCCTTGAAACGTTTCATTCCATGACTCCCACTATCTGCTAAATTGAAAGGGAAACCAGGACAGAGTCCGCACTTTCCACCACCACCACCCAAAGATCACAATTCAGAAATACAAGGAACACTTCCATGTGTTACAAACATGTAAAAGGTAAAGGCTTATCACTTCTAAAAATGAAGGTTTACTATGTATAATAATAAAAGCCACCGTTTTTTGAAAATGAGCTCCATGCCAGTGGCCCCACGCCTGCACCCCATTTTACGACCACTCCTGGCCACGCACGGGATTTCAGCACAGAACGTGGAGCTTTCAGAAGAAACCTTCCACAAATTCCACCCTGACATCCCCAACACACCTGCGCTGATTCTTGGGCCTACCACCCCCTCGGCAGACACACGCACACCTGGGCATATGACATCGTTTTCTTGTTCAGCACTCAACTTCTTCCCATACATTTAACCCTTTCACTGCTGTCCCAGACACCAGAAGCTGTGGCTTCCATTCCTGAAGGGAGATGTCTACTGCGTGCGCTGGGTTTTGGAGCACTGGAAGGATAACAAGTTTTGCGTGTGAGAAAGCCCCCGTGATAGACCCCAACAGCTTTAGTTTCTGACGTGTTTTGTCAGGAGGACAGGAACATTCTATTGCCGGGGCATCCAAAGTCATAGGGAGCCTTGTTGTTCCTTTAGTTCCTCGAAGGGCCCTTAATTAACTACGATTTTGCATAAGCAAACCTCCCTTGCTGTTCAAGGGAGTTCAGTCCAGATGGCCGGCCAACAACATTATGTTACACACAGGCTCAGATTCTTTTCCTTTTGCGGGGAGCATGGCTTCCTCCTCCAATCTGTCCTGGGTCACAGAGCAGACTCAGGAGGGGAGCACCTGGATTCCAGATCTTCTTCAGGAAGAAGCCGTTAAACATGGGATCTCGGGCAGATAACACCATTTCCCCCTTGTATGTCAGTCCTGTTGCCCATTAAGTTCACCCAGTAAAATTCAGGCTTAACTTATAAGAATTGTTGTGAAAATCGAATATAAGAAGCTTCGGAAACATTTTGAAAAGCGAAAAAACCACAAAGAAAGGAGTCGGGAATCCTATCTGCGGTTGAGTGCAAACCTCCTTCCTCTTCCTGGGCGCACACCAGCAAGAACTGGGTCTCTCGGAATCCAGCTGGCCCCGGAACAGCTTTCCTCTGAGCCCT
Source organism: Meles meles (assembly GCF_922984935.1). Taxonomy (NCBI): domain Eukaryota; kingdom Metazoa; phylum Chordata; class Mammalia; order Carnivora; family Mustelidae; genus Meles; species Meles meles. Next base: position 5,513,370 of record NC_060087.1, read on the forward strand.
GAACACCTGTCTCCTCCGTGGATCCCGGACAGAGAGGGGCGTCTCGGCTTCTCCATGACCCTAGCGCACACTTCACACTGCCGACGTGTCCCCACTTTGGTGGGGACATCGTGAATCAGAAACGTCATCCCTAAAGATGAGAGATGGTGTGTCCTTCAGCAAGGCAGTGCCTCAAACTACCAGGTATCACGTTCCCTTAAAACGTAGACAATGGCAATTTGAAGACAAAATGATTTTATACCATTAAGAAAGGGAAAGAGTACTTTCCTTGATAACTTAGATGCCTGCAATTGTAAGAAGGGAATGTTTAAACGTGAAGAAATATGCACTTTATGATCAGGAAGAAAAATGGTGGATGGTGGTTTTTAAATCTTTAGAAAAATAGTAAGATGGAGATAACGTTTAATGAGTAAACAGAAACAGTAAAGCATGACCCACCCTCCTCCAAAACCTGACGTGGGGAGAATTCTCCCATGTGATCCAAAGAAGGCATCCTGCACGCTTCCGGCTCTGACACAGTCAGCTGTTTCTTCTAAGGAATAACGTCCCTCACCGCCGCAGCAGCTGGCACTGTAGAACGATGAGACGCGAAGTTAAGGAGATCCATGTGCGCGGCAGCCACAGACCCACTCGAGGTGAGCGATCGTGACCGTGCCTCCGAAGACCTCTTCTACGGAGGGAAACTGACGTTGTGACTACAATACCAAGAACAATGGAGCTTGTGTAGAAACAGGTGCTGGGTGTACAGGTCAGGAAGCAACAACGTTCTGAAGGGTCCGGCAGGGTCCTGGCAGGATGAGGACCGCTTCCTCGCGTAGCGCAGGAGGTGGAAACATCTGCAGGCGCCGCCGTAAGCAGCCTCAGCCTTGTGCACCTCCAGACCCGTCACAGGCCCTCAGCTCTGCGGCCACACGGCCCCAACGCGGCCTCCGACAGAAGCCCCGCAAGCCGGCGAGGCCGTGTTCCTACACAACTTCACTTGTAGCAACGGGAGGCAAACGGTGCCTTCAGAGACAAAAAAAGCTCAGAGAGTTTGCAAATGAACACAGTGGGTCCAACCCATCCAACGGTTCAGCCTTTCCACCGGAAGGGGAATGCACCGTGGAGTCCTTCTGGGTGTAAACGTTTACGAAGGGAAAGCATGGTAGGTTTATGAAAACGGGGATCTTGTAGGCACGCGGAGCAAGTGACGGGGGAAGCGAGAGGCAGACAGGATTGTCTTAGCGCTGCCTCAGTGAACAATGAGCCTCCAAATGCCAAAACGGGGATCGGTCTTCCAGGACCCAGTCTTTGTCAACGCGGGAGGCAGACGTGAATGCAACATTCAAGGAAACAAGACACGGAGAAGAAGACGGCCGAGAGGGACTGACGGGGAACAGGGAGCTCGCGTGGTGGCACCAGCGGGCTGAGGTCTGTGAACCGGCCTCTCCGGTTCCAGCTCACCCCTCCCGCCGGAGCAGGAGTCACCGTTGGTCCATGAGTCCCATTTCTATCAGCTGCACTGGGTCCAGCAGCCCTCACGGCCCTTTCAGAGAGAAGCGCTGTCCCAGAAGTGCGCTGTCACATTGGACACTGCTAGCGAGACAGGTTTCAGATGACCTCAGTGACACCTTCCTTCTGATGTCACAACGTCCACCCTGCATGACGGATCGTAAGGGGTCGCATGTTTATGAAGCCAACAACGTGGTCCACCTTGTTCCTCCAGATCCTACGACTGCACATTTTAATTCACACAGATGGACGGTTTGCGTAGAGCACAGAATGCAAAACAGGACCAGGAGGGCAAGTTACGGAACACACAACACCTGCACCAATACCCCGGTTTGTTGTATTTCTGACGACTCCGCTCTGGTCAATGCCTCAAGGGGCCTGAACCACTGCTTTTTATTTGCTTTTTGTAGCTGACACAGCTCAGAGCGAGCACCACTGAGTCATAACCGTCCCCTGATGTCATCACCTCCCTTTGCGTGTGTGTGTGTGCGTGTGTGTGTGTTGGTGGCTGTTGTGACTTGCTTCTAACCAGGAGAATATGGCAAAGGGGAAGAGGTGGACCTCCGGAGACTGTGTTGTATTATGGAAAGCTTGGTCTCAGCACACTGCGGGTCGAGAGGTCTCGCTGGCCTTGAAAAAGTAACTATACACGTTGTGACCGGCCTGGCAGGGAGGGTATGTGGTGAGGAACTGCAGCCAACCTTCAGATGTGAGAGTGGCCTCCAGCCACCGAGAGAATGCGACCTGAATTCCACAACCGTAAGGGATGCATTCTGCCAACAACCACCATGAGCTTGGAGGCAGACCGTGAGCAGAAATAGCTGAGCCCACAGATGAGAAAGCAAGCTCAGCAGACACCCTGATGATGGCATCGTGGGACCCTGATGCAAAGAACACCTTTAAGTCATGTCTAAACTCCCAATGCACAGAAACTGTGAGATAAGAAACATGTATTGTCCATGGAATGGGAAAATATATTCACAAATGATACTACCAAGGGCTTATACCCAAGATCTATAAAGAAATCCTCAAACTCACCACCCAAAAAACAGATAATCAGATTAAAAATTGGGCAGAAGACATGAACAAACACTTCTCCAAAGAAGACATACAAATGGCTAACAGACACATGAAAAAATGTTCATCATCACTAGTCATCAGGGAGATTCAAATCAAAACCACCTGACACCAGGTAGAATGGCCAAAATTAGCAAGACAGGAAACAACGTGTGTTGGAGAGGATGTGGAGAAAGGGGAACCCTCTTACACTGTCGGTGGGAATGCAAGTTGGTGCAGCCATTTTGGAAAACAGTGTGGAGATTCCTCAAGAAATTAAAAATAGAGCTTCCCTATGACCCTGCAATTGCACAAAGATACAGATGTAGTGAAAAGAAGGGCCATCTGTACCCCAATGTTCACAGCAGCAATGGCCACGGTCGCCAAACTGGGGAAAGAACCAAGATGCCCTTCAACGGACGAATGGATAAGGAAGATGTGGTCCATATACACGATGGAGTATTATGCCTCCATCAGAAAGGATGAATACCCAACTTTTGTAGCAACATGGACGGGACTGGAAGAGATTATGCTGAGCGAAATAGTGAAGTAGAGAGAGTCAACTATCATACGGTTTTGCTTACTGGTGGAGCATAAGGAATAACACGGAGGACATGGGGAGATGGAGAGGAGAAGGGAGTTGGGAGATGAACCACGAGAGACTATGGACTCTGAGAAAAAAACTGAGGGTTTTGGAGCGGCGGGGGGTGGAGGGTTGGGTGGGCCTGGTGGTGGGTATTATGGAGGGCACGGAGTTCATGGAGCACTGGGTGTGATGCAAAAACAGTGAATTCTGGAACACTGCAACAAAAACTCATGTTGTATTTTATGGTGACTAACATAACATAATAGGAAAGAAAGGAAGAAAGAAAGAAAGGGAGGGAGGAAGGAAGAAGGAAAGAAGGAAGGAAGGAAGGAACGTGTGTTGTTTTAAGCTTGGGGTCATTTGTTAGGCAGCAGAGATAACTAATATAAAGACACATGAAATTGAACGCCAGGTCAGCATATGCTTTCTGGAAAAGTCTGGACAGAATCCCTGAAGAAGCCAAAATGTTCTGGGGAGAATGGATGGATGATACGTCAGCTCCCTTGAGGGAGGACAGAAACCATGACTGAAGCGGGTGTCCTACCCCCACCACCCAGAAGGGCTGGATACAAAGCCACGGGAAGGTTCTTCCTCTGTGGGAGTTCACACCCAACTGTGAGCCTAGCGGTGAGTGTCCTTGCAGAGCAACTGGGCTGAATAACTTGGGCTCTCGGCCAGTCGTCGGTATCACTCGAGGCATCCCAGTGTGCGCCACTACAAAATGCTTCAACGACTGCGCGACCGTAGCCCTCGGGTCGGAAGCGCTCCCAGCAACACGGCCTCATCAGGGAAGCTGGTGCAAACCACCACGTGCCAGCGACCGCCACCAAGCGCTGAGCAGAACTTCCTAAGCCGCGTAAAAGTGTGACTGGGACGATCCACACCGGACCTGCTCGCGCTGAGAAGGCCCCTGCACTCCGCTCTGCGACCACGGGGAACACTGCGCTTCGAGAACCCAGGAACGCCGTGACCCCCGCCGTTGTGTGAGGGAAGTCGAGTCACGGCGCACTCGGATGCAGGGAAGGTGTGCGGCCGGGGCTGCCGCTTCAGGCTCGGTCCCTCTGCCTGGGGTGGGGCCGGCAGACCCGACGCGTCCCCAGAGTCGCACTGCACGCTTTGCTCTTCTCCACGCGTGGGGACGGTGAGCGCTGTCCTGCCGCGGGCACCTGCGTCCTACACACAGATGACGCTCCTGTCACCCGGCTCTGCATTCGGACGCTCAGGGTGGACCCTGCGCACCCTCCGGTTGAAACCCGGGCGGCGGGGCCCCAGAAGCTCCTCGTGCGGGGGCTTGGACAGGCTCCCGCCCGCCTCCTGGTCCCTTCAGAGGCTCCCAGCCCAGCACTCCGGGCCGTGCCACGGGGCCTCCCTCCCCGTCTGCCCTCCCAACCCTGGACATAGCTGCTGTGGTCACTGGTGTGGGGTGGGGGGACTCTCCCACCGCTGCTCCCCAGCGGCCTGGAGGAGCCGGTCGCGCTCTCCCTCTTCTGCGGGGCCGGCGGCGGGCCAGCCCACGGCCTCCTCGCTGCGCCCGATAGGACCCCAGGCTGGACCCGAGCCTGGACCCCGACGGGCCCTGGAGGAGCCGGTCCCGCAGAGGCTCCCGCCCTCCGCGGCAGCACGGGGGTCCAGGCGGCCGCTGTGCGGGGCAGGAACCGCCTCTATTCCCGCCCGCAGACGCCGCGGGGTCCAGCCTCCCGCCCAGCACATGGGCCACCGGGACGGGGAGCGGAAAAGGCCGAGAACCCGCTCCTCGCAGACAGCACGAGGGCGTCAACAGCGCGCTGACAGACACCCGGACGACAGCGGGGACGGAGAGACGGGGGACAGCAGCGGTTTCTACCTCGAAGACGGTCCCCGTCTCTACGCATATGTCCTAAAGTTGCTTCCAGTCACGCAAGCGCTGCGGGGCTCGGCTTTAAGGCAGCTCAACAGTGTTTGTCCCCTTCCCGTGAGTGACTTCTCAAGACCCGCGCGGCCACCCTCCCGGCGGAAGGCGGCGGCCCTCGGTGCCACTGGCCCGGACTTCGGGCCGCGCGGGGTCCCCTTACCTCACAGAAGCTCTGGCATTGCTGCTTCCGCGGGTCCCACGACTCCCTGCACGGCTCCAGACACTGGGGGAGAAGCAGAAGGACAGACAGCGCGGGTGAGACACAGCCAAGGACAAGCACCTGCCCCTGCCCCTGCCCGCCTGCTTCTGCTGCGGCTTTGCGCAGGGCGGCTCCCGGGCATCACCCGCGCCTGCTCCCTGCCCCTGCCCGCCTGCTTCTGCTGCGTCTTTGCGCAGGGCGGCTCCCGGGGCATCACCCGCGCGGGGCGGACGGCGCCTGAGCGAGAGCGTCAGGACGCAGCAGAAGCCATCTGCGCCCCCGTGACTGCAAGAGCCTGGGGGGGGAGGGGGTGCGGGACACGGCGTTCACCCTTGGACACGCGCCATCTGGCAGAACCTCCCGGACGAGAGTATCTGCGTTGGGTGAGAAATGTTTCCTAGGGGCGCCGGCTGCTGGGTGGGTGGAGCACACAGCTCTCCGTCTCGGGGCTGGGAGTTCGAGCCCCACCTGGGCTGCAGAGAGGACGTCAAAATAAAATCTTAAAAAAAAAGTTTTCTAAAGGTGGTCGTCACAGATGAATTTTGTTTTTTTCAGGAACTTTAACATGAACCTGCTTTACAATTGGCACCAAAGGACTGTTCTCTATATAGTCTGCAGGGAATGGGTGAAGTTGCTTCGTATTAAATATCTATATATAACGTCACTGTTCACTAATCTTTAGCTCAGTGGGTCTCACAGCATTAACACACACCCAGTTTAATTACTCTATTACAGTATTTTGAATACATCATAACATAAAACATAATATAAAACATAAAAATATACCAAATAAATATTAGAATATATTAAATAAATTAAATTTACCAAATAAATATTAGAATACATTAAATCTACTGAAATATATGGAATAAACTCTGAGTTTCAGAACAGAGAATAAAGTCTGAATATGTGTTTAAAATGTATTACCATATACGGTAACAAATCAAAGTTTATAACTAGGCTCCATTATTCATTAACAATCATAATAATAAATAGTTAATAATGTATCATATATATAAAAGTATGTTACCTATATTAAATGTATGTGCATTATATATGTAATACAAAGAATAATTGTTGAGAAAAGTATATATACACGCATAGATACTTTTCTGCCATATATAGGAGGATCTATAGTACTAGTACGTGTACCTGTATATAATTTATTACTATATATAGTACTTGTACAATGCATGAAATATAAAGATCACATACCGTATCTGTACTGTATACATACTGTATCCGTTACATACACGGTACTACCACACCATGGAACTCTGCATACACACATATATGTGCACCACAGCATTACACAGTCTGCATATACCATATATACTACATGAAATACAGTAAGCTTATATAATTGATAGCACCGTATGTACTATATACAACATACAGTAATAAATCAGGGATCACAGCCAGTCCTCGTGGTTGAAATTAAAATGTTACGTTAATATGAATAGACTTGATTCTCAATTTTATGTTTTAATGAGTAAAAATGAATACATCCATATAGTTAAATGTCAATTCTCTAAACACTGGTTTACTGCTGGTTCCCATCAGGTCATTATTTTATCTATATGATTTTTATTTCATTCCTGATAAAATTTCCAATTAGGATCAACGTTCTCAGTTAAAATCCACATAAGGGGGCTCCTGGGTGGCTCAGTGGGTTAAGCCGCTGCCTTCGGATCGGGTCATGGTCTCAGGGTCCTGGGATCGAGTCCCGCATCGGGTTCTCTGCTCAGCGGCGAGTCTGCTTCCCTCTCTCTCTGCCTGCCTCTCTGTCTACTTGTGATCTCTCTCTTGCTCTGTCAAATAAATAAAATCTTAAAAAAAATAAAATCCACATAAGTATACCTTAGAATTCGGGATATATAAATATGTATTTTTTTTCATTATTTTTTTACTCCACTTGGTAGCCAACTCCCCCTGTGTTTTAAAACACAGTTGAAAGTCTAAGGCGCTCTACTGTCCACGCGTCAGCTGCCTGTCACAGCAGCGCTGCTCACGGTGTGATCAATGACCGACAGTGTGAACCTCACCTGGCAGGTGCTCAGAAATGCAAGTTCACGGCCTGCCCCCAGACGTAGAGTCAGAATCTCTGGGATCGGGAGCCAGGAGTCTGTTAGCAAGCTCTCCAAGAAACTCTGATGCTTACTAAACTTTGGAGAGAACCGCCTGATTGCAGCAAACATTTCCCAATACATATGTGTATCAAATGACCACGACGCACAACTGAAGTGAAACAACGTTGCGAATCATATCTCAGTAAAGCTGGGGGAGCTGGACGAACGGCTACAGGATTTGATTGGGGGGGGCAGTCCATAGGGCCAGCTGGGTGGCTCAGCTCCTTGAGTGACTGTCCATTTCCGGTCAGATCATGATCCCAGGTTGTGAGGTCAAGTCAGGCTCCACACTGAAAATGGTCCCTGCTTAAGAGCCTCTCTCTCCCTCTCCAAAACAAACAAAAAGAGTCAATACGGTCCCTTTGCTTTATTTCTCACTAAGTAAGACCCAATCTATTTCTTGTAAGAATATTTTACATTGTATATTCATTAATGTTGCATAGGAACAATTCCTTTTTTAGTTATTTTAATTTTTTAAAAGTTGAGCTTTTCCATGATACTTTTCCAAGACCTACACCAGCTTGTCCCAAGCTTCCCGGTGCCCACCTCTCCCAAGCACGTTAAAACAAATGCACTTTTTTTGCCAATATAACAATTGGAAAAGAACACCATTTTTCTAAGAGCAATGAAGTCACTTTGAAAACTTGTCTCCTGGGGTCTCTGAGTGGCTCAGTCAGTTAAGCATCTGCCTTCGGCCCCGGTCATGGTTTCGGGGTCCTGGGATGGAGCTGTGCAGGGGTTCCCCGCTCAGTGGGGGTCTGCTTCTCCCTCTCCCTCAGCCCCTCACACCTGTTCCTGCGTGCACATAGGCACGCGTGTGCGAGTGCTCTGTATCTCAAATAAATAAAATCTTAAAAAAAGCAAACTTCTTTCCCTTACATATTTTAGGAGTTCCTTCAAGAGTTAGTTTTGTTTCCTAAAGGTCGAAAGGTATGTCTGATTCCTTATCCTCAGACTTCTCTGTGTTTGTTTTAAGACACTGGCTCTGAGCCAGAAAAGTTTAAGGGTCACTTAGTAAGTCTATCTAGACCAAACTGCTTCTCGAGACCATTTGAAGTGAATTGGTGGCACTCCTCAGACTACCTGGAGATCTTGTTCGTTTGGAGACGCGTCCTGCGATGCGGGAGGACCCCCTCCATAACACGTGGGGATTTTTCATGGACACAAGCCGAGCTCCTGACACATTAAGTCCTTATCCTTTTATTCAGGAGCATCCAACAAGCATTCCTTCCGTATGAAACCGCTCAGGGCGATGTGGCTGACGGTGTCTGAGCATAGTCCACGTTGCTGTGGATCGTCGCTGAGAACGTAAATCGTGCCACAGGCTACCTGCGCACCTGCTCGGTGGTATGTCACGACCCTCGACATCGGGGCATTAAAGAGCGTCCGTCCCGGGAGAGCTCCACAGTTCCACATGAGCCTACTCCTGCCAGGCTGGGGAACAAATACGGTATAGGAAACCAACACCACTTAGGAAAAGAGGCATACTTGTGAGATGCTGACGGAAGCGATGCAGAACGCACTTGTCTAGTTACTCTAGCACCGCCGGCTGCCATTCCAGCGTCAGGAGATGCCACGTACTTAAAGTTGACTTCACTGGCATGCCTGCCTCCTTTCCAGTAGCCAGCCACCATCCGTGTCTACAGACACGTCACAGAACGTGATTAATGACCGCCAACATTTTCTTTTAATAATCCCTCTGTGAAAACTCTCTGACAAGGAAAGCCTGGATACGGAAATACGAGTAAATCTCTGCAGGATCCATTTGCCAACGCTCGATTTCTTTATAGTGCGCTTAGCCAGGTAAAATGATTGCAATAAAAGCCGGGGCGTTGGGGAGGGGGTAAAAAGCCCAACCATTTCTCTCATCCTTCAAGCAAAAAGAGCGTCCTGTTTCTCCAGATTAAAAGGCAGTGTTGGGGGGGGGGGGGATTTTGTCAAAAGAGGGCAGACTCAAATCTCATTTCCATAAGAAAAATATTACATGGAGACAACTGCTTTGGAATTTATTACACGTCACAACTGTAAGTGCCCTGATCAAATTACCAAAAAAAAAAAAAAAAAAAAGAGAGAGAGAGAGAAACCCACCAATAAAAGTAACTTAATTTACTATTTTAGCACAAGGCATGTGGGAGTGAGCAGGCCAACGACAGGCCAGATTCTCGGGAACCTCCCATGGGCTGTGGCCATGCAGCCGGTGCAGAAGGAAGGCACACAAAGCCTGGGTGTGAGCCCCATCTCTTGTCATGCATCTAACCTTCGACTGTGAGAAAATTATGTAATTATTCAGCCTCCATTGGCTAACTCAAATATAAGAAAACAATCGTTCATATTAACTCATGAAAAATTTTATTTTTCGAAGAGTACCAGAACTTTTACCGATTTATGGAGCACTCTGAAAATTATTTATTCAGTGGAGCCCCATAATAGCAGATCGACAGAGGTATGTAAAGTTGGGTACCACCATTCTCACATCTTAGAGGGAGGAAACGGCAGTGTACAGAGGTTGACCGAACAAAGCAAGGGACTATGGTCGAGACTTCAGGAACGGGAAGTTGGACCCGCGCTCTGGCACACTCAAATGAATGTTCTTCCCAATACAGAACGTTGCTCTGGTTATGCCCCATGCTGCAAGGGCTTAATGCGGTGATATGTGAAAGGTATTGGGAAACTGAAAAGTACTTTGCTAATCTGTGAGATTCCTGAATCACTATGATTTCGGAAAGGATTCAGCTCCAAAACGCCCTAGGTAGGTGTTACAGATTCCAAGGTACTTACAAAATCATAACCAACAGGACTATTTCTTATCAGAGACAAAGGAAGGCAACCCTCCGGAGCCAAACTACTGACAAAGAGTGAAACTGTTGATATCGCTTTGGTGATGCACCGTCTGGACAAATGAGCACAAGCGTCCATATCTTACATTGAACCACATGCTTCCATAAAAGGAAAGTATACTGCCTTATATTGCATTATCAGCAAAGGAACTTCTATTGCCTAAAGAGCAATTACAATAAATTCTGAAGCATAAAAGTTTCCTATAAAATTCAAATTTTCACACACGTCCAATAATCGGGAAACAGAACCCATAATTATGTTACATTAAATAAAGAGAAGCCATTAGAGCAAAGCACCCAGCATTCTGCACATTCCAACCTGTTCGAGTTAACAACTGATAAATCAACAAATGAAGATTCGTAGTTCTCACGTGCGACATATTCATCTAGTCTCCAAGGTGGCGGGAAACGGGCAGTCATTCTGCCTTCGAGCAACCTGTAATGTCCACGGGAGGAAGCACGGCGGAAGTGTCAGGTGTGAAGCATCAGACAGCTGACAGAACGCACCAGATGAGCCTGAGGGAGTGACGCATGTTTCCATACGGGACACCTGGAAAGGCCTGCACAGAACTGAGAACTCGTGAGTTAACTTAGAAGAAGGCGGACTGGACCAGCTTTAGCCGATCTGGGGCCCGGATGAGGTGTGCGGGGGATACGGTGCAGGACAGCACAGAGAGCAGACGCCGTGGACCGCAGGCTAGAAACACGGCCCTTGGGGTTCAGAGACAAGCCACGGACGGTCCTAGAACAGACAGCTTGAGTGTTGCTGCAATATAATGATTCATAAAAACTACGTATATTGGGTCATTTAGATAACCAAAATATATTTCTCAGATACATTCAATAATCTTCACGTCCACTGCTCCTGAAAATGTTTCAGAGCCGTGAAGGTGACGTGGGGGTCTTGCTACTAAGAAACGTGACTTGAGGGCTCGCCCCTACCCTCACCAAAGGGCACGGGCTGGTTGACAGGAGGACTAATCATGGGAACTCGCGATCCCACTCCCTGACCTGCGGGGCGGGGAGACGGGCTGGACACTGAATCAGCTAATGCTCGGTCAATCCTAGCGAGGTCCTACAGTTTTCATAAGCACAGCAGGACCAGAGCACCGGGCTGGCTCAGTTGAAAGTACCCGTGATTCCCGATCTTGGGATCTTCGAGTTCAAGCCCCATGTAGGGTGTAGAGATGACTTTATTGATATATGTGCATTATTCTATATATACTATACACACACTTGTACAGATTATGTTAAAATATACAAGTACACTATGTATACACACAGTACTTTATACTCATACTTTATATACATTATACACATAGTGTATCTATAGTGTTCTGGTATATTAATAAAGCAATCTATGTTAAGTTATATACACGACACATATGTGAAGTATATAACTTAGCACAGATGGCTTCGTACATATATGAAAGTATCCTGTAAAGAAAAACCCACGAGGGACCGGTCTTCTTATCCCTTCCAGACATTTTTCACGCTTGGGCAACCAGAACATTTCCATGTGCCACAGAGCTGGGCCCCAAGCTCCAAGAGGACAGAAGCTCCTTTGTTGGGGATCCTGCCCTCCGTATCTCTTCACCTGCCTGCTGATCTGTGTTCTGTGTCGTATCTTTTTTTTTTTTTTTAAAGATTTTATTCGTTTATTTGACAGACAGAGACCATAAGTAGGCAGACAGGCAGGCAGAGAGAGAAGGGGAAGCAGGCTCCCTGCTGAGCAGAGAACCCGACGCAGGACTCGATCCCAGGACCCTGAGATCATGACCTGAGCTGAAGGCAGAGGTTTAACCCACTGAGCCACCCAGGCGCCCTGTGTCGTATCTTTTAATACACTGCTTAACATTGAGTGTTTCCCTGAGTTCTGTGAGCTGCTCTAGAAAATTAATCGAATCCTAGGAGGGAGTCATGGGAACTTCCAGTCTGGTCTGTATGTGACATTGGCCCATGAAGCTGGGTTCCAGGGGACAGTCTTACAGGTCCTGTGGGATCTGATGCTATGCCCCTGTAGAAGTGTCAGAATTGAGCTGAATTCTCAAACACGCTGCTGGTGTCCGGGAACTGCTTGGTGGACTGGGGTTGGGGTGGGAATCCTCCCACATTGGAACTGGGTCTAGGAGCCCTAAAGGAGTTGGAGTGGGAGTCGGATGACAGAGGTGACGTATTGCAGCAAATGACACCTGAGCAGAAGTTTTAATGACGTCTTCCAAGGCTTCCGCCACCATTTATAGCGTTGATACGCCATCTGGATGGCAGAGGATGCTGGATAAAAGGAAAGGGCACATGAGCCTAGGAAAGGCAACATGGGGCTACAAGCTCACAGACACAGCTCCGGTTTGCTGTAACGGACAGGAAGGAGGGGAAAAGGAGGAAAAGAAAGCACACCAAAATTTCTAACCTTGATCTGACAGGAACCCATGGGGTCCCTAAGATGGAGGGTTGGGGAGAAACTGGGAAAGCTGTGCAACTGAGACCCTAACATGACGAGTTCAAGGCATCCGGTGGACGTACACGAAGGCAGGACCAACAGGCTACCGGAAAGGCGGACATGGAGTTCTGAAGAAAGTTGCAGAAACAAGGATCCTTTATAACCTCTGCTCTTCCTCTCCACGTCATTCATTCATTCGTTCCTTTTATTCATATTTGCAGAATCCCATCACCACACTGTCAGGCTAGGTGATGGGTCTGCTGAATCCTTGAACTACACAAAAAGAATGCCTCCAAGTTCCATACCATCTAGAAAGGTGAAAAAAAATAAGTCATGTTTGTTGATAAGCTAGAATCCAGGCTACATGTGAAAAAGGAAACACAAAATTGAAGAATTTGGAGATTTGGAATATTCAAGAGCTAGAATGGCAAAGTGAGGAGATCTCATTGCTCAGCAAAGATAGTTTTGTTCCCCCTTTTTGTGTTTGTGCACAGGACACGGGAACTCGGGGAGATACAAATGTTGCAACAAGCCGGTGAAGACAAGGAAGGGATCAGGGGAGGGGGTCTGACTGAAGATGGAGGAGAAACAGGAAATAATCAACACATCGAGGTCCCAGAGAATGTTGCACGGGGTACAACATGGAAACACAGGATTTCAGAGAGGCAAGGAATCTCTGATGCTGTCTATCCCAACCCTACACCCTCCAGACTCAGGAACTAAAACGTTTGCATCGAGGCAACGGCTGGTTAGCAGGATTTCCACCCATGGCTCCATCTATAATTGGACATAGGCCATTGAATTTCACGGTTCAACTTAGAGGAGGTAAGAATTTGGATGTGGAGATAGAAAACAACGGTCAGGAGAAGCACTGTTCCGGTGAGAGTCATCCCATACAGTGAGAAGACGATCAGATGTGTGTGCCCTTCTAGGTGTAGTCTGGGGGCTGAGCATGAGAGGTGTTGAGTCAATGGATAAGACAGATGAGGGCACAGAAGGGGATGATTCCCGCCGGCTCTAAGAACAAGAGACCGACCATGGATCCTTGGAGCTGGATCAACCTGGAGGACAATTCCTCATCTACCACCTGCTAAATGGATTTTCCCCATTCTAGCTGTATTTTAAGCTCTGTGAACCATAGGTTTCTACCACATAAAAGAAAAGAAAAATATTTTCCAAAGAGGATCATTTTGAAACAAATTTTATAAAGACAACCTTTTAAAATACCTACACAAAAGTAGATGTTGAGTGAATATGGTGAATGTGGTTCCCTTCCCTTTCTAAAGGACCAAAAAAAGGATCTACTTTTGTTCTTTCCTATTTCCCTGATACCTACCTTTTTTCTTTTAACCAAAGAAGACAATAAAATTTCTTTTCATTCCAGTCTCTCAAGCATGTTCCAATAATTGTTTTAAAACTGACTTTTTTTTTTTTTTTGCCCAACAGCTGTGTTTGGTTGGGGTGGCATTATTCTTATGTGCATCCAGAAGGTGGGATCAGAAGGAAAAAATCGAAGACTAGGGCACTGTACATTTCATAGGACATATGCTAGGCTTTCACAAAAAAAAAAATTGAATAATAAGAAAGCAAATAATGGTTTATATTTACTTTTTGTCTTTATGGTTGGCTGGATATAAAGGAAAAGCTTTGGGTCTCACCAAAAAAAAAAAAAAAAAAAAAATCCAACTTCACATTTCATACAGGTAATATTAATGCCATCAACAGAAGTTTCCAAAGACCATTTCTGTTTTCTAAATTAATGGCAGCAATTTCTCTGGGAAACTATAGATCTGGTTTTTAGATGGAAGTGGAATTTTTTTTAATAGATTTCCTAAAATACGTGCGCCCTACTGCCGTTGGAAGTATTCATGGACTCCCTCCAGCTCTAAATTGGTATAGAAATTGTTACAGTCCTGTGTGTCAAAAAGTGCACTGTCTCTTGCCAAAATAATGAAATCTTTGGCAGCCGTCCTGTGGAAGTACAGTTGAACAATCATCAGAGCCTAAACCGCAGAGGGTTAGCGTGCCAACCCGGCACAACAACGTTCCGCCTCAGACACTTCATTTCACAAATCAACTTTCTCTGACACGATCAAAGGGTAATTCCTTTCCCACCGTGATGTTTATCTACAAATCGGGGCCCCCTTTTATCACAACTCTTTCTCACAATCAAGGGAACTCTGACTTCAGGATCTTTTAATTTCAGTGAAGGTGTTTAGAAACAAAGAGAACACAAGCGAAGTGGAAAAACAAGATTCATCAAGGTAGTTACTCCCAGAAAACCACCCTCTCGTTGTCGTTCTTCCGCACCTAAACTATGTCCTTGCACGTAGCATGAAGTCGGGAATTCTGTTTCACTGAAGACCACACACGCGTTCTTAGCATCCAGATTTTCCGCCTGATCTTCTGCCGTGGAATTGTAGCATACCACTGCAGTTCCAAATAATATTCTCACCGTTAGCTCTCAAATGAAACAGCGATTAATTACAAAGGGAAAGTCACAACTTAACGGTGGAGAAACCAGACAAAGAGTACTTAAAACTACGTGATCAAATCCCATCTCCAGGAACGGGAGACGCACAACATCCCCCAAGGCAGGATCCCTGCCCAAAAGGCAGAACCTGCACCGAACCACAAGAGAAGAGCAGAAAAATCCAGAACAAGGCTCCTTCCACGGAGCAACAAACCTCTAGTCTTAAAAAAATACCAGTGTTGTGAAAGACCAAAAAAGAATGAGGAATGCTTCCAAATTCAAGGCGACTAGAGATAGGCAGCAAATCGGACGAAACAAGGCTACAAAGGACATTACTGGCACAAGGGTGAGCCTTGAAATGTACACTCTACCTGGAGTAAAGGTGTTACCTCAGTGTTCATTTCCCTGAATTTGGTAATTCCACAGTGGTCATGTAGGAGATGCGTGCTAAAGCATTTAGGGATAAAAGAGACGTGAAGCCTGCAACTCATTCTTAAACGGTTGGAAACAAAATAACAATTGTAAGGACAAGCATACATCCGATTTTTTGCTATGCAGACATAAAGAGAATGTGATAAAGCAAATATGGCATGCGCAAAAAAGTTAACAAGGATCAGCGATGAGAAACCAGGGACTGAATCGGGCCCACCGTGGTTTTGGTAAAGAAAAGTATGGGAACACAGCCACACCTGTTTATGTCCCTGTTTCCATCTTACAATGGTTGACTAGTTGTGACAGACTTTATGTCCAAGAAACCAAAAAATATTTACTCCTCTTTCATAGAAAGTTTGCTGGACCCTGATTTAGATCAATGGTATATGGAAGTCCTTTGCACTCTTCTCATAATTTTTCTGAATTTTCAATCATCAAGTTAAACATTAAAACTATAAAAGTAGGGGCACCTGGGTGGCTTGGTTGGTTGGGTGTCTGACTCTTGGTTTTGGCTCAGGTCATGATCTCATGAATCACAGAACCGAGCCCAGCAGTAGGGAGTCTGCTTTAAGATTCTCTCCCTCTGCCCCTCCCCCGGCACTCACCCTCTCTCTCTCTAAAATAAATAAATCTTTAAAAAAAGAAATGAAAAGAAAAAAAAATTTTTTAAGTACATAAAGTCCATTTAAAATTACCCAAAATCTCAAAATCACACATTTTCTTCATCTGGCGTCTTTAAAAAGCTACCACGGACATAGATCTATGAGCAAAGGAGGATGGAAAATCATAGAGCGGCTCTCAGCGAGCTTTTCGAAATAAGGAAGAGTGCGGATTCACAGACAAATGCTGCAGGTCTGAGACCTGTACTGACTGGATGGTATGTCCTCCCTCAGAACCGTCTGAGAATCTCTGGGCTCCGTAAAGTTAGACCCAATGGGGACCATCAACAGGAAGGCAGACTCGCCCTGGAGAGTTCACTCAGGTGCCTGTGCCATGAACCCCGTCATCCTCACTTTGTCTTGGTGTTTAGCGCCAAAACACAGGAAACAAGGTCACGCCTCGAAAGCGGCCCTCCCGCCTCTGGACTCAATAAACCCTTCTGACAACATCAAAGCAAAAGATTCCTCTCGATGAAAAGAGGAAATGAGTCGAACCTACTCCTTTTACAGTTGTGGGCCACTCTGTGACGGGTCCTGAACAATGATTAGCTTTCACCAGCATTTGCACTTCCTGCCGAGATTCACACATAAATTCCAGAATCAGGAGATGTCACGTTTAGTACAAGTCCCACGAGGGAAAACTGATGTTGGTGCTCGGCCAAGGCAGGGAAGTAAGGAGGGGTGGGTGCCCTCTCCTCAAGCGAAGAAGCTGACATCCGAACGCGAACAGTTTCCTGGAGACTCTTACGGACCGACCCTCGGTAGGAAATGTATTCATCAAAGAACCAGATGTACCTGCCAAGTCAGCCTCTCCGCTGGGAAAAATAAAGCATTTGTATGTAATCAGACTGCTCAAAAATTTGACAACAGCTAGAAAATATTATCTCTGTGGTCATGCCAAACCCAGAAAGTATAAACACACACACACACGCAACATTTTTTAAAGTATACCTTGACCATCGGCATCTGTGTCCTTTGGCAGACCATCCAATCAACCACTCATCTTTCTCCGATACTGACCCCCAGTAATCAAAGTGACTCAAGAAACCGATCCCCGCCGTGAGTCGGACCCTGGAGGCTAAATTACAGAGAACCCTCTTGTGTACCCAGAATCGCAAGCATTCGCTAGATCGCATTCCACATGGCCTGGAATCACCAGTCACGGCATCCCGCAGGCTTAAACAGCCAGACCCCATCTCCTGAGTGAAAGCCAGAATTGAATCTGCACAGCATGCTTTTGACACCACGGAGCCCCCAGGTTAAAGAACTCCTCCTTGACATGCTTCGGGTTGAATGGAGATTAGGATTTCCAACACTTCATGCTACGTTTAAAAGCTTATGCAAGTCTGGCGTTGATCCTTATCTTCATACGTATGTTTTCTACACATTTTTCCTAGCAACACACAATTCCTAAGAAGTCATGTAATGGGTAGTGCTGGAGAACCATGTCAATCGTATTCCCAAGCTGGGTGGCCTGGTGTCCTTCTTCCCAGGGCCACTGGCCTCATAAAATGTTGCGCATGTCACAGGAGGAATTGGACATTTTATTTGCTCCTTTGTTAAATCCCAGAGAGCTACTTTTCAATAGCTTCCATGGGCTGCGGGTTAATTAGAGGTTTCTACCAGCAGTATGTAAGAATGGCTTCGGGAGATCCACACTTGTCAGCGTGTGATTTCCGAGAAATTAAATCTGTTTGTCTGAGAGGTGAGTGATTGTCGTAGGTTCTAAGAGACAACCTAAAAATGAGGCAAGCCCTCCGCCGGGTAGATTAGCATGAGTGCCAACACTCATCGTTTTCAGACAGAAGCACTCTATAACATTGACAGCTTAATATCTTATCTGTGTGGCTTGGCTGTCTGACGTGTCAAGCTCAAGGAAGCCATGGTGTGCTCTTGAAAGGACCAGGGGACCGAAACTCAGAAGGACGTTCATGCTTCCTGTCTCCCTTGCCAGATCAAATCACCCCAGCTTTGTCAACATGAAAGCGCCTCCAAGACATTAGCGTATCCCTGAGCAAACCCATTCAATGTGGCATTATGTGGTAGGTCTGCTCGAAATTAACGAGTGAGTCACAATGTTCATAACTTTGCAGAAGCCGAAAAGAAAACACTGTCACAGAGGGTTTATTTATATCAGTTACGGGTGGGAAGCCCTATTTATACGGAACGTACGTGACCTTTCACCCAAACTCAGAATGCACACAGTCTCATTGGGATCTTTACTTTTGTTCTTTCCTCACCCCCAAAAGGCTGATACTGAGTTTCCTGTGTCCAATGGGATGCCATTAGAGTAAGAGGACAATTAAAGCTACTTGTAAACCCAAACCAGCAGCAAGTGCAAACTCAGGAAGGACAGGTCGCAGCGGAGGTCTGCTTCACGCTTTGTAGTCTTTTTTTTAAAAGATTTTTTTAAATTTATTTATTTGACAGCGAGAGAGAGATCACAAGTAGGCAGAGAGGCAGGCAGAGAGAGAGAGAAAGGGAAGCAGGCTCCCCACCAAGCAGAGAGCTCGACGCGGGACTCGATCCCAGGACCCCGAGATCACGACCCGAGCCGAAGGCAGCGGCCCAACCCACTGAGCCACCCAGGAGCCTGTAGTCTTCCAGGAAATTGTGCACCGGGTCTCGAGTGGCCTTCTCTACACTGTGCGCGATATTCATATGGGTTTCTCATGCTACTTTCCCGCAGAACTCCCTAACCTGAAACACATAGTTAGGAATCCAACCACAGAGGTCTCATTTTGTGGTTTTGTGCTTCATTCTGCAAATTTGACAGTTTAATTAACTCTATGCATACTCTCTTGACTCCTTTACCCACTCATTCATCTGCTGAACCAAAAACTCTAGGAAAAGATAGCAGCTCGAATCGTGTGCTCTCCAACATGGTGCAACGGTGGAAATGCTCTGTGGGCACACTGTACAAGATAGCAGCCATCGGCCACGTAAAGCTACTGAGTACTTGAAATGTGGCCAGTGCGATCAAACACGTCATCTTAATTCACGTAAGTGTAGAGAGCCACATGTGGCTGGCGGCCACCACGTTGGGGAGGACAAACTGACCGTTAGAAAAGTACAAAGGTGTGCATTCAGCATCCACCAGTCTCTCTCTTCGACGGGGAGAGGAAGTAAAAACTGCATTTCCCAGATGACCTTGCCACTGAGAGTCTGAATCAATTAGGCTATGCTAATCCGCGCGCTCATGCAGCACTAGGAGGCAGAAATGAAGCAGAAGGTATTTCCTTGCCTCTGCCCTGTTCACTGTTTCTACTGTTATCGTCACCTTTCTCCCTCAGCTTGTCGCATGTCTAGAGAGGCTTCCTGCGGGGAGGATGCTTAACTCTGAGGTCGACGTTCTGGAGAAGCTTCCGTGCAAGCAGGACGGTCCTGCACTCATGTTTACCACCGACGCCATCAGAAAGGCAAAGAACATGGATACGGCTTCTCTGACCGTCTGCTGGGTCAGCAGTGCTCGTCCTTAACCCCAGGACCCCCTCACATTGGAGCAAACAAAAGTAAGAAAGTAATGTCCTCCTTCTGCTCTGTTCCTTCCCTCCCTCCCTCTCCCACATACACACATGTGTCCGGCGCTCTGAGAGGCACGGGGAAGACGTGTACCCATCGAAGTCGGTCAGCTCCGACCTGAAGTCCAACAGAGGGACAGACTTAAGGACAGCATCCAACACAGCGGGTCAGCGCCACGGAAGAAGAGCGGAGAGACACACAGCTGGAGCCGGGCAGAGCTCCCCGGGGGGACCCGTGCTAGGCAGAAAACAGAAGCATGCACGAAAAGAAGGAGCAGCAGCAGAAGGCGGACAGAGGATTGTGCTGCTGTCAGGTCTGGTGTTCGGAAGTGCGGAAATAGAGCTATAGCCTTCAGCGACACAGACCCACCCGACAGGCGTCTGCCGAGCTGAGATGAGACACGTCCGTGATTTACGAGACACGTCCGTGCTTTACGAGACACGGGCTACTCGAAAGCATGGGCTACTCGCAGTCAACTTCAGCTCGTGGGCAGACAGGAGCTGGGATCTTTGCGATCCTTACGGTCATGGCTGGATGTGCTTCTAGAGGCATGGCAGGCATGATGTCGAAACGCAGAAGGGAAGAAAGAAAACGACTGTTTCTGAAGAAATGTACGTTCCCTTTATCAGAGACAAGGGATCTAGCTTCCGTTTCTCCAAAAACCCAGCACCCTTTGTCGAGGCAATCCTTTAATCACCTCGCAAAGACAGCCCAGAGGGGTCTGCTTGATGAAATGCTCAAGTTCCCGTGGAAGATTCCATGCCCTGGAAAATGACAAGTAAATGTAGTGTAACAGTCACGTGTGGCTCACAGCACAGCCGGCGTCACTCCAGACTGCCTTCTTCCATGTGGGGGGACGGGGGCTGAAACACGGTCTCGCTCACATGTAAAACGATTCAGAAAATCCAGGCGGCACCTGCAAAGCCCCTAAATCTGAACCAGGAGCTTCACGTCACTCGGGCCCGCTACGTTGACCAGTCTAACTGGCCGATGGCGCGCGGAACGGACAGTAAACGGTGTTTCTTTCACACGTTTCATTACTCGCTTTCCCGTGCGGTTTGTTCAGCCCACGTTTCAGTTCACGAGAGTGACCTTAGACACCCTGAAGCTGCACAATCACGGAGCAGCCAGACCCAACCAAGACGCCGCTCCCTGGTCACAACGGGGCTGCATCACTGACTGCCAACCGTCCCTGCTTTGTTCCTGAGGCCACTGTCATGTGCTGCCCAGTGCTGGGCTTCTAACTCTTCTATCCCTATCTCTAGATCCCTTCTATCTCTATCTCTATATCTCATCTATCTCTATCTCTATCTCTGTATCTCTTCTATCCCTATCTTCTATCTCTATCTCTACATCTCTTCTATCTCTATCTCTACATCTCATCTATCTCTATCTCTATCTCTGTATCTCATCTATCTCTATCTCTATCTCTGTATCTCTTCTATCCCTATCTTCTATCTCTATCTCTACATCTCTTCTATCTCTATCTTTCATCTCTAGCTTCTATCTCTCCTATCTCTATGTCCTCTATCTCTTAACATACTACCCAGTCTCTGTGCAGATTCAAAACATCGGGACTCGCTCCCAGTGTATTAACTCTCCACAGGAAATGTGATGGCCTCGTGCAAAGACCCTATTACAAGGACAAAGCATCTGAGCGGCCTCCTCTGTAGGAAACAGTGCTATGAAACATGTTTAGAGAGTCCAGACTCGTCCAACAAGGCCAGTCAGTCCTTCCTACCAAGCGGAGAGCTCTTCTCTCTCTCACATGTTTATTCTGCACAGGAAGGTGTGTTGCTGTTTGCTGCGGGAGCAGCAGTGGGAGCACCCAGAGGGCTCTGTCTCCGGCACATTCTGCAGCCCGTCCACATCCAGAAGACCAGGAACTGGGGACGACAGAGTGCTCTCGTGCCCCGGGTCGGCTCCTCCTCGGGGGTCTTACAGACCACCTAACAATCAAAAAAGGGGGGAGAGACTGCCTTTGTGCCGGGGTTACTCTGTGTCCCCAGTCCCTCCCGGCCCGGCCAGCACCACAGCCACGCATGGCTAAGCAGCCAGAGGCATGGGGCCTTTCACTCTGAATTTCACGGCATGATAAAACGCAGGGGCTGTTTCCCTCGGGACCTAAAAACCCTCCTTTGTGAGCGCAGGGGAGGGTCAGGTTAAGTCCTGCATTTGGGCAGCCGGTGGGGTCCTCTAACGGGAGGGGGAGAAGAAGGGAAGCCCGTTTCAGAAAGCATCGTTGTGAGGCACGTCCCCCCCTCTGCCACTTGACAGAAATCAGGCAAAAGGGAATCCACCGCCCACCGCACAGGAGCCCTAACAAATCAATTTCACGAAGCCGCAGGGACAGAGCTTTCTGTTTCTTGCAGGCTGAGTTCACTTGTTGCTTTAAAGAGAGGAGAAAAGAAAAAAAAAAAAAGCACAACCTTTGGCTTAGATGTTTCGTCAAAAAGAATCTGAAAATAAAACGGTATTGGAAATACTAAAGATGTATTTCTTGGATCTTCTTCCCCCCACCTGCAATAAAATCAGAGAACTTTGGAATCAATGCCTCCCGATACGGGAAATCTGTGGCACCCTCATCAGACATGGCTATTCAAGCTTAATAAAGGGCTCATTCTAAGACGGTCTCCACGAGGAAAAGCTTTACCGCACGTGATTAAGGTTGATCATTTTGTAAGCTACCGTGACGATTTCTGCTCTAGGAGGAAATCGACAGACAGATGTGGCCCCTATAAAACTTAGGTCATTGGGTATGACCCACATCAGCAGCTGGAAAACAGAGAGGGTCTTCTAACGTAATTATCAATGACACAACAGTGCTTGTCCTCATTGTAACAGGATTATATTTCCTTCCTGATGCTGTTCTAAGATGAGATATTTACTTCAGTAGCTCAGCCCATATGCAGAAGCAGCAGCATTTTAACGTCATGAGAATAAGTAGGATCCTCACACAGATGGGATGCCCACGGAGTAAGGAATTTTTCAGGGGATGAAGCCATGAGAAATAAGAAGTTTTATGAATCTGAAGTCACTGCAAACATAACCAGATAGAGACAGACATAGATATGCACACACACACATACACACACACACCCCAAATAAAAAAGCAATACGTTGCCCATTAAATAGTTCATCTTTGGTAAGTGAGGGAATAATCAGGTGTTCGGAATGAAGAAAAAAGAGACTGTCGACAAAGTGGTCAATGAAATAAAAGAGCCATCTTTACCCTAATCTTCTCCTTACACCTGTTTCTTGTGATCCTCCTGTTTTTTCTTCCGCAAGACGGATGCGATGATTCCAACCATCTTTTAAAACAAGTGCTGGACGTGCGTACGCAAGGGTCGATACTTCCATTTACGGATTCCCGACATGCCACTGTGATCCACAGAACGTCTTTACACTGGGGAGGCGGGGGAAGGTGTGTTTGCAACTTGTATCCACGGACCTTTAGCTAATGAGCCAATGTGTGAAAATGATGGCTCAACCCAAGATACCGGCCGCTACCATGTTAAGCTTAAATGCAACGTTGCAGAAATGAACCGCGCCCTCCTATACCAAGTTATGTTGTCATTGTGTTCTGCTTCTGCGGAACACTTAAGTCGACCAGAACGGTACCATGTAGGGTACCTTTTGGCCTTAACGTTATATTAGATGGGTTTCCCATGTGTCTTTTTTTTTTTTAAAGATTTTATTTATTTGTTTGACAGAGAGAGATCACAAGCAGGCAGAGTGGCAGGCAGAGAGAGAGGGGGATGCAGGCTCCCTGCCGAGCAGAGAGCCCAATGCGGGGCTTGATCCCAGGACCCTGAGACCATGAGCTGAGCTGAAGGCAGATGCACAATGCGTACTTTTGAAATGAAATGCTCTCACCAGAAAACATATGTCCCTCCACATGCAAGTCAAGGTCGCTGCAGAAGTGCAACGGGACAGAGCCGTGACAGGGAGCGGCAGGCAACCTCACGTCAGCGGAGGGCAGCCAACGTGCCCGGCCGTCCAGCGGCAGGAGGAATGTCCATGCTCCCGGAATCCGAAAGGTGAACCAAACAAGCTCCACGCAGATGCTGACTCAGATCTGGACTGCGGGCTTTCCTAAAGAAAGATTTCCCGTGTGGACCCTCAGACTGCACGAGCAGGACGCACGGAGCATCCAGTTAGGTCTGCGTTAATCAGTGACCTTGCCTGACCGATACAGGGCTAGATTCGTGGGACTGCACTTCCTGCTTTTACTGTCCCTTCCTTTTTTTTTTTTTTTCCTATTTCTTCCCTCGCCTTCTGAACGTGTTATCCTTAAGCTCTTTTGTTCTGTTCATTTTATAGTCCGTCTCATCCTTCACTTGGAAGTGCAGACACAAAGTCAGGCTCTGCCTAAAACCAGAAAGTCGGGTCTACCTGTTCTGTGTAAGTTTTTCTTCTTATACAAGAAGACGGGGGCTGGGGGACTGTACAGAGACACAGAGACGGTCTCTGATTCAGGAAAAGAGGTACTTTTAAAACTCTGTATGATTTACTGTTTCTAAAGAGACCAGAGTATCTCTGGCTGAGGTTAGGCACTTAGTGTTCGGAGAATCTTTTCCTGCGGAAGAAAAGCAAAACGACCATGTCTGTCACAGATCCTATTTTTTAAATGTCTACACTGT
The DNA here is from genome assembly GCF_922984935.1 of Meles meles. Taxonomy (NCBI): domain Eukaryota; kingdom Metazoa; phylum Chordata; class Mammalia; order Carnivora; family Mustelidae; genus Meles; species Meles meles. Next base: position 5,537,728 of record NC_060087.1, read on the forward strand.
CTAGAGCAATCTGTACTTTTCATGCCATTCCGATCAAAATTCCACCGGTATTTTTCAAAGAGCTGGAGCAAATAATCCTAAAATTTGTATGGAATCAGAAGAGACCCCGAATTGCTAAGGAAATGTTGAAAAACAAAAACAAAACTGGCGGCATCACATTACCCGATTTTGAGCTTTACTACAAAGCTGTGATCACCAAGACAGGGTGGTACTGGCATAAAAACAGACACATAGACCAGTGGAACAGAGTAGAGAGCTCAGATATGGACCCTCAACTCTATGGTGAAATAATCTTCGACAAAACAGGAAAAAATATTCAATGGAAAAAAGACAGTCTCTTCAATAAAAGGTGCTGGGAAAACTGGACAGTGATATGTAGAAGAATGAAACCCGACCATTCTCTTCCACCGTACACAAAGATAAACTCGAAATGGATAAAAGATTTTGTATTTTTTAAAGTTAATAATAAAGCAGAAAGGAAATGCTGGCGAGTTCAGGAACCACACTAATAAGCACGGGACACTCAAGGAACCCATCTCCAGGCCCGCGCACGTGAGTTTTGTAGGTCTCCTGAGTTGGGAAGCTGCTGCTGGGGTTTCCGGTACTCTCCTACCTGGAGAGCCGTCGCACTGCTCAGCACGCACAGAACGTGAGACCCAACACACATTTTCCGTCTATACTTGGCTACCGTAGAAAGCGTTTTATCTTTCGTAGGTTGCTCTTATTAGTAAAGTCCACCCCCGCCTGCCAGAAAAACGGGAAGCCCGAGAACAGAATCATACTTTTAAGAGACTATTTTGCGCATTTGCAGGGTCTAACGAGGTCGAGGCTGAGCACTTGAGCCCCATGCGGCGCTACGGGCCGTACAGAGAAAGCCGTTCCAGCATGAGAGGCGGTGTGAGCGGGCCGCTGGAAAGAAAGGCGCCGTGCCCCTCGCGGAAATGGCCAGGGGTTCTCAGCCTCGGCACCGGTGACGCCTGGGGTGGGATAAATCTCTGTTCGGGAACACTGTCCCGTGCGTTGTAGACGTTAGCGGCATAGTCAGCCTCTCCCTCATGAACGCCGGTGGCCTTGCCATCCCCTCGAGAATGGGCATGTCCCCAGACATGGCCAAACGTCCCCAGTTAGGAAGCAGTGAAGCAGGGCAAGACCCTGAACGCGATAAATAAGCGGGAAACTGTCACCAGCAGGGAGGAGCCTCGGGGCCGCTGTGCCGAGGCTGAATCAGAGCCCTCAGTCTCCACGATGTGGGTTTCTCTGTAACAGAGTCCAGACTAACACGGGGCCATGAGGCTAAAAGAGAAGTCATTTATTACAACGGTTCAAAGGATGAGAGAAAAGAGGAAGTAAAACAAACAATTAGAAGACTTGAAAATACTTTGGGGTTTCCAAAGTATGTCCACAAATCAACATGGCTTTGAACGATATTTCTGTGGGAGCTTCAGAATATTCCTGCAAAAACAAGTCAAATCCGTTAGCTCTTTGGTGAACAGGATGTCTCTAGCGGGAAGCTATTTTAGAGGTACTTTCTCTCTCAGTTCTAGACAGTCGGCAAATAGAAATACTGTGTGTTTTCCTCCTTGAGGAAAAACCAAGACTTCCAAGAAGATGAATGACAGAGGAAAGAATGAATTATCTCACGACTGAAATTCTCTCGTTAAACTCTCTTGAGCCGAACGAGCACCTTCGATGGATACATTTTGATTTTATCACATTTCAAACACTGGGACCCGCTGTTCTCAGCTCCGCCATCTAATTGGGAGCAACAAATACCAAAACTTCCCATAAAGCATTGGACACCAGGGAAGCTCATCAGGTTGTAATAATGTTACAGACTGATAGATGGGACAATTAAAACGCTTCTCAGATTAATCTTCACAGTGGAACATAATTTGTATGCCTCTAAAGTACACCAGAGAGCACATAAAAATAGAATAATTATATAAAAAGATCATTTTATAACAAACAAAATGAATTTAATCAGATTACCTGCTAAAAAGAAACAACCCAATAAACATTCAGAATAAGTAATTTGGCCATAATTCTGGAATGCAAAATAAGCAAAATAACTCAAAATAGGCCAATATTTTTTTCAAAATAGGCCAATTTTTAACAATTCTGCTATACCCAAGCCAAGCAAAAGAATGAAAATTCATTAATACATAAGTACATTCTTCATATTTTGACCAAAGATGGTCACTTCATAAAACTAAAGAACCAGAGAAATTTGTTATTCTACTTACATTGAGTAACCATATTATTTAAAAAATATTCCACTGACTGTCTACAAAGTCCAGATACGTTAGTAAATAGTTTTGACATGTATAAGCTCGTTTCCTGTTTAATGTGTTGTGTGTCTCTTCTTTCTCTCGAGGCGATGGTGGGGAACGTGCACATAGGGCATGTCGAGGGGCCCCGCACGGAGAGGGCCGTCGGGGCGCTCAGTCAGGGACGTGGACCCACGGTGGTGCGATGGCTCCGGTGCAGGACAGTGTCAGGACGCGAGCGCCGCCCTGCCCTGGGCTCCCTGTGCTCCAGGGGGGACCCCCGAAGCCCGTCAGCATCCGGAGCGTCCACAAACGGGCGCATCCGTCGCTCCAAGACAGGTTGTGAGTACAAAACCGAAATGGTCCCCGCCTCTCTCGTGGGAAGAGGCAGACACAGGCGGGTCGCTGGGACCAGCACAGAGAAGAAAAAACGCAAGCACCCAGCAGCCGGGAGCAAGCGAAGCAGCAGGAGGGCCTGCAGGAGGCCGTGTCCTGCGGGGGACTCTGCGGCTGGGCGGCCTGCGTGGTGACCTGAGGGCAGTACACGTGGGTCGCGAGGAAAGCGGGACCGAAGACGCAGCCCAGCACGTGGCCTGCACTCAGCCGAGCCCCGCGCACGCACCCACCGGTCAGGGGTCTTCCTGGCGCGCGGAGAGCGCATCTGCCAGACCCCCGCCGCCTCTCCCGGCCCGTCTGTGCCACAGCCCTGCCGCCCCCGCGCTCCAGCACCAAGCCCGGGCTCTGTCTTTGTCCATGTGGCGCCCTCCGGGACAGCCTGAGCGCGAGGGAGGCCCTCGAGGAGGGAGCATGGGGTCCCATGGGAGCACGGTCCATCCGTGCTGCAGGAGCCCGAGTCCACGACCTAGAATCTCTCCTAACCAGGAACGGCCCCGCGGAGGTCGCCAGCGCCCCAGCAGCCGCACCAGCCCCACCGCTCACGGGGCAGCTCTGATGGGCCGCGCCCGCAGCCGGCCTCCCCGCAGGCGGACGGAGCTCTCCGGGGAGCGGTCCAGTGGGGAGCTCAGGCCCCTCACTCCCCAGGAGCCCCTCCGAGGCCCTGAAGGCTGTCCTCGCACCGTGTTCAGGGATATAACTGGCAACTTCGTGTTTTCCGTCGTTTTTCTGACTGAGGTGAGTTTCTGCTCGACACGCCTCGGCCACACGCTGGCAACAGGCTTCGTTTAGGGCAAAGGGTCTGCCGAGTGTCGGGTTCGGCCGCTGCCCAGGCAGGCTGCAGCCCCTCGCGCAGGCCGCGCCGTTCCCCAGAGGCTGCGGGTGCGCCGGGTCGCCCCTGGGCGTTCTCCGGGCGGCAGCAGGGACCCTGCGACCCTGAGGCCCCGCGACGTGCCAGGTTGTGTCTGCGGACGGGCTTCCGGGGGTCCTATGAGCACAGCCCTACAGGCCTCTTGGGTCGCCAGGGACAGGCGAGTGTGAGTCACGGTGTCAAACCGTCTGCATTCCAGGGATAAGCCTGGTCAGAATTTGGGCCACAGGACGGGGCAAACAGAAGCAGCCCAGGGCTGAGAGAAGAGAGAGCAAACCCGGTCGGGGGGACACACGGCCACGCAGCAGGCCAGGGGTGGTGCCTGCCACACGGGGGAAGCCGTCCTTCTCGTAACCCGGCTGGAGCAGACGGCGAAGTCCGAGTCGCAGGAGAGGGGTAGACAGGGGGAGAGCCCATCTGTAGTCACGGAGGGGAAACTGCGCGAAACCCTCTCTAAAGGAGTCGAGGCTGAACAGAACTAGTTTATCAATGAAAGACATTTCAGAGCCTTGAAGAAACATTAGTAATGCCCATCGCTAATTAACCATTCTACAGATTCTCATGCAAATGCTCTTTGGGTGGCTTTGATCCGCACTGACACCTGAAAGAAAGCGCACAGTGTCTGCCGCCTGGACAGAGACTGGGAAGGGATGGGGCGCGGGAGGACACGGGGCCCTGCGCCCGGGACCCTGGGAACTGCGGGGCTGCGTGCGCGGGGCGGCCCAGCAGCAGAGAGCAGGCCTGCGTCCCCGCCTGCCCCGGGGACTCTGACAGGGCGCCTCGCTGCCCCACACCTCGCAGGCCACGAGATGCCTGCCCTCCTCACAAGCAGGCGGCCTTCCCGTGCCCTCTTTCTTAAAACTGATGCAAATAGACTCCCGGCACTCCCTAATGCCCCGTGCATGAAAAGGAGAGCAGAATATGTTAAGGCCCCAAAGAACTGGGCAGAAAACGTTCAATAGAAGTAGCCAGAGCCTGGCAAAGGAAGGGACCTATCCCCTCGCTGATGAGGGCAAGAAAAGATTGAGGAAAATTCAAGAGCAGCCCCATTGCAGAGCAATAGTCTCATGCCACAGGAAGCCAGGGGCATCAACCTTGAGGTTGTCACCGGATTTAGAACAGAAGCGCCCCTGCTTTGCAGAATTCTCTAGCAAATGCACTAAACACCGTTTAAGAGGATGTTAAATCAAGAAACAATTCCCCGAACTGCGACTTCCCCGCTGGCTTCCACAGTCACACAACAACACAAGAGGGAAACCGCGCACACAAAACGAGGCAGACGGCTGCCTTTCGTACCTGCATGGAGCAAACACCAGCCGAACTCGTGGGTTGGCTGGAACCCCACTTTGTCCCTGCAGTTTCCATCAGCATGACTGACCACAGGGATCAGAGGTCCCGTCACAGGGTGAAACTCCCCCCCCCGGGGCACACCGTTTGCACAGCAGCTCGCGAGAATGGGAGTCATGAGCACTAGCCTTGCGTACAGTCTTGGACTTGCGTGTTTAGGAATGATGGAAAAAGACACACATGTACAGAAAAATATAGGAAAATAACCTGAACTAGAAGTGAATGAGAAGAAATAAGAGAAAACCATGACGCGTCTGATATCGAACTGTACTCTACAGAGGCCTCACCCCTCGCTGGAAGGAGTCCACGAGTCCTGGTCTGCGCGTTCTAGCCCGCAGAAGAGCTTGCTCCGTCCACACAACTCAAGGATACGTCAGTGAAAGGCAAGGACGTCGTCTGGGGAAACAAAGCTTCCTCACAGAAATACCAAAGACAATTCTCTTCTCAAGCCCAGAAAAACCACGTTCTAATAATGGAGCGGACTCGAGTGACTTCGCAGTTTAGGGGTTCGCAGGATTCCCAGGGCTCCTTCTGGAGGCCCACTGCATGCATGGGTAGCATCTCAGCAAAGCACACTCAACCCCCTCAATTCCGAAGGACCCGCAGTTTCCGAGGGCGTAACCCGTCCTTTGCCCGGCTGGACTCGGCCAGCCTTCGTCCCACTGAGAACACTCGGACGTGACGCTGATTTGTTCTTGTCGGGCTTATCTTTCTCACGTGCTCCTCTGGGCCTTGTACCTGTTGTTAAGTTTGGTGATTCAGAGGTGGAAGAGAGAAGAAACGGCTCGGCCGCTGGCTAGCCCCAACAGGGCGTCCACGAACCCACAGTCCTGCTGCCGGGATGCCGCCCTCCGGGATGGAGAGGACGTGCCGCGGAAATCCTTACTGTCTACCCCAGGGAGGGCAGGTGGCAGGTCTTGTTGGCTCCGCCGTCAAAGTACTTCCCGACATAACCACCGTTGTCTCCCACACTCCCTCCGGATCACGGCCACGTGCTGCCAATACACTAGATGCTAGCAGTTGCCGTTGGCAAAAAGAAACCTCTTTTTCCCAAGTCCACCTCCCCCCATGTGCCTTCTTTGTTCCCGTTGCCCTCCTTGCCGACCAGCACCTTTAAATGTGCCTCTAGATGGGCATCTGGATGGCTCAGTACGTTAAGCATCAGCCTGCGGCTCAGCTCATGATCCCGCTACCGAGCCTGCTTCTCCCTTTCCCTCTGCTGCTCCCCCTGCTTCTGCTTTCTCACGCTCCCCCTCAAATAAATAAATACTCAAAAAAAAAAAAAAAAGGAAAAGAAAAATTGCTTCTTTTGTTTTTGTGCATTGCCCACACTAGAACGTAGTTCCACGAGGACCTGAAATGAGTCTACCTTTTCATTTTGGTATCCCTGGAGTCCATAACAGGCTTTGGCACCCAACAGCTAGTCAAGAAATGTTCAATGCGCTCGTGAAGAGTGAGCTGGAGAACTGGGTAGAAAATGTCCACGTGGCTCTGGATAGGAGACAGATGTCCTTGTTTTCCAGCTGTACAAGCACGGTCACAAGCACGGTGCCAGGTGCCAAGGATTCAGAAGTGACCAAAATAGACACGGCTGTAGCCCTCGGGGCATTTTCCAGCTAACTCCTCTGGCACTGACCCTGAATGGGATCAAAGTCGTGGCTTTACAGGTCAGCGTCAGCTCAGACCTTGTCTCTGACCTCACTTTCATCTCCCAGCCGCGCGGCCTCAGCCAGACCTCCCTGCTCCGCAGCCCCCACCACGCCCCTCGTCCCTGGAGCTGGACCCTGTGTCTTCTCTTCCCTTGGTCGCTGACTTCCCTCCACCGCTGACTACAGCCTACCGCTGCAGGACATCTGTATTCACAGACCATATTTCTACCCAAGGGCAGTCAATGAGATTAAACACACCCCCTTCCCTCCTCAAAATAAGTCTGGGCTCAATGACTAGGAATTATAGTACCATAAAAAGCAAATACAAAGTTGAAGGTCTACTTTTATTCCATTTATACAAAGAGTACTTAACTCTGCAACAAAAAGATATTTCTGAACTTTTGCTAAGAACGTGCCATGATGGGAACCAAAAAGAAGAAGTTGTTTTTCATCAGACAAGATTTTCCATTCTCTGATGCTTGCCTCTGTCTCCGCCCAACGCACCCAGTGTAGGAACTGGAGGAGATTCGTAGGAATGAAACGTTGCACACGGGCCCAGTAGCAAACTTCATATTCAAGGCCTGAATATCGTGAGAAACCCTAAGAGGATGCCAGGAGATGCCGACCTCCTCCACGTTGTTTTGTGGGTAAAGAGGCACGCACCAGAATGCCGTGGAAAACAGCCGCCCTTAACCCACAACGGTATCCCGGTCTCGCTGAGGACACAAACCGTGTTTTGACTCCACATGTATACACGGCCTCGCAGAGGAGGACAGTGGCTCTTCAACGGTCGGCCCTCACTCTGTATTTGTCAAAACCGCCGGACTTCAAAGGCCCGGAGAGTGATGTGTGCCAGAGTGGACCGAGCAGACAAGAGATACGGCAGAGGCTTTAACCCACTGAGCCACCCAGGCGCCCCTTGAAGTTGTCAATTTTTAAAGAGGCCTTCATTCCCGTTTTGCACCAGGCCCTACTATAATCCTTAAGAGAAGGATTCTCCTTTCTATGTTAAAAAATAAATCCAGGGGCGCGTGGGTGGCTCAGTGGTTTAGGCCTCTGCCTTCGGCTCAGGTCATGATCTCAGGGTCCTGGGATGGAGCCCCGCATCGGGCTCTCTGCTCAGTGAGGAGCCTGTTTCTCCCTCTCTGCCTGCCTCTCTGCCTACTTGTGACCTCTCTCTCTGTCAAATAAATAAATAAAATATTTTAAAAAATAAATAAATAAATAAAAAATAAATCCAGGGTGCACCTGGGTGGCTCAACCGTTAAGTGTCTGCTTTTGGCTCAGGTTGTGGCCCCTGGGTCCTGGGATCGAGCCCTACATCGGGCTCCCTACTCAGCAGGAAGCCTGCTTCTCCCTCTCCCTCTATGTCTCCAACAGCCACTTCCTCCCACGCACCCCGGCTTGTGTGCCCCCTGCTCACTCTCTCTCAAATAAATAAATAAAATCTTTTTAAAAAATAAAAATAAATAAATCCAGTATCCTAATTCCTGATGCAAAGCACGGTGAGACATTTTTAAAAAAATACCTGCAATGTTCAAACATATTCGTAGCCACATTAGTGATGGGTTATTTCACTTGGACTTTTCCCCATACCACTGGCCATTGGTACGTATGTATATAAAGCATTTAAATCTATCAGTATCTGCACGAGTTTATGGCCATAAGCTAGCACGATGACTTGGAATTCCAATTTCATATGGCAGATACGGGGATGTGAGATCACCAAATACAGAACCATGTCCCTTGGGAAACAAGTCACACAGAGCCCTGGTTTGCAAAAGGAGAAGACCCACGAGCTTACCAGGGAATTCTGTACCCACGATGGGATTTGTGGAGCAGTTTCCCAGCAAACATTCCCCTGTGATTTTTTTTTTAAAGTAGTTATTAGTCATCTCCCAGGCAACAATACAGAAATTGTAGCCACTGAAAATACATCTGCGTGCAAGCATGCACGCACACACACGCCCATCTACCTTTTCGACAGGGCTTCATTCGTAAACAGTCACCCTACCCCAACCCACTTCATTTACAGCCTCCATTAAAGTATAAGCTGAACGTCAAGCCTGCTGTCCCCCGAGGTATCTCCTGGTGTGTCCGGAGAAGCTCTCCCAAATGGTAAATTCTCCGCAGGTCAGAGCACCCCACGGAAAGCAGGTCTGGCCTTCATCTCTGAAGCTCTCATAGGACTGCTCCCATCCCGCTCTTCTCTGCACAGAACTCAACGCCTGTCACCCTGGGGACACATCCTCCAAGACTATGTGGGCAAGTATTTTTAGGCACGTTGTCTTACACCGTACTTTCTGGTAACTGCCACACCAGCGACAACATGAACCGAGGAAGGGCACATTCGCGGGGCTCCTTGGAGAGATGCCCGCTTGCAGATATGGGGCAAAGCGGTAAGAAGAGCGGCCTGTGACATCTTTCTGGGCCACAAATTTCAGAAGGGCTCCAAACGTCCCAGCACAAGTCAGAAGGATGTAGAGTGGGGCTGAAGAGGCTGCTGTCGGCTGCGGCCGTGACAAACGGAGGTCAGTACAAATAATGCATTGATGACCGACCATGCCGTGGCATGAACCAACTCTCTCTCCTGGACCAAACTCTAGACAGGCTCCACAGCACTCTCTTTTGACGAGGTTCTGTCCCCGGGCCTGTCCCCAACAACCCATCTGAGCAAGAATCCTACCGGGTCACTTTAGCAGAACTCCCACTGGCCATCTGGTCACCTTCAGTAACTGGTCCAGTTCCCCCAGCCCCCCACTGCCCCGCACCCCGGGAGAGGTCCGATCACCTTACCAGCCTTCAGCAAGAATCCTGTCAAGTGCAGGTAGCCAGGGTCCCCCTCCAGGGCTGAGGTTTGCTCTCGGCCATTTTCCTTCCACGGACCCCCATCCTGCTCCCTGACTGTAATCCCGCCCCCCCCACTGACCCCAGCGGGGGGGTGGGGGGGGGTTCCGAGCAGAGCGCCTTTCTGTGCTGAGCTGCTTTCCCCCATGCAACAGTGGCCGACGGAAATCAGTTTTCCCACGCTATAGTCAGGCTCCGGGGTTCTTTGCAAAATAAGTCAGACTTATCTTGAGCCCACCCTGATACTGCGAACATGAACATGAGACAATAAAGCTATTTCTTAAACCAGAGTGCACCTGACAAGTGCAGAAGGAGGGCCCTGCTGGCTCGCAGAGATGGCCCCGCCCAGGGATGGCCCCGCCCAGGGATGGCCCCGCCCAGACCTGCGCCTGCAAAGGAGCTAGTCCCAGTCCCAGGTACATCCCAAGCAGCACCGCCAAGTTCTCCTCAACAGTTTCCTACTCCTGGGGAAAGACTGGAAGGAGATGCGGCCAAATGTCGACATCGGAATAGTGCAACGAGGGGCGGCGGTTTTTCTGTTTCCTTTCTATACGTATCTTTTTAATGATAATTTTAAGACATCTGCACCCACCACGGGGCTGGGACTCAGAACCCCGAGACCAAGGGTCGCATGCTCCACCGACTGAGCCCGCCAGGACCCCCCCCACACACATATTTCTGAAGGGGTGTGTATTGTCTTGATCAGGGAAGCAGCATTTTCCCACTATGCACTCACTAGGACAACTACTGAACTTTAAAACACTGAATTATGCCTTCTTGAACCTACCCAAAAAGGATGTGGCTATTTGAGGTCCTGAAGGTCTGGGGAGCCAATTCATGTAAATGTTTAAAAACCATTATCCTCGGAGTTGCCAGTATGAGAAAATGAAGTGGTCGCTTAATTTGACCCTCAAAATATTAAAGTAGGTAGATAACTGTAGCAAAATTTACTGTGCTCATTCTGGCAAAGCTGATGACTTTTGATGATCGTCCTTAACATTGAAAACACTGACATTCCTTTCATCCAACACACACAAACACACCCCACAAAAAGTGACAAGGATAGAGAGAGACACAGAGAGACAGAAATGAAGGAAGGAAGGATATAAGGGAGGGAGGTTGGGCACGCAGGCAGGCAGGCAGGAACCAAGGAAAAAAAGATCCCAAAGTCAAACTCAATGTATACTCTGAGATGTATTTAACAGAATTTGTTCATGTTTAACACATTTTATTTTTTTTAAATATTTTATTTATTTGACAGAGAGAAATCACAACTAGGCAGAGAGGCAGGCAGAGAGGCAGGCAGAGAGAGAGAAGGAAGCAGGCTCCCCGCGGAGCAGAGAGCCCTACGTGGCGCTCGATCCCAGGACCCTGGGATCATGACCTGAGCCGAAGGCAGAGGCTTTAACCCACTGAGCCACCCAGGCGCCCCAACACATTTTATTTTTAAAAAATATTTTAAGTCATGTCCACACCCAGCATGGGGCTGGAAATCACAACCTCAAGATCAAGAGTCCTATGCCCCACTAGCCGGGCCAGCCAGGCGTCCTCACATCTGACAAACCTTCAAGATTAAAATACAGATATAGGGACGCAAAGGAAATTGGGAAAGACTGACAAGGTTCATTTTTCAGTGAGTCTCAAACCAGCATTAGGTGATGTTCGCCTGCATCATACATGCTTTGATTAAAAAAAACCAAAAAACTAAATAAAGCTGCTACTGTGACCCAAGGGGAAACTGTCTCCCTGTCTCTGTGTTTTTCTCTCTCTCTCTCTCATACACACACACACACACACAGACACACAATGGAGTTCAAAAAATTTTCAAGTTTTATCTTTTGGCGTCTTCCTGCCTCATGACAGTTGATCACGGTGGTATTTAGGAAGGCTGAATTTCTATATCCCAAATGCAGAAGATAGAATCTATGACCGGGTAAGACCCTTAAAAGGAAACACTCAATATTCTCCAATGTCCAAGAAGCAAAAGAGGAAAAACCGGTTTTGTGCTCAATGAAACGGCAATATGTACCAAGAACAGGGAGATTTACATCACTTGTGAAAAGTCTGTATTTCCTCCCAGTCTCCGGACTTCTTGATAGCCGGAAAATTCAACTCTCGCCCCACTCAGTTCACCTTACGTGCCCTGGGCTGAGGTCCAGAGATGCCCGACAGCTGACAGCATGGCCTCATGCGAGCAAACCACCCTCGCTCTCCCCACCCCAAACAGTCGTGCCGAGTGCCAACAGCAGGAGCCATCTGGGACAAAACCCACCCTCCTCGAGGCCAACTGGCCAACTGGAGCGCCCAGCCATCAGCAATGGCCTTGGGCCGAGCACTGCAGAAATAGTGCAGAAATTATCAACTGCGTCCACAGCTTGTCACCCAGCCCTACCCCGTCCTATGGCTCAGTGTTGCTGAAACTTACCCTTAAACTTCTAGCACATAGCGAACAAAATTCGAGTCTACAGGGAAGAGAAAAATGAGTTCACGCTCACTTTACCAGAGCGTCAAGCCTTCCCAGCGTCGCACTAATGAAACTCCTCTCATGTCAGGCAGGTCTTAGAACGCCAGTCACCCTTTGCCTTAGAGAAAAACCCAGGGATTTTTCATCCCTGGGTGATTGGATGAGCTTCTCATCCAATCACTTCACTTTTCAAACAGAAAATGAGAGTTCTGGAGAGTGGACAGGACCGCAGGACGGGGCTTACCCAGCAAGCAGGAGACAGAGGGGTCACACCATCGTCCACGTCAGGGCACCGTGAGGTCAGCCCGACACAGCATCATCAGGGAAATGCTGGGTTTCTTGGGGTGGGCGGGGGAGCAAGGCAAGTTAAGGGATTTAGTTGCCAAAGACCAGAAAGGACCAGCCAGTTATTAAAGGCAGTTCCCGGCGTGTGGTCTGGGCTGGAAGGCAAGACGGGGGTAAGAAGGAAGAGGAAGACAGGGGACAGGAGAACAGGGGCGGTAGAAGGTCAGAGCACGCACTGTAGAGACGGGGTCCTGGGTTCAGACTCTGTCTCTCCTAGATTCCCTGTATACGGAACGGGGGAAAGAAGAGTAACTTCCGCATCGGACTGTAATGGGGTCCGAGACGGCTAATCCCTGTAAAGTGCCCGCAGCCGCCAGGCATACCGTCAGGGCTACGGAGTTACGGCAACCATAACAATGACAGCCTCCTTGTCCCTAGCAGCAGAGCTGGTATTATCAGCCAAAGGGCAGGGCACCAGCTTCTAGAACAACACCAGCCCACGGAAGGTGAATCAACTTTGTGGGAACTTTCCACTGTGCTATTTAAATCACATGGCTGGATTCAAACATTGTCATCCAAGCACTCTGGGTTGAGGCCGGAGCAGAATAGCACCAGAAAGGTGTAGCTGGTGTTGTGGGGCAAGGGGGACGGTGTCCGGGCGGCACCGTCGGTTCAGCGTCTGAGTCCTGGTCTCGGCTCAGGTCTGGATCTCAGCGTCGTCGGTTCAGGACCTGCGTTGGGCTCCCTGCTGGGCATGGAGACTACTTGAGTAAAAATAATAATTTAAAAAAAGACCCAGCTTGGGGGAAGGGTAAGAAGGGGACATGGGAGAGGTGGTCCAAAGGTACATACTTCCAGGTGTAAGACAAGTAAGTTCTGAGGGTTCCATGTGATACGTATGGCTAATGCTATGGTCCTGCATGCCCGAAGGGGCGAACAGAACAGGTGTTCCATGTCCTCACCACACGCACCAATGGGAACCATGAGTCAACTGCTGTGGGCAATATCTCCCCACATACAGTCTGTGCATCCAGTCCTCACACCGGACACCTCAACTACACAGTGTTCATGTCAATTACATCTCCACGGAGCTGGGGGACAAAAAATCTGCGTTTGGGACCCAGAAGAAATCCCATGCCACTGTCTTTTTCATTCTTCTCCTTGCTTATTTGTGGCTTTCTCTGTCCCTGGACAGCTTTTTCCCTGGGGGTCAGCGGAGGAGGACCCGCGTCTCAGTCACGGCAGATGTGTAAATCCGCGTGTGGGAAGTTAAGAGGGACACTCGACAGTGCCTGTGTCCCTCAGAGGTCTAACAGCGAGCCCTTTCATTGTGGCTACACGGACCACTAACCGCAAAAAGCAAAATGAGGGTGAAAATCCAGAGCATTTTCTGGCAACAATAAAAAGATCAGTGGTTGTCAGGAGTTAGGAGGGAGGGAGGGACGAGCAGGTGGAGGACGGGGTTTTAGGGCAGAGGACCAGGGTGTGTGGTCCTGTCACGGTGCACACATGACGTTGTACGTTTCCTCAAATCCATGGTAGCCCCAAGTTCCCAGGCCAAGGTAAACGACGGACTTTAGTAAGCAATAACGTATTAATATGGGGTCATCCTGTGTAACACATGGACCGCCCTAAAGCAAGATGTAAATGACAGGGACACAGGTGGGAAGGAAATATATGGGAGCGCACTGTATTTTCTGCTCCATTTCTCTGTCAACTTAAAGTACTGGGAAAAAACACCAAAAAGTCTATCAATTTAAGAAATCCAAGATCTCTGAATAGTGCCATACATATGACCGTGAATTAAAGATGATCCCTCCAGAAAGAAGCCTACCGTAAGTACAAATACTAGGTTGAAATGGATGTCCCGTCAACGTGGGAGGGCAGACAGAGCTGCTGTGGGACATGACATGGGGAACACAACCCAGAATTCTATACAGAATTATTTTCAGGCATAGATACAAAACTGTCCTTTTAATGATTTTACCAGCAAAACTGGTAAAAATGCCAGTCTGCGGGCGCCTGGGTGGCTCAGTGGGTTAAAGTCTCTGCCTTCGGCTCAGATCATGATCTCAGGGTCCTGGGATCGAGCCCCGCATTGGGCTCTCTGCTCAGCATGGAGCCTGCTTCCTCCTCTCTCTGCCTGCCTCTCTGCCTACTTGTGATCTCTAATAAGTAAATAAATCTTTTAAAAAAAAATGCCAGTCTGCATATATTACTAAGTATCTCTCATAAAAATGCATGAGACATAAAGGTAGCTTATCAAATAGATAAAGAGTGAAAGAAGTGAAGAGATTACGAAAAAAAAAATTGTCCTTTCCAGATCCAAAAATGTCCCGCAGAAATCGGTATTGCCACTGTGTTTCCACGACTCTGCTAAAAGTCGGATATCCAGACTCTGCATAAACGGGGGCACGGCAGTGCTTGGGGACTGAAAGCGTGTCGAGCACGGGTCACCATCACCGGCATCTGGGCTCGTGGCTCCCTTCTTGCGGTGAGTGGACAAGGCATCCGTCAACACACGGCACCTGCGATGCGCTAGGAAATGCCCATGAATCATGACTCCCCCGTGTGCTGGACGCTCCGTGAAGCTACAGAGTGATTTTTACGCGTGAACTTCAGTCTTCGTTGTGGGGGAGCAAAAGGCAGGAGGGGAAGGGAGCCTAGGGCCACACGGCGGGCCGCAGAGCCTCCACTGCCCCGGCCTCTGCTTCTGGTGGTTGGCGGCACCGCTCCGCCTGCCATTCTGCCAACGTTCCAGGCCACGCCAATGCCACCGACGTGCCGGCGCGTGGTAAATTACCCCGGAGGGAAGCAATGACAGGTACTCCCGACAAACTCTGGCATCACCCAAGCGTTAGGTGGCCATAGACATCACGCAAACAGGGACCGCTCCAATTTCTATCTCCTGCTCTGACTGTGCTTGTGAAAGACAGACCCCCAGTTACCCCCTGACGATCTCACACTGAAATTTATCACGTCCAAGGGGAAATTTTGGCGTGGCTCTCCTGCCCACCAAGAAAATCCGAGCTGTTCCACTCCTCTCCTGCACCTGCGTACCTGACCCAGGCTTCTCCCAACCTCCCAAGAAACCCAGGCACTGGAATATGGCGGCTTGCCTCCCCTCACACCCCATGTCCAAGCCCGGCCGATTCTGCTTCGTTTTAAACCAAAATCCATCGACTTCCCCCGACCTTCACCAGAGTCTCACAATTCTGCCTGAATCTGCCCACACGATTCTTGTGAATGGGTCCCCAATTTCCATTTTCAGCCCCATTAATCTTCCCCAAATGTGACTTGTACCCTGTCACACACCCACACTTCTGACACCTCAGCGTCTTCTGCTTCCTGCCGAGTATAGAATCCTGGCTCCTGTGACACCCTGCCGAGGCCAGACCCCGCCTACTTTGCCAGGTCTCAGCCACCAAGGAACGGCTTCTTAAAATTCTCTACAGATATCTAATTTTTTCCTGCCCCAGGGCCTTTGCACATGGTATTAACCCTACTCTTCCAAATTTCAGAGAAATTTCATCCTCAGAAAACATTCTCTCAACTTTCCCATTATAGTACCCTATGTTTTTTCAAGATATTTGATGCAATGTCTATTCCTTCTTAAAATTGTGGCCTTGCTTTCTTCTGTGTATATAATACCAATTCTCCTTCATGAACACAAAGTCTATGCCTATATGCTACTTGCACAGAAAGGGTGTAGTACAGGGACACCTGGGTGGCTCAGCTGAGTAAGCGTCTACCGTCAGCTCAGGTCATGATCGCACGGTCCTGGGATCGAGTCCTGCATCAGGCTCCCTGCACAGTGGGAGTCTGCTTCTCTCTCTCCTTCTGTCCCTCCCTCTGCCTGTGCTCTCTCTAATAAATAAACAGAATCTTTTTTCAACAAGGGTATGGTACATAAGAGGTGGAAAGTGAGTATTTTAAATAAATGAATAAATGAATTATTTGAAAGTAAACATGAGAAATAGGATATTGGAATTCATTCATTTACTAAGTATTTACCATTTCCCCATTCATTTCACCACAGGAGGAGGAAAACTCCTTCTCATACTATCTGTCATTCATTACATGGCATCGAGGTGCCTGTTACATGGCGGGAAACCTCACTTCCAGAAGAGAGAGGGGAACCACGAGGTTCTCGCGACAACTGCCACTTTTCATCTCATGGGGTATTTACAAAAGGTCAGATGACTTACTTTTAGGAAAGATGTTTTCGTGTCCATGAAGGAAAACTGCTTTGTTTAAATATTCAACATTCAAATATGTTTTTCCAGAAAAGTGGGTCAAGGCATGTGAAAAATCAGATAAGAGGGTATTTGTAGAAAGGTGCAAATTACATTTCCTTTCTGGTTGTTGCTGAGGGACACGGTGCTAAATTAATCTTCTGAATAGTAATTTCCTGCTGATTTCAGCCGAGAGAGAGAGAGAGAGAGAAGTCTCAGTTTTAAGGAGAAATGTAAACTCAACCAAATGTCCAGACCCATCGCAAGTCATAACATGCTTTATGCCTTAAGAAATATTCATCCACGCTTATTAAAAACCAACCTTTTGACAAAGAAAGAGCAACGTTAATTTATATTTTGTATCATGATGCGACATATTTTGTGTATGAATACAATGTGCATACAGAACACCATTCACCAAAAAAATTCAATGATCAAAGTCAATTTCCTTTAACTGCATTCAAAAATCACTACCCCAGAGAAATCACAGACGTACATTGCCCCCCCCCCCCCAGCTCTGTTTACTTCCATGGCTCCCTTGACATTAGAGAGAATGAAAACTTGAGTCCACCCCGTCATGCCAATGAGAGTTTACAAACCTACTTCTATAGGAGGAAAATGCCAGGGCTCAATGGCCACTGCCTGGAGGGCTTTCCCTGGAAGAAATCCCGCTGCTCCTGCCCCGATCTGTGCATATAAATCCCTCCTCTGTCAGGCCCGTCGCCGGTGAACCATCTATTTAGACTTGGCTCAAAGCAGTGGGGCGTCGAGCCACGCCATGGTGTTCGCTTGTCAAGGGACCGGAGGTCAGTGTTCTAATCTGTGTCGGGGGCAGGGGTACCTCTGCTCGCAGCAGGAGTCATTCACAGCTAACGAGCTGTGCTACGTGTGAGAGAGGCAGGAGCACGGGGCCGGGGTCTTAGCTCCTGGCCCCGGACGGGGAACGGAGCCGGAGATGCCCTCCGCATGTCAGTGGCCCCGAAGGCACCTGCAGACCTGTTAGTGCATCAGCCGGGCTCTTGGCCCCAAACACCGGTGATGTCATGCTGGTCCTCAGCAAGCTCATGGGAATGAGGGGACACAGCCTCACAGGGGGGAGAAGCGTGGGAGGGCGTCTGCTGCATCGCTCTAGGGCCAGTAAGGTCTAGTGGCGTAGGGCACCGCGCAGGAGACAAGAAGCGAGACGGCTGTGTGGGTAGCGCACAGGAAACCTGCACGACGGCGAGTTCCGGGCCCTGGTGCACTGCGGGCAGATGACGGCACAGAACACAGCTCGTGACCGTTTTCTGCTGTCGTCAGGTGTTACGTTCGAGGTCTTTTAACTTGAAAAAAGGAAGGTGTGGGCCCCCGATTTTCCAATAAAGCCCGTGTTTTACCATTGTTGCCGACCCACCATCGATTCACCTTTTCGATGTTAACTCGGAAAACTCTACCCACAGCGTTGGGCCTGGCGAGCTCCCACTCATCTACACTGTTTGTGAAACTGCCACGAGACACCAAATCTCGTCTTTGCTCCATTCACGGATGACATCAGGAGCGACGTTCTGTTGTCTTCACAGACCCACGAGGGTTTCATAGGGCGCGACGATGCTTCAAGACCGTTCGCAACAACGACCCTGGCCGCTCTACCCGCTTCTGCTCGCCGTTGTTACAGACTCCACGCACAAGGGGAGTCTCTGTCAGAACTGGAGAGTCTCTCTAAATCTTGTCAAAAACAGTACCCTGGGGGCTCCTGGGGGGGCTCAGTCATTGAGTATCTGCCTTCAGCTCAGGTCATGGTCCCAGGGTCCTGGGATTGAGCCCTAACCTGGGCTCCCTCCTCACCAGGGAACCTGCTTCTCCCTCTCCCCTGCTGGTGTTCCCTCTCTCACTCTGTCTCCCCCTGTCAAATACATACATAAATAAAATATTTTTTAAAAAAAGTACCCTGATTCTTTCAAGAGCTCAGGATGACCTGTTGACAGGTCAGCCCCAGGACCCAGGGTGACAGAGGCAACAATGAGACTCTGAAGGACACATACAACTCCTCCCAGCAAACTGTCCTCGCGCCGCTACTGCGAGTTTTAGGAAATGCGGAGTGAGTTCCATCCGGCGTTAAAATGGAAAGCTCCGCGAACTCGTACCTTCCAGCACTTGCCGGCAGGTGAGTTTCCCGGAATGGCTGCAGAACCAACGCTTGATTCCCGTCCCAGGCTGCGAGCGCTCAACGGTCTGTGAGACGGGAGGGCCAGACGTGCAGATGTGAGCAGAAGCGACCGGCAGGGGTGAAGACAGCGCGGAGGGGGTTACGATGAGCCTGACACCATCCAGGCGGGCCGGCCCTGACCAGGAGCAACCCCCCACCCATGGCACGATCCGCCTGCCGCTCTCTGCCCAACGTGTCAGCCGGTCCGTGTGCTTGCTTTGTCCTCAAGCCCCAAACCCCAGCAGGAAACTTCACAAGCTTCCAACAGCCCCATAAACCAAATGGAAGGACCTTTTGGCTCCTCTCCTCACTCTCTAATGAGAAACTCATGGTCTGGATCGATTTTCTTTCTAACACGGGAAGAACCCGTCAGGCCCCTTCCCTTCCCTGGGACGGAAAAGCGAGACCCGGGATCAACACACAAATCTGCTCAGAAAACACGTCCTCAAAGTCTCAACCAATTTCTGATTCAAAAGAAAATTATTCTTGTTAATTCTTTTTTTGTTGTGTAGAAATAGGAAAAAAAAAAATGTCACTGGGTCTGTTTTTGTTGTGTTAGTGTTTCTGTGATCCAGCAAAATCAGACTTATAACATGAACAAGTTTCTCCAGTAAAAGCAAAAATCCTGCCTTAAACTCACAAGTGTTACTCGCTGAGGGGTGGTCAGGCCTCATGTACTTCTTAAGGTCCCCGAGACATAGATCTAACGAGGAGCGCGCCGTCTAAGCCTGAGGGTCACAGTAAAACGCACAGGCCTCATGCACGGGAAAGTCATCATTCACACACGGAAACCCCCGGCTGCCCCTGACACGCCGACCGGATCTTCTCCGGCGAACTGCAGTATCTGCACACTTCACGTCCCTGCCAGGCCCCCTCCGGCCTGTCAGCTCCGCCGCACGGGATAGCACGTCGTCCTTCCCTCCACCCGTTCTCGATCCCAGGGTCATTCCTCTGCAGACGGATCTGAAATGCCTCTGGGGGCCCCACGAGGAAGCGCAGAAATGGAGGCCAGCACGCGGGGACCGCCACACCTCCTAGCCAAGAAAGGAACTGTTCAAGCCCCAAAGCTGTGAATTTGGCACCCCCTGACTCCCACAAATTTCCTTTCCAAAGAGAAGCTGCTGAGTATTTTGTTGCATAATGGATTCCACATTTTCACAGGCAGCATTTTTAGGCCAAAACATGCGGTGATGCATAAATACATAAGCTGATCGTATGTTGCCAGCAGGTCTCGAAGCAGAGACGCGGCCTCGCCCAGAAAGGCACAGTCCCCACTTTGGCAGAAATCTTTCCCTCTGCGGTGCCGGGCAGAGATGGTGCACCCACTCGGCTGAGCCCGAGCAATTAACAACAACGGCAGTCGTGCCTGGAAGCAGAGACCAAAACAGCCCAGTCTCTTCGCCGCTGGCAGAGTGCAACCGTCGGGATGCTCAAACACGGCAAGCCTGACCCTCGGTCTCTACAATCAGACCTTTCTAGCTCCACAGTCCCACTCCGAAACAGTTAAGAGGACTCTGTCCTTGGGTGTCCTAATGGATAGTCCTTGATGTTGCAACCAAAATGCTGTTTGACTGTTTTTTTGTTTTTTTAATTTAACTCCAATGTCAAAGCAGCTAAAGTTGAGTACTGAGTTCCACGTATGCGGCTCAGCAGAATACACTTGGATTTCTGCTCCAAAATCGTTCCTTCGGTTGGGATACCTAACGGTAAGTGCTCAACGACACACACGACTTGTCATTTGCAAGTGCAAGCTCCCAGAGGCACATGCATCATGTTACCTTGTGTGCACAAATCGGTTCGGAGAAATGGCCTTTGCACATAGGAGAAATAGTATGAGCAGATACTCTTTCTAAAATGGTGCACCACTTGCCCATCGACCCCAACGAAGCAGGGCAGAGAGGGGGGAGAGGCCCTCTCTTCTTTAAGGAGATCTTCCAGGAAGAAGGCATTCAGGGAAACATGAGCTGCCCCCTTGGGTAGAGCCTTAACTGTCTCAGACTTGCTCAACGAGTAAGCTGAGAAAGTAAGAGAGAAAGCTCTCTTGCTTTCCTGTCCAGAGTGGCATGGAGAGCTGAGACGGAATGACCATTCTGGGTTCTGAGAGTTGGCCTGTTCTCCTGTTGTCCACGGACTCCCTCAGTCCTTAACAACTTTGCCAGTGAAGGCAGTGAGGACAGAATGGAAAGGGCTCGCTCAAGCTCCCAAGCCAGGAGACCCGGGTTGTAGTCGGGCAGCAGGGGCACGGGGAAGCCGGCTTGCCTGTGGAAGCCATTCGTTCCCTGCCACCGTGAGCAGGCCGAGCACGCCAGCAACCCTCTGGTTCTCACGTGTCCATCAGGTGGGGAGCTCCTGCGTTGCAGGGGTGCGCAGACCCTCCGTTGGGGAACGGATGGTACACGGAGCCCTACACCCACAGAGCACCTGTCATAACCTCGCCAGCAGAGTGAGCCCAGCGAGAACAGGGCCTGAAACAAATTGCAGCAGACGGTCCGCGGAGGGCTCTAGAGTCTGCAGACGCTCGTTCAAAGAACTGACCCGATGAGAAACTGTCTTCCCCACCGGTGCCTCCCATCCCACAGGGAGCAACCAAGCACCAAACACATCCCCAGACATTCTGACCCATCACGTCCCCGGACGTGCCTGAATGTCACCTGGGAGCGGCCACATTACTTCTGGTGGAAAACCACTGGGCTACGTGACTGAGGAGCTCAATTTCTAATTGTATCTGATGTACATTAATGTAACTAGCCAGCGTGGTGAGTGAACACTAGGTGTTCGGGCTGCGTGGCCTTACAGCTTCTGAGATGATTGTAAAAATCCAGACTGACTGTTGACAAATCTGTTGGGAAGTTTGGGTTGTTTTTTCCCGCAAGGGCAAGGATGGGCGGGATGGTGAAACTTTTGATTTATTCACGCATCCTTATGTGTTTGCTGCCTTCAGCTCAGATCAGTGGGGGCGATCCTAGCTCGGCCATGCGTATGAAAGGTACAAAACTGATAATGAAAGGAAACAACCACGACAAAAAAGGAAATCACCGCAGGGGTTTTCTCTCCATACCTGCCACCCAGGGAGGGAATAATGAGACAGACAGCTCTGTCTCTGCAGCAGGTCCAGAAGCGAAGGCAGAAGTAACAGCCGTGACCACCCCAAGCTGTTCGTGCACCCGCAGGCCTCGCGCCACAGAGCACACACAGCACGCGGGAGCAGGACTGGTGGCTCTGGGCAGCCGCGGGGAGCTGACCTCACGCGCTGTCCTGCGGACTTGCGGTGCTCGCCCCTCGGGTCTGGGCTGGGCTCGGCCAAGCCCAGGCCCTTGACGGTGTGGTTCCAAGGGTTTATCAGTACTCTGGAAAGTTCAGGAACTAGGCCTTCCTCTGAGGAGTGAAAACAACTCTCTCCAAATGACATCACTGTGTAGGTTAGGGAGTTCTGTCAATGACTGGAGAGTTCCAAAACGAGTCCAAGTTCAAAGGGAATACTGCACAGAAGAAATGGTCCTTCTGAAATCCCAACGGCAGCCGAGCCCCAAGTGCCTAGAGACACGCATGTCTGACTTTCCAGATCTACGTTTCAAGAAATGGACAGATATCGCTGGAGAGAAAAGAACTCAGGATGATGAAATACACTAAAATTGTATACTTACCCTCCAGCTTCTTGGACAGGGAATCTACGAAAAGACTCTGGGGCCAGGAACAGTCATTTAAAGTACAAAGAAAGATCCTGGGCTCCAGAGACAGCATCCTGCCATTTTGCTCACAACTGGCCAATTTCAGGAATCTCGGACAAAACTCGTTCCACCCGAACTCAGCTTTCTAAACTGTAAAATGAGGAAAATCAGAATGACCTTCCTGGCTAATGGCAAAAATTGAAAGGACATCTTTCAGAGGGTACCAACCGGTCTAGGCTTCCCAAAGCACCTTCTCGAAGCCTCTACCCTGCTTTATGGAGCGGCGATCTTGGAATAAGGCTGCCCCTCCCACCGTTCAAGAAGCTCCTGGCCCAAGAGGCTGTGAGCACAATCAGTCTTTCTCAAGGAGACGGCCATCCATCTAAGGAGACAGACACATAAACACCAAAGCAGATGAAAGTGCCCATCGGAAACGCAGCACTTACCGCGGGAGCAGCTGGGACTCCATGGCTCATATAATCTGGAGAGTAAAGGCCCCTCGGAGTGAGCAGGGACCAAAAGACCAAAACAAACAACTCTCTTCCATTGTGAAACAAAAACTGTCAGGCATCTCTTAGGATCAAGGGCTTTTCCAATGGACAAAGAGTTCAAAAAACACTGATTCACGGAGTCCTTATTCCACCCAAGAGTCCCAGAGATGACATGAAAACACTGGCCCGCCAGCCTTCAGTTCAACGACTGACAATAGAAAGTAATAGTTAACTGAATCAGAACTCGGCTTGAAAAGATGACCCAGTGCTGGGGCGCCTGGGCGGCTCGGCTGGTGAAGCGTCTGCCTTCGGCTCAGGTCATGATCTAAGGTCCTGGGACGGAGCCCCGTGTGGGGCTCCCTGCTTAGTGAGGAGCCTGCTTCTCCCTCACTCTGCCCCTCCCCCCCCACTTGTGCACACTCTCACTCGCTTGCTCTCTCCAATAAATAAAATGGTTTTTAAAAAAAGTTGGTGGGGGGGGGGGGCGCCTGGGTGGCTCAGTGGGTTAAGCGACTGCCTTCAGCTCAGGTCATGATCCCAGAGTCCTGGGATCAAGTTCCACATCGGGCTGCCTGCTCCTTGGAGAGTCTGCTTCTCACTCTGCCTTTCTCCCCTCTCATGCTCTCTCTCTCAAATAAATAAATAAAATCGTTAAAAAAAAAAGTGGGGGGGCGCCTGGGTGGCTCAGTCAGTTGAGCCTCTGCCTTCGGCTCAGGTCATGAATCCAGGGTCCCGGGATCGAGCCCCGCATCGGGCTCCCTGCTCTGCTCAGCAGAGAACATAATAGCCTGCTTCTCCCTATCCTTCTGCTGCTCCCCTGGCTTATGCTCCCCCACTCTCTCTCTGTCGGAGAAATAACTGAAATCTTAAAGAAAAGAAGAGCTCTGTGCACAATATGGAGCTCAAACTCATGACCCTGAGATCAAGAGTCACGTGCTCTACCAGCTGAGCCAGCCGGACGCCCCTCAAACAGCAACTGTTGAATCTCCCGTGTGTCTTCTCATGGTAAAAAGAACAGATGAACAGCACGGTTATGCAGCTGTGCTAGGCACGAGGCATGCCCACACCTGCCCGTGCACACTTCACACCTGTGCAAACCTCTGCGTCGAGACGAGAGGCGCCGCAGGGCACCCACCGTGCACCCCACTAACAGAAGACGAGCAGCCCTAGAAACGCACCAGTGTCCCGCGTCTCTGCTTGGGCAGAGCTGCAGAAGCCGTGCTGAGGCAAGAACAGGAGCCAAGGGCCGGCACTTCCCTCCCTGTGGACAGCTGTGGATCTCATGCTTAAACTCACTCCCTTCTGCCCTGCGCTCACATCCTGCGGCGAAAAGTGTTCCATTTGCCTTGTACTCACGTCCAAGCAGCTTTTCTGGTCGATGAGCAGACGGCTAACAACGAGACGCTCTTTCCCCTCCACATAAAAGGAACTCGTCTCTTAGGCACAGTGTCTCCTTTTTAAAATAATGGCAATAAAAGTTCCCGGAACTCAGCTTGTCTGAACGGATTTTAGTTTGTGGTGAAATAAAATTAACGAATGGCTTGGGGCACACAATAATTTCCATCAGGATGAAAAAAATAAATAAAAAGGAGAGTAACACACAGTAAAATGGAAAGTTCACTCAACCACATGTAGTAACGGTTGCCACTGATTAGGAAAATGATTCTAGATGGGCTGCTACCCCACGGGCTGCTGCATTCCCCGTTTAGTGGGTTACGCACTCGCTAGGCAAAACACAGGCTATGGACCGGCAATATCGGCACGACCCAGGACCTAGGAAATGCAAAACCTTGAGCTGCACCCAGACCTGCTGAATACAGATCTATAGTTGGAAAGATCTCCAGGTGATGCCCTTGAAAGTCTGAAAAAACCTGGTCTAGATGAGTGGCCCCAAAGTTGGGGTTTGACACAACCGTGCATTATAACATGTCGCCTGACATGGCTCCAGTAATGTGTATGCTCTCGTGGCAAGAACAGTCATTAAGTGTCAAATAAGTAAAGGAGGGCAGATGCTAGATTATTCCTCTAAAATGCGAATCTCACAGGTTTGTATCTTTATAAGATTCCTTGACTGGAAAAGGAAGTGGGGTGAGGAGAGAAGATAGAGCCCAAGCCAGAGAGTTGCCTAGCGGCACCCCTGGGATAATGCCAAGGCAGTAAGCAGAAAAACGTGTAAAATAATTTAAAATTTTAACTGACAGAAAAAGAATTTCCAGCAGAGCATTATGCAAATGTGTGTATTAAATAAAACATGGACCTGAAATTTCACACATTAAAAAAACTTACACTATTTCATCCAGGTGAGTAGCAGTGAAAACTACCTTCTCAGGGTAGTTTCACCACCATGGAAGTACAAGAGGGCACGTTTTCCCTGACAGCTAGGATAGCGAGGGCTTAGGTGTGATGCTAAAGATCACTTCTCCGACCTGTACATTTTCATTGTAGATTTTGAAAACAGAAATGAGTTGAAGTATTTCCTAGTACTGAAATACTTCTGTGCAGATCTGAAAAACGCCTAATGAATAAAACGAATATTTCATCATTCTAAGTGATTTTCCTGGGAAGGCAGACTGCATGCTGATCCCAAATGTCCCTTCTAGAAGAGGGTGGTCCCTAGATGCTTCTCTGTCCCATTGATGTCACTCTGGGCACTGTGACTTGCTTGGCCAGTGGGCTGTGAACGGAGACGTGGCAAGAGTTCTAGGAGCCATCCCAGGGGTCTCCCTTTTTTTTTTAACCCCTGCCTCGCAACTAGCATCCATGTCACGTTAAGCCGAGCCTCACAACTAGCATAAATGCCAAGTGTGAGCCAGGAGGCCAAGCTAAAGAGCAGAAAAGTAGAAAAGTCTTCCCTGCCTGTACAGGTCAACTCCCCCATCAGTTCTCTACGGGGCAATGAAAGCCAGTATCAATACTAACTAGGGCGGTATGAAGAGGAATCTTTATCTATTAAGCGCTCTGGAGAATAAAGCAAAAATCTATTGTTTGAGGGATTATCCAGCCTCTCAAAATCCTGACCTCCCTCTTTATTCTCTTCTCTTGACAGTGAAACTACCAAAAGGAGGGGCTCCCATAACTTCAACCTAATTTTTCTCTTTCCACATTTTCTTCAACTAACATGAACTTGGGTTCCTGTCCTCCAGCCCCCCCACACTCCTCCCTTCACAGTTACTGTGGACGCTGGGGTCCATCTCACTGTCCTCACATCTCATTAGCCACGGGACTTTCACGAGGCTACTCTCTACAGCGTGTCCTGCACAACAGCCAAGGAAAGTTAATATTTGCCCTTCCCTTCTCAGAAAGACGGTTTGAAAAGCAAACGGTATTAATTTATGCGAAGACGTCTGCAAACAAATCTTAAGCAAATGGAAGATATTAACTTCATAAGTGAAGATCAAGTCAAAGTCGCTATCAACACATTTCAGAAGGCATCTAGAAGCAATAAAAATGTCAAATTAACACTCATGTAAGCTGCGGATATAAGGGACTCATCCTGATCACAAGGTCCTTCTCGAGAGCCCAGAGCCTCAGAATTCAGATTCCGACTAGTAAATTTTCATCCAACCCACATCCCATCCCCTCACCCTAGTGAAGTGTCCACAAGCGTCCAGGTCAGGTGCATGGATGGTCCGTAATTAACAGCTAACAAACATCAAGTGAGCTAAGAAACATAAAGCACAATCAAGGGGGATGCCAGCGACGAGGTCCCACATGCAAACCCACAGAAACAAAAACCTACAAGACGACAACGCGTGTGAATGTAAAAACAGCGTCTTGTTAGCCCACAGGACCGACTGATGGATTCGTCCTGGGACTGAGGAAGCATGAAGGTTGGGGAAGGCTGCATGGAAGAAAGACCCTGTATCTGAGCCACAGCGGAAAAGACTCCCAGCAGACACATACGAAATGGACACACCCAGCTTGCAGCTCCGCCCGAAGGACTGTGAACGTCCCCACTCCGTCTTAACCGCAAGTAAAAAGCTGAACGGAGGGAAACACGAGTCGTTTCGGACCCGTCCCACAAGGGGGAACACAGAAGGAGGCACTGACCCCAAGACCGGAGAGAAGGGCAGGTGCGCGCCCAGAGTCACGCTTTACCCAGGGTAGGAAGCGTCACAGGAAGCAGGGCCCGTGAGGAAAGCCTGAACTGGGATTATTGCCCAATTGCCTGGAGGCTCAGTGTGGCAAGTCCGGGAGTGAAAAACATCAGGGGGACCCAGTGATCAGGGAACCCACAATACTGTGAGGTGTACCTCCAGGAGCTCAACCAGATGATCACAGCAAACGCTGGAGAAAAATCCTCCTGAGAGTCTGGCAGGTGGACAGCTAAACGAGCCGCTTTGAAGCAGGCCAGAGCAGCCTGTTCTTACGGGCAGCGCCTGCGTTCTGGAAACCAAAGTAAACAGAGCCTCCCCTGCCGGAGGGTCACCACGGCCTCACTGACCTGGGACAGGGAAACACCCAGTGGCAGCTGGCTTTAGCCTTTCTGTCCCACCTCGCGGAGGAGAACTCTTGAAGTTCACAGCCCAGAGCCAGGGCTCACCAAAACACTGAGACGTCATCGTAAGCCACAGAACACTGAAGCCCCCTCACACAGCTCACCACCACACTACCGAAAGCCAATGTACAGCAGGTCCTTTCACCTGGCGGATCAGATCCAGCTACCAAGAAAAAATTACAAGGCATACTGAAAGGCAAAAATACAATCCAAATAGGAAGAGCAAGCGTGAGAACCAGACATGGCAGGGATGCGGGAATTATTACATTGACTAGATTCACCTACTAATGGCTCTACTGGGAAAAGTAGACAACATGCAAGAAGCAAAAGGTGGGCAATGTCAGGAGAGAGATGAATATTCCAAGAAAGAATTCAAAAAGAAATCCTGCTAGCGATACAACAACAACAACAATAACAAAAACAAACAAGCAACACATCGACAAAGAAAACCCTAGTAACAGAGAGGAATGCTCTCTTACTAGGTATCAGACCCCAAACTAGCGAACCTGGAACTCCGTGATCAAGGGCAGGACAAAACACTCTACCTTACCATATCACCTCAAAGTACAGAAAATCGCGGATTAAAAAAAAATATCCTGAAAATACCAAGAGGGGGGGAAACTACCTAAAGATTGACAAAGATAAGAATTAACATCCGACTTCTCCTCAAAAACTGTGCCAGCAAGAACAGTGGACAGAAATATTTAAACTATGGAGGGGAAAAAAAAACCATAAAAACCACCAACTAGAATTCTGTACCTGTAACATTATCTTTCAAAAGAGAAGGAGAAATAAAGGCTTTCTCAGACAAAAATGGAGGGAATTTGTTGCTAAAAGACTTGCCTTGCAAGAAATGTTAGAAGGTTCTTTAGAGAGAAGAAAAATCACATAGATCAGGAGCTCAGATCTACATAAAGACGGGAAGAACATCAGGGGTGTCTGGGTGGCTCAGTGGGTTAAGCGTCTGCCTTCAGCTCAGGTCATGATCCCGGGGTCCTGGGATCGAGTCCAGCGTCAGGCTCCCTGCTCAGCGAGGTGTCTGCTTCTCCCTCTCCTCTGTCCCTCCCCTCTGCTACTGCTCTCTCTCTCTCCCTCTAATGAATAAGTAAATCTTGAAGAAGGGAAGAACATCAAGGAAGGAACATGTTTAGATAAAATAAAGATTTTTACTTTTCTGGTTCTCCATCGATAAGCGTGTTCAAACTCGCGTATTTCTGGGACAAAGCATGCCTGAGTAACAGCAGCAGGGATGGCAAAATGGTCCGAGAGATGAATGTGAAAGCTTTAGTGAAGGATGAGCATAAAGGTAAAGGAGAAGAAGGCTCTTAGCTTGCATGATTGACTGAATAGTCACGTTTTTAATGAATACTGAGCAACCAGGGAGAGAGAGAGGTCTGCGGATGGTACAGAAACCATTCAGTCCAAGTCACCAAGCTCGCGAGTCCCACGGTCAGGCCTGGGACCCACAGACCGGCCCCGGGACCTTGCCGCTCCCTGCCTCTCCCAGCAGCTGCAGAGGAAGCATGCTGCAGTGAAGACACCAGAAGTGCAAGCCTGTCCATGGGACCATCAACCGGAAACGAGCGGCACAGAACTGTATGCACAGCTGCGGACAGAAATACCGCAGAGGTTTGTGTCC
The DNA here is from genome assembly GCF_922984935.1 of Meles meles. Taxonomy (NCBI): domain Eukaryota; kingdom Metazoa; phylum Chordata; class Mammalia; order Carnivora; family Mustelidae; genus Meles; species Meles meles. The sequence goes on from NC_060087.1 coordinate 5,566,567, forward strand.
GCACAGCGAAGGACTGGCAGGGAGAGCACCGCAGGGACAGAAGGGACACGCAGCCGTCCGAACACGGACTTCCCACGCTGCCTTCCCCATAACAGAGAGCACATGCCGTGGTCCCATTGCTGTGAGACTCTGCTGAGTCCGAAAGAGAGGCTTCTAGTCTGTTCTTCACATGTCTTCATACTGGATTTCTGCAATTCTAAATGCATCACCGACATGACCCGGCCAGCCAGGGAGAACGCGGGGAAGCTGGTGACGTCGGGCTCCCAACCCAGACACAGCCTTTCCAGAGAGCGACAGCGAATGGTACCGCGTTGGGGGCTTCCAGCAGAGCGGCCCACACATGCGCGGACAGGTGACTCTCCCGGCCCGGGGATCGTTTTCTCCTGCCAGAGACTGCACCCGGGCGGGGCAGAAAATGGTGACACAGCAGCCTAGAAAGCCTCCCCCGTGCACACAGTGTCGCAGGCCGTCCGAGTTCACGCCTCCCTATATGTTCTCCATTACCACTTGGAAAACAAAAGTTCCAAGGGGTCTCACTGCCTTTTTGTCTGAAAACGACAAAGAAATGAAGCAGGAAAACAGACCCAGAGTGCTCAGCACAAAAGTGGGGATGGGCTGCAGAGCCGCATCCCGGGGCTTTACAACCCAGCCAGGAAGGGCATTTGCCTCCCCCGCGTCCCGGGTCTTGGAAACGCAGGTCCGTGTTTAAAGAGACGAAGCAATAGGGCTTTCTGGAGATCAGAACACTTTCCGATGCTGGTCTGTGCAGCCCTTCTCGAGCTGGCCACGATCTACAGTTGATTTGCGTGCTTCGTTGAGTTGTTTCTCAAAAGATCCTAGGAAGGGATTATTTCTGCGCCCAAAGAGCCCCAGAGAATAGGGAGGGCCGCTCGCGGCCGTCATGTGAATTCCCCGGACTCGGTACACTGTGCTCATTGAAGCAGATAAAGCAAAGTTAAAGAAGCATTTAGTTCTTCAGAATGCCAGCCTTAATAAGTATCTTTTTGTGGAAGGATTTAGGAGGAGGGGAGGGCTATCCTCAGTGCAGGCATTATGTCCCCGTACAAAAAGGGAAAATGTGCATACAGTTGGATGTAAAAAGCCAAACCTCACAGGCCCCCTCCCCGCCCCAAGGAGAACTTGCTGAACACACAGTCCCAAACACGAAGGCATGAATCTTCACAGTTAATGGCCCCGGAGCCATTGTGTACTTTCTCTTGGGAAAAGCAGCCCATTGATCTGCAACCGCCCCAGTCCAACCTTTCAGCTGTGAGAACCGGGAGCTGCACGGGCATCAAAGCCCTACCTTCATCAGCAAGCAGGGCCCAAGCGGGCCATGTCCCCGGGCGACGCTGGGCGGCCCCCCTGCACTCTCTACAATGCTGCCATCAAGGCACATGAGAAAAGTCTGCGGAAGGCTGAAGTGATCTCTGCTTGCCCCGTGCAAGGCTCGTCCCGGCCCCAGCAGCGTTCAGAGGTTCTTCTTGCTCACAGGCTTCCTTCTCTGCAACTAGACACAGAATTAGTCACTTGCAATGACTTGAAATGCATATTGTTTGGTGAGGCAAGGCCATGGGATCCCATTTTTGTAACCATCAGCTCACGCCTCCCAGTCACGTCTGCCTTGTCCCCGGCCTGTCTCCCGACAGGAAGAGCTGCGTGGTCAGACATGCACGGAACTCTTGCTCTGATGAAGACCACATCCTGATTCCCACGGTCGCTTGAGTGGAGTTTCCACGGCAGGTACGAGAAGGCGAAAGCCCCGTTTATCTACATATGTTTATCTTTGCTTAAAATTTTCAGTGTGGCCTCCCAGAGCCAGGGCAGATGGAGAAGGATCCTCACAGAAATCGACACAAAGCACGACTACTACTCTGACGACTAACGGAAAGGAGCGAGCGAGCGAGAAAGAAAGACATCTTTACAAAGTGCACACTTTAAGTCATTTTCTGCCTCCACACAAACGGAAAATGAACTCACCCACATGGGCCAGCTCTGCTCTGAATGGGGCCCGTTGAGAGGAGGCCTTTCTTTATTGTGTACTTTTAAAGACTATTCTTTGACCTCTGCTATTTGTGACTTAAGATCTGTGAAGACAGGGCCGCAGCCCTTTGGTTCCAAAGGGTGCACACGAACAAAAGGCGTCCACCTTTGGTCCACTTACGTCATTTCCCACCAGAGCAAGTTCCTACGGCTCTCCCTCCGCCTTCGTCATTTCAAACGGCTTTTTCTAGTTTCTTTCGGCCAGTTACAGCCTGACCTAATCGACAAGTGGCAGCCATTCTCCTTTCCAAGTATGATGCCCTCATCGTCACTGCCCTGTAGCAAGTCTGCTGCGAGGAACACAGATGTCTTGTGCCCTCGTCGGGGGTGCCCTTGTGCCTGCGCCTTGTGCCTCGGCTAACCATGACATCGTGGATGAAACGGTCCAGGCTCATCGGGCTCGTCAGGCCCGTCCCAGCTGCGATATGGCAACTTTCTAGTTATTCCTTGTTTCGCGGGTAAGGTAGACCACAGTAGTACATCCCATAGAGTCCAGCCACAATAATTCAATTTCAGGCTGAAAAGGAATTTAAAACAAATGTCCAGCTTAGCCAGCACGTGCACACACGTGTGCACACACACACCCACACCCACACCTCAAATCACCCAAAGAACAACACGCTTTGAGCAATGAATCTTACAAGGGCGTTCTCTGTCCTAAACTGGCTGCAAAATGAATAAATCCAAGTAGTTGCACGTCATTGTTTATAGGGTGGTGGAACTTCTCCCGAATCAAATAGGTCAAAGATAAGATCTTTTGAGAAAGGAAAATTAGTTTGCGGAAATCGGCCTATAGTTTTTCAGGCGAGACAGACGGCAAGAGTGTGTCCTTGTTCACTCAGCTAATAGAAACAGAGCTGGAATTCAAGCTTAGATTCCAAAATAAATCAATTAAATTAAATTACACCTAGATCTCAGGCGCCTGGCTGGCTCCGTCGGTAGAACACGCGACTCTCAGGGTCGTGAGTTCGAGCCCCATGCTGGGCGTAGAGATTACTAACCCATAAATAAAAGAAACAAAATAAAACCTAGATTTATTTTCTTGTAGTGATTGTTCTCTTGAAAACATAAGGAAATCATGTTTCCAAGGCAGACGAGGCCCGACACGAATGAGATTTCTTTTCTTTTCTTTTTTTAGATTTTATTTATTTATTTATTTGACAGACAGAGATCACAAGTAGGCAGAGAGGCGGGCAGAGAGAGAGGAAGGGAAGCAGGCTCCCTGCCGAGCAGAGAGCCCCATGCGGGCTCAATCCCAGGACCCTGAGATGATAAGCTGAGCCAAAAGCAGAGGCTTTAACCCAGTGGGCCACCCAGGCACCCACGAATGAGATTTCTAAGAGGAAGTCCTGTGCACGAATAGGTAAGACAATGAGACCTGATCCTCACGTCAAGGTCAGCCGACCGGATGGAGACCAGATTAGGCACAGAGCTAAGCAACGGTGGGTTCCATCCCGTGAGAGCTCTTGCCCGCCCCTCTACTGTCCGAGACTACTTTGACAAGGACCCTTCTTGGGAGAAGTATGGTGACAAAGGACAATCACGCGTGTGGCGCCCCCAAATCTGCCCCCCGGGCCACGGAAAGCCCACGCCTCTCCTTTCTAAAGCCACCCGTGCCCAGCGCCGGTGCGTTCCGCCAGCGGCCAGATCAGACCGCGGCGTCTTCAGCCGTCGGGGCTCACCCACGCGGCGAGCGCCTCCGGATGGACCCGTCACAGGTCCGGCACGGCTGTCACAGCACAGTCACCGTGCCGTGCCTCCTGGGCGAGATGCTCTTCCCACGTTCGCACACACTGCCTTCGGATGCCGGCTCTCGGGAGCCTTCTTCAACTGGGAACCAAACCGGAGACTTTGCTGGCGTCTTCCTTCTTGGGACGGGAGGAGAAACTAACGGTCAGAGTAGCAAGGGTGCGCATAAAGACTCCCACGGAGGCGGGCTTTTCCCTCCTGCGGGTCTTTGCTTTGGCGAGTCCGGCAGGTGGAAGCATCGTCCACGCCCGTAAAAAGCGGACACGGAGAATTGGAAACACATCGGGCCGCTCCCGTGTCCCGTGTTGGATTTGAATCTAAATGAGAACCTGCTCCCTTGCTCACAGGGTGACTGCGGGTCCAGCAGGAGGTGCGTGTTCTGTCAGGCTAGTTTCCAGGTCCAAAAAGCATGGAATGTTCCGGCTCCCGCGGGCTAATGATCCCCCAGAAGCCCACTAATATGTTTGATAAAAGTTCCCAGCATGAGCACAGGGAACACTTACCATAAGAATGACACGTGTGGAGAAGCGGAGGGAGGCTCCAGCTTGGGCCCCTTCCGTGCTGGAAGCGGCAATTAGATGGGGGAGTGCGCACCCCGGGGAGCTCGGATCTCATCATTGCTTTGGCCATTAATGCCTCAACCTACCTGTGGGACGGCTGCAGGGACGCTGCCTTTCTCACGCAGCTCAGCTCTGCTGCTCACGGCTTCAGAGATGAAGTTTTGCCGCCAGATGCTTCGTGAGCCCACTTCTGAGTTATTTCTGCTTTTGTCTGCTTCAGATTCTCTCCTTTTTCTCTTTTCTCCCCAGCTCGGCCTGTACGTCACAGAGGACATCCTTGTGCACGTTCCCGCACAAGACCGGAGTCCTTGAGAACGATGCTGTGCAAGGAGCCCTCACCCAGCTTGCTGGTCGCTAGACTCACACTGGAAGTTCAAGGACCCAGGTCTCCCTTAAACCCTTCTCATATGCATCCCATCGAAAGTTTAATCGCACCACTGGTTAAAGGAACAGAGGAGCCTCTCTTCTCAGAGCGTGAGATGCCATTTATTTTCCCCAGAAATGAGGTCATGATTTTCACTTACGGAAACAGCATGGGGACCACAATAAAGGGAATGAATCATTCCACTTGGGACGTTTTCCAGAAGAAGCTGCCTCTCCTAGGGGTACAAACCTGTACTTCTTTGACAATCACTGTCCGTGGTGGCTTCGCCGGTGAAAAGTGGGTAATTCCCAAGAGACAGCCGTAGGTTACGTAGGAGATATTCAAAATACATCAACTTGTCCTTGCAGCTGATTGCATAAAGTCAGGGAAAACGACAGAATATCAGTAAGTATTATCATAGGATTTAAATGTTTTAAACCATGTAAAACATCTGAAATTTTTCATCCACTGCTCGTTAGGGGTGCAAAGAAGTAAAGGACGTTCTTGGATATTCGGACACAGTGCATTTCCATGGGGGCGCAGGTTTTTCATTTTCCTCCTTAAGATACGTTTTCCTTGGGGTCTGTGGATTCACCAAGCATCTAACACAGAACAAAACCTTCCACGGCCGCATTCTGCGGTGTTTCAGAGGTTTGACCCTTCTCCAATAAATTTCACAGATGTCAAATGAAGCCGTCCAGATGTTCGGATGTTCGTACAAGCAAAACCAATATTCCTCACCTCTAAATTTGGCTCTGAATAAAGCTGGAACATGACTAAGACTCTGGAGTTGGAGCCCTTAGAAGAACGGAACTCCCACTGAGATCAAAGCAGCATGCCAAGGCACGGAGCCTGGCCCTAAATTACCCCTTTTCAACACACAGCCTCAGCACCGCATGGGAAACAAGTCAAGGGAGTGAGTTACAACACCCGTAAGGAGAAGGAGAAGCAACCCGCTTCCCACAGATGGGCGGCTTGTCGCCGAGAGCAAGGTGCCCAGGTACAAGGTCACAGAGCATAAATACAAAAGGATAAATTTTTTATAAAGCGAATGCATGACTCTCGTGCAAACATAACATGACCGTGTGTCCACGATTAGATTCCACCATGAAACACTGCCAGGACCAAGAATAGGTTACATTTGGTTCAAAGGAGAAATCCAAAAAAATATAAATATATATTCCCACACAGCAAGACATTCCCATATAGCAAGACCGGCTGGACCAGATTTACAGATAGATGCCAAATGGCCTATTCACGGGGCCAGCATCAATGGCATTCCTCTGGCCACGGCCCATTTGCATTTGCATGGACAAGACTCATCTGCATTATTACCAGCTTCCTACCCTTTGCAGACTAAGAAAACAGCTGAAAGACAATGGACAAAGGAGATAACCTGGGAAGGTCTGACAGAGCACATCCATGCCGAAGTTGGTTCTGTTTTGCTCAATCTGAAGTGCTTCACCATTTTTGCCAGCTCTAATCATCCCATTTCAACACTGAATTTTCAAAAGCTGTGATTTCTTCGACGTTGTCTTACTATTGCTTATCATGCGTTCATTCAACATTCCTCACACACCAACCAACAATGATCCATAAGTGATGTGAGAAACTGTCCATTTTTGTTTGAGTTTGAATACGTCAAGATATGTCTTTGTGTGGGGAGAAGAAAGCATTTCATTGTTTTGTGTAAGTGTGGCTTTGCGTACGTGAATGCAGCGGCAAAGTACAGACGGGCGAGTTATCGCAAATGCCCAAATCCAGCCCGGCACCTGTTTTCTGTACAGCTGGTGGGCTAAGAATTGTTTTTGCATTCGTAAATGCTAACTCGGGGGAAAAAAATGAAATTTCATGACATGTGGCAATGACATGAAATTCAAATTTCCGTGCCCATAAATAAAGTTTCATTGGAGCACAGCCACACCCATCCGTTGATGTATTATCGGTCACTGATTTCGTGCTACAGTGGCAGAGTGGATGGATGGTTGCCAGAGCAATCTTACAATCAGCAAAAGATGAAAACATTTACCATCTGGCCCGAGTGCGGACCCCTGGCATAAGGTATGAGACAGTAACTACAACGTGTGTCGAGAATGAGCTTCCCTACGCCGCAAGCCCACCTGCTCCATTCCGACACCATCCACCCGCAGATGGCCCCGGATCCCACAGTGGACGGCTCCGTCCTGGAAGGCTGTGTTCCTCCTCCCCGCTCAGCCCGTCGTCTGTGCTTCTGATCACCGGCTGTAACTCGGAGATTCCCACCACCCCCTCCTTGAGTTCAAGGAATTTCCTAGAGTGGCTCACGGAACTCAGAGAAACACGGTACTTCCTGGATCACCAGGTAGTTATAAGGGATGTAAGTCGGGAACAGCCCGGCAGAGGAGACGTGCAGGGAATGTGGGACTTCCGTGTCCTCTCCAGGGGCACCGCTCCCCCAGCACCCCGACGTGTCGACCAACCTGGAAGCCTTCCTAAACCCTCCTTCTGAGTTTCTGCAGGGGCTTCATTACCTAGGCATGATGGGTGAAATCTCTGGCCCTGGAAGACTGAACTCCCGCCCTTCTCCCCTCCCTGGAGGTCCCAGGTGGAACGGGGAGTCCCAACACTCTAACTGTGTGGTTGGCGGCACTGAGAACCACGCTCCGTTCTCGGATGCTTTCCAAATGTCACCTCAGTCATGGAACAAAGGACATCTTACTGTTCTCTCCACTTAGGGAATTTCAAGGGTTTTAGGAGCTCTGTGCCAGAAATGGGGACGAAAACCAAATATGCATGTATTACAAATCACAGTATCATAGTACAGTGCTTAAAACAATGTCTCACTGAGGGACGCCTGGGTGGCTTGGTCGGTGACCCGTCTGCCTTTGGCTCAGGGCATGATCCCAGGGTCCTGGGATGGAGCCTCACATAGAGCTCCCTGCTCAGCAGACAGCCTGCTTCACCCTCTGCTTCTCCCCGGGCTTGTGCTCTCTAGCTCTGTCTCTGTCGAATAAATAAAAATCTTTCAAAAAAAAAAAAAAAAAATAGGAAGGTCACATTTTTTAAAAAAGAAGCTATTAAGAAAAAAATGTATTCTCAGAATGTCCAGGTGGCTCAATTGGTGAAGCCTCTGCCTTCGGCTCAGGTCATAATCTCAGGATCCTGGGATTGAGCCCCGCACTGGGCTCCCCGCTGAGCAGAGAGCCTGCCTCTCCCTCTCCTGCTGTACCACTCCCACTCATATTGGCGTTCTTGCTCTCTCAAATAAATAAATAAAATCTTTAAAATGAAAGAAAAAGAGATATTCTCGACATCACAGAATGGTTCATAAAAATGATCTGGACTTCTCCAGTGAGACAAAACACCAGAGTATCTTACTTCCATTTCAAGTCTCCCAGCAAATGCTCCAAAATTATCCCTAAACTGGTCTTCAGAGAAATTACACCAAATGGAATGTACGTTCTGAGAATAAGGCCCTCCACTGGGGTGGCAGCTGCCTTTGTCAAGATATATCTCTGCTTTGAGATCAGATTCCTAAGGGCACTATGAAAGAATTCCTAAAGTCCTCCTAGCTTTGGAATTCTTCTGTCTTTCCTACAACAATCATCCCAGTGGGCATCCCTCACCTTCCCATTCCCCACCACCCAGCTAACTCCTACCACAGTCCTAACACCCAGAAGTCAAGTCCTAATACTCCAACACTCCAACAGTTCTGTCCTTTGTCGCCAAATATTTGCACCCAGGTGAGTCCTGAGTCATGGGCTATGAAAGACTCCCGAGAAGAGGGCAGAAACCCACTCACTTGCATAAGAACTAAGTAATGGATGAGTTCAGAGGAAACTCTGAGTGGCAGAAAGGAGGGAGAGCTGGCATTGGGGAAGAATGAAACGGAACCAGCAGAGAGCAAAGGACAGACCGATCCTAAAAAGACACAAATACGCCAGCTGGTGAGATAAGGAGAAGGTGCCCTATGGGCCCGTCAGCACCATCCTGGGGACTCTTAAGAGATCCTATGCCAATTTTTTAAAAGGAATGAAGATTGTTAAAAAGGGGACTTGCTCAGCAAGCCAGACCAGGTACAAAATAAGAGCAAAGACCAAACAGGCTATTGTATTACTTAATCGCAAGGGCCCAGGACACAGGAGGACACGGTCAATGAGCATTTGTTGAAACTGAAATAACCGAATTCTCTTAGCACAAGTAAATGAAATATATTTCAAGAAAATGTTAAAATAAACACATAAATGAGGGGCCTGAATGGCCATCCCATTGTGGTATATGGGGGGAAAAATCAGGAAATTATATTTGGTATAGAAAAATGTGGTATTTAAGAGACAGATTAATTAAAAGAAGTTCTTAAAACAATTAAATTCTCAAAACTGAACTTTTTATCTGGATATTTTATTAGGTTTTTATAGCACCGCAGTAACATTTCATCCCCAAAAGTACTTAGGATTGCTTGGGTGAAAACATTAAGATAAAAATTCATGACCAAAAAAAAAAAAAAAAAAAAAAATGATTACAAAGACTATTTAGATAGAATACAAAAATGCCTCTTTCTTTTATGCCAAAGGCATATGTTTACAGTCTTAATTAGAAACAGATGGTCTTCTTTTTTTTTTTTAGATTTTATTTAAATTCAAGTGAGCTAACACATAGCATATTATTAGTTGCTGGGGTAGAATTCAGTGATTCGTCAGTTGCATGTAACACTCAGTGCCCATCACAGCACAGGCCCCCTTCATGCCCATCCCCCACTTACCCCGTCCCCCACCCCCTTCCCTCCAGCACCCTCAGTTTGTTCCCTAATATGAAGAGTCCCGTATGGTTTGCCTCCCAGATGATCGTACGATTTAGTTATTACGAAAAGTGAAGTTCTAAAAGTCATCCTAAAAGATAACCATTTGGGGGTAATTTGGCTATACTTAGAAAGTCCGCCCCAAATCATCCTGGACTGACTCTGAGTTCAGATGGGAATTCTGCAGTTTATGTTGGAGTGCAAGGCAGCAAACCACGTTCCCCTGAGCCCTGAGTTCATCTCAAAGACAGCAATGAGCCTCATGGAGGAATTTCTAAGGCACCCATTGCTCCAGGTACTTGCTGTGATCCCTGAATGAAGCGGAACCAGGAGAGGCGGTCACCTTGAGAGAGCTCCTTGCTACCCCCGCACTGGACAACGGAGATGGAAAAGCAAGGAGAAGATGTGATTCCCTCCCTAGAGTTGGGCCACAGTGTTTCCAGGAAGTTGTACATTTCACAGCAGCCCTAAGATGGTTCGGGAAGAACCCAGAGCACCAGGAAATTAACCGCTACACTGAGCAGATCTTTCAGAATATTCTCGTGGTTCTCTCTTTCAAATGTGTAGGGTGTCTAATGGGAAAACCACAAGCTTCCGATTCCGTCAGAACTCATACAAATTCCGTCTCTGCCAAGTCCTAGCACTTAGTAGCCAAGTGACATCGCACAAAGGTCATGAAACCCTCCCAAGCGTCTGTGAAACAGAGATGGTCACGCCAATTAGAAAGTCAAGATTAGGTTCATCTTTATACAACAACAAAAACAAAGCTGTTGGTTTTTTTTAAAAGCTACTTTACCTAACATAGAAAGTTATCTGTCTTCCGTGTGCACATAATTTGAGAGGTCCAAGACTTGAAATGGGGGCTCCATGCAATGAACACCTTCTATCTTTCTGGTTATTCTCACACTTGCCTCCGTCGTTAAGGCTAAGTCTTCGAGCGAGACAGCTGCTGGAGCCCCTGACGTTTGTCTGCATCCTAAACAGCAGAGGACAGAAAAGAGGAAGAAAGAGCCAACAAGGATGTTTTCTAGCTAAATCAGTAGCCTTTTTACAGAGGCATCTCCGAAGTCCTTCACAATTATTCCAACTGCACTCAGTGGGCTAGCAATAAGTTACATGGCCATATTTAACAGCAAAGAAGATTTGGGAAATGTGGATGCCTAATTCTAGATGGTGAGGAGGCAGGTTTTAGTTTGAGCAGAAACTGGGTGAGAAGGCAGAGCCATCCACCAGACATTAGAGAGTATATGGGGAGAATGAGAATTCCTACAGGTACCAAGCCCCTGGATGGCGCTCCATGCATACCACGTGCCCAGTAAATGACACACTTACTTTTCTATCACATCAGAAAGTACAAGTGGAGAGACTAGAGCTGCGTTCTTCATTTCTTTTGTAGCCGCCAAAATGCACGGACCAGGGTTCTGCACCTCGGCACTATGGACATGTAGACCAGGTAACTGTTGCTGTGCAGAGCCGTCCTGGGCACTGCGGGTTGCCGTCAGCATCCCCGACCTCCAGCCACCTGCTGCCTGTGGCCTTCCACCACCACCTGAGACAACCAAAACTGTCCCAAGCCATTGTACATGTGCTCTTGGGAGCAAAATCACCCCCGGTTGAGAACCACCGCGTAAACCTACACAGGACAATCAGTCACTACTCCACACAACCTATAAGGCGAATGGTGCGGAAGACCCTTGAGTTGGCAGTGCTGACTTCGTGACAGAGAACTGAGTAGAGGACAAAGGTGTAGATTCTCTGAATAATGAATCATCTTGCTAAGTTACATGGAAACAAAATGGACTGTATTGTTACTTTCTCGTAAAGGTAATGCACTAAAGATGCACTTTGGGGAGGAAGAAATGTAATACAGTCTTATTCATTCATTCCTTCCTCAGAAATATCTGTTGAGCAGCTGGTAGGTGTCCCCCAGCATCATATGCTAGGACAGTGGGGAACAGCACAGTCAGCAAAGAAGGCAGAGTCGGCTTCTGCCAAGAGTTTACTTTCTGGTCCAGGAGACAGAGTGAGAGATACAACAAGACCTCTATAATGGCACGTCAGGGTGCCAATGAACCGTGGGATGATGGGCAGGGGGTGGTCGAGGAAAGCGAGGCTGAGAAGGTGCCCGTGTCACTGGGATGGGAATGAGGGCAGGGGGGAGAGACACCCAGTTCTGGGTGGAGAGAAGAGCAGCCTCCAAGGGCCAAAGTAGGAGGAGATCAAGTAGAAGAGAGAAAGAGGGGAGACACGGGGCCAGCGTTTGGGTCTGAGCAAGATGGAGAGAGAGCAACAGATGTAAGGCGGGCAGCACAATTCAGCTTTTATGTCTAGATGGTCATTCCAGGAGCCCTGTGCGGACTGCACGGTTTGGGGCAAAAGCCGCAGCTGGGAGACTCCACATGATGCTCGTGGACGGCCCAGGCAGATGATGGCCTGCGGGACAAGGGGCAGGGTCGGCGGTGCAGGAGGCCGGGAGGCAGGATCATGTTTGTCGATGGCAGCCACAAACTCACAAACGATGAGCGTGCGTGGCTTGTACCAACCATTGCACGATCCTTATCTTTCAAAACACATTCAGAAAGTTACATCATTATTACTCTCAGGTTTTATCTGTTACTCGGCTGTCGCAGTATTATTACTCTCAGGTTTTATCTGTTACTCGGCTGTCGCAGTATTATTACTCTCAGGTTTTATCTGTTACTCGGCTGTCGCAGTATTATTCACAACAGGTTTTCCAGTTGTTGATCTCTGGGCAGCACGACGGAGAAGGCCGCAGTCCGCACTCGGGCACCCTCCACCCTCTGCCGGTTGACTCCAGGACTGTTATCGACTAGGCATGTGCCCGAGTGTCCCCACCTGTGAAACGGAGTCCCTACCGCTCACGCTTCCCCTCATCACCCTAAAGATGAAGAGCAAAGAGACTACGGGTTCCACAGATCTGAAAAGAAATGCAAACTGTAATTAGCTGCAAACATAGCCGGTAGTGGTAATATCCAAAGGAGATAACTTGGATTAGCGCGTAAGATTCGTTCCCAAAGATTCAGACTAAAGCCAACCCTTCAACTGACATCTGCTTTGTACTGTATTCCAAAGTTTCTGGTGGGGTTAGCTGTAACTTATTAATGCGTTCCTTGCTTTTAGGCAAAAGGAATTGATTTCTTTTCTTGTGAAACACAGTCTCTCGTGTCAGCCTGGATCATTCACGAGAAGAGACAGTTTAACAACCCACCGTTCTGACAGGCGGTGGGGGGAGGGGGTCTTTAATTAGGATACTTAAAAACACAGTTCACAAGAGACTTTTCCATTTGAACTTCTTTTAAAGGGATAAAAAAAGAATTAATTTCTTAATGGAGTAAGGAGAAAGGGTGTTGCTTAATGAGAGATAATAATGGTAATTCATGTAATATTTGACTGATATAAAACGGGGCAGAAACGCTACTCATGGAATCTCATCAGCCTCATGTCATTTTCTCTGTGTGTGTACATACACCTTCCTGCGATGATGACATAAACGAGTTACCCAACACGCCAGTGGAAGAACAATGTGAAAGAGCCTAGGAAAGGTCTCACCAGAGCAAAGGTTGAAGTTATGACATAAAAAGAGTGAAAGTACCATAAACGAGGCATTTCATTTCTGCCCAAGACTGAGCAAGTCAGAGCTAAGCAAAGCTTACTTCCGTCACACCATTCCACATTTCACTATGAATTCTATTTTCAATAAAGTCCGTGTGTATTAGACGTCCCCATGTGTGCACGGACGTTGGAATGGATCACGGCAGTGAAGTTCCTGGTGTGGGGATATCAGCCCACGGTCACTGACTGGGAGAGAACGGGTTTGGAAGACCCTTCAAAATAATAATGTTCTTCAGAAACACACAACTTTAGTGCTATGTGCCCAGATAACATTTTAGTTATAAAATAAAGGACTGTTGGAATTTTAAGTCTAATAGTAATGTGGCTGAAATAAAGCTCCTCAAACACTATTGGGATCCCAGAGTTGCCAATATCTTCAGCCAGCGGTAAACTGTATTCATACGTACATACTACAAATATATACCTGTTATATACGTATTTTTTTTCAAAATTGCTGTGTTTGGGGACTGAGGTCAAACGTACGCTATTCCCTGCACGAACGAATACAATGACAACTTTAGAAAGCGTGCGCACAGCGAGGGTTACTCAGAAATGGAAAGGAGGCTTTTTCAAGAGTCAAATTATTTAACCAGCAATTCTAAAAGTTCCGCACCCCATTCCAACTTGTGTGGGGATGGGCGGGTGCGGCTTCTACAAACGCCCACCAGCCCTCGGGCATCAGCTGAGCGTCCTACATGTTAGCTCACTTCTGACACTACGTACCTGGTGACAGTGTCCGTCTCAGGGGTGAAGGGCGCGGTCGCACAGGCTGCTCCCCACGCCCCTGCCTCACACCCACCTCCGTGCCCATGACAGATCCCAGAGGTCACCTGTGCCTCTGCCTGACCTGCTGCACACGGCAGGGTCCCACTGACCCCCTCGCTGGCTTCCACTCATTTGCTAGGGCAGCTCAGCAGCACACGTGAGCAACACTTTATGAGCCGCTCGCGTTCGACGGGTTTATTCTGAGAGGATATTAGCTCAGGAGAAGACAGGCGGGAGAGACGCACAGGGCCAGGCACGGGGAAGTGGTGGGAGCTTCCAAGGACACCACCTGTCCCCAGGTCTGCGTCTGCGCATGTATCACACGTGGGAGCTCTCCAAACCCCTCCTTTTTGTTCTGCTTTAAATGGAGGCTTCGTTATCTAGGCACGACTGATCAAATCATTGGGTGTTGGTGATTGAATCCACCTCCCGCTCTCTCTCCTGTGCTGGGAATCAGGGAGCGGACCTGAAAGTTCCAACCCTTGACTCGGGGTTGGTTTGCCTAGCAAGAGCCCCCTTCCTTAGCCGTGTTCCAAAAGTCACCTCGTTCACTAAACCCCTTGGCGGTGGAGAGGGGCTTGTTATGAATAACGAGACCCTCGTTTACCTCTGGGGCTCCAGAGGGATTTTAGAAACCGAGGACAAGAGACCAAGTAGCCCAGAAGATGGTCCCCGTGTTCTTACTGCTCAGAAAGTCCCAAGGGTTTGGGGAGCTGTGAGCCGAGACGGTGGAGGAAGATCAAATACACGAAGAAGATATTCCGGTCATCGGACTGACCCACCGTACATGTCCCACAAACCACAGTAGCGCAAATTCCTGCCAACGAAACTACAGACAAAATAGCTTAAGTGTATGTAGAATGCAGTGAATCTTCTGGGGCAACCAGAAGACGTTTTCCCCTTAAAATGTTTTTGGATTAAAAAAAAAATTACAGGGAGAGAAATGAGGAAATGTATAGAAAAACTGGTATGTGTGTCTTGATTGCCGCGGTGGCTAACTGAACCTACAAGTCATGAACTGGCATATGGTGACACACGTACATTGCATCGATGTCAGCGTTCCGCTTTCGACATTGTCCTACAAATATGCGACGTGCAACTTTCGGTGGAAACTGCATAGGGAATATGGGTAATTTCTCTGCAGTCTCTGCAACCTCCTGCGACTCTAGAATTATCTCCAAATTAAAGGCTTTTAGAAATATTGACGCAGTTGTAGGGAACATACCTTAGAACATTGCTTGTGATTCCGGCACCAAACCAGGGAACCATTGTTCTGCAAAAAGAGAAAGAAATATTGGCTCATTAAATAATTTTCTAACTGATAACTGGACACTGTGAGTATCATTTTTCAATATCATCCTTAACAGAAGAGCAATTTCGCCACCCCGATGTTCTCTCTTCCCCAAACAGAAAACGTGTTTCTAACGTAAGTTCCAGTTTCATCCCTGACCTCATGATAGAAACACAGATGTACAAAGTAAGAAAGATTTTAAGTTGCCTGAGACGAAAAGGGTCCGAGCCACCTCTCCTGCCGTGCTGAGCCATGAAATGCAGACCAGTGGGAAAATGAACACTAGGCATCTCTCCAGTAGTAAGCAGTTTTGGTAAATTTAGAAGTCAGGGGTTTTCATCTCAACCCATTCACAGTCATAGAGTTGGAGCCTGGGAGTCTGCTGTTACTGAAAAGTCACCGGGTGGATGTGTGAGTGTGGACAAGGGACTTGCTACCCTTGTACCTGGAGTTTATCCGTCTGTTAAAGGGAAC
Organism: Meles meles; assembly: GCF_922984935.1. NCBI lineage: Eukaryota > Metazoa > Chordata > Mammalia > Carnivora > Mustelidae > Meles > Meles meles. The sequence goes on from NC_060087.1 coordinate 5,582,223, forward strand.
ACTATCTCATGCATGATGTTGCCGGCATAAGGAAATAGAACACCTACACCACGCAGCATGGCTTGATAACTCACTCAGCGTGGAAGAAATATCAGAACTATGGTTTACTGTATCTCCCATCCACATTTCTGCGGGGAAACCTCTCATTCCCCCATGACCAACGTCTTGGTCGTGATTTCTCCTGTGGCTAGGATACGTTATGTCCGAATGTGTGAGGTTGCAGTGGTTGGTAGAGAGAGTAAGAGCAGTCAACCCATAGTTTAGATGCTGTGGTTCCTCGTTCCTTGACGTTCAGGGTTGGGTAGGACACGTACGGGCCTATTCCTCTGAATCTCTAAACTTTGCATTTGGAGAACATCATCTTCTGCCCAGACAACAGTTCCCCATTTGTTCCCCATTCACAGAAGAGAAAACTGACCCAATATATCTTTTAAAAAATATGTTTACAGCAAGTTCATGGAGATACAATTCATACACGCGAAGTGTACGTCACTCGAAGCGTACACACCAACGGTTTGTAGTCAGAAGTCCGTTCTGAAGACCGAGAGGTGCCCTCACAAGACTGTCGCCCCCATCTCATCGTCGAACTCTGTCACCAAACCCAGAATGAAACTTGGACCCACCAGCAGTCACGCTCCCAACTCCCTCCCTCGAGCCCCTGGCAACCACTGACCTACTCTCCTTCTCTGTAGAGTTGACCAATTCTGGAAATTTCATGCAAATGGAACAGTAGACAGGTGGCCTTTTGTGTCTACATTCGGCCACGCGGCACCATGGCTCTCGGCCGGCTAAACGGTAGAGGATTTCGCTCTGCCACTACGGCTGCAAAAACCAACACTCCTACCGATTTGTCCGATTGCGTTGTATGGAAAGATCCCATTTTTCTCTTCTGCTCCCAAGAATCTACCTAAACATACCGCACTTCCAATAACACGCCGTCCTAATACAGGATTCCCACTGGATCAGCCTCAACCACACCGAGTCAGAACGTTTCCCCCGCTCGACTGAGATGGCCAGGCTGAAGCGCCACAGCCCCATGTCAAAGCTGTAACCGTGAGATCTACCATAAGGCCGTAACTCTCCTTTGCAGCCCCGCAGCCCCGGAATCGTAAGGCAGACCCACGATGTCAGCTAATCTGGTATCACCTACCCGATGCCCTGCCGACCTCTGCACGGCCTCAGTGCGCCCACATCTCTCGCTGCTTCTCAAGGTTCCCTGGCCGGACTAGCCGGACCGGAGCTGGGCAAGGACAGGAACAGTCGGGGAGGAGGAAAAGTGTGATTTCTGGCAGGGTCCGCATTGGGAGAATAATGAGCCCGGGTAGAGGACAAGGCAAGACAAAAGGTGGCCGTGTTAATTCCCGGGAAGGAAGGGTTCGTAGAAACGACGCGGGAAAGCACGCACCGCGCGTAGACGGACACTCGTCAGAGGAGCCCCGGGTGCGGAGACACACTTGGAGTTCACAGGGCGATCAGGCAGGCTGCAGCGTGGTCGCCCAGACGAAGGGTGACCACGGCAAAAGGCCGAGGTCAGACTCGAGAGGCGCACCACGGAAAAGCGGAGAGCGGCCTCCGAGGCGCCTTCGGTGAGCCTCCTACGAGAAGCCAGCCTCGCCGTCCTGCCGGGGACGGCCCTTCCTCCCAGCGCTGTGTGGGGCGGGTTCCTGCGGGGACTTCCCAGGACCACACTCATCGGGGCACCCCGGACCCCAGCCCGAGCACCCCATGCTCAGCGCCCAGTGACAGACAGCGGTGGGGTCCCTTCGCAAGGGACTCTGGGCTGAAATGAGTGAGCCTGGATGTTGGAGTCAGGGTCAAGCGTCTGAACCAACACAACCTCTTTATCGGGGTCACGGTCTGAGGACCGTGGTCAGAAGGTCCTGCTCCTTGTGCAGGGAACCTAGACATGGCCCAGCTTCTGCCCTGTTCCCTCCCCATCCTCCCTGCCCTGGACAGATGGACAGTCCTCCCCACCCTGGACAGATGGACAAGGCCTCTGGAGGACGTCACGGTGCCCTAATGGCCTCTGTCCTTGCTGCGCTGCTCTGGAGACATGCACCCCCCAGTCTGTGGGCTTGGGATAGACGTCTTTTACTCAAGTCAGCTCCGCCACGGGAGTGCCTTTCCCCTCTGTCCTGGAATGCCTCCCAGGACAGCGGCCCAGCTCCCGGCTCTCACAGAGGTGGCGTCCGTCGCTGCCCGCGGGAGGCACCCGAGGGCTGCCGAGTGGACACGGCAGTTGCTGCTGGACCAGAGCGAGGGCCGATAAAGTATTATGAATGGAAGGTGGGGGTACGCCTTTGCCGGGATTATTATCCGTCGGGATTATGGTTGCATTATTGCCCACATCTTCATAGCAGGCCTGTGCTTGGTGCTCCCCATATTCAGCCCGCACGCACACCCCACACCATGACATCACTTCATCGACCCGTTTCACAGCTGAGAAACGGGGACTCCCAGAAGCCAAGTGAAACAGCCAGAGTCATGAAGCAAATGGCTAGGCATAGTGTGAATGCCTCCCTGAGTAAGGGTTGCAAGAAACAAGGGGTGAACCCGATGGTGGGCTTTGCAGGAATCTGCCGAGTTAGAATCTTGGGAGGGGCCAAGGTTGCTTATATGGTCCGGAGTGTCATGGGTTCAGGAAGCAGCAGATCAGACTGATGGGCTGGAACAGAGACCAGGAGAGGAGGCTGCAGGCACAGACAGAGCAGATGAGAGTCGATTTGGACTGATTGCTAGAAATAAAATGTGTTATGTACATCTCAGAGGATAAAAAAAAAAAAGAAAGAAAGGCTAGGAAGAGTCTGGCACACCTTGATTTAGCTCCCTCTTGCTTCCTTTGACTGTAGGTAAAACGGCCAAAGCTGGACAAGAAAACACCAAGGATGGAGCACGGAGGGCCTTCAGCGCCCCAGCAAAGGCACGGTCTACTGCCCTGCCATGCGCAAACCCAGTGCTCCAAAGACCATCAAACCAACAGCTGTAGCCTCTCGGCCAAGCTGCGTGCATTTGGAGGGGGCGGAATTAACATCAGGGCTTTTTCTCGACCAGAACATTTTCGTTCTAAGCAGAATGTCCCACTAAGCATGAAATGAGAAGCTGTCATTATAGAGAAATACTGGGGGCCACAGCAAGCGAGCGAGGAAGATTATTACGGTGGTAATCGGGTTTTCTGTTGTTGTTCTTACCGACGACAGTACGTCCCAGAATGCTCGGGAGGATTAAACGCATAATCCTCGTAAAGTATTTAGCAAAATGTCTGCAACAGAGCTAGATGTCAGAAAAAAACATCCATTACGACCGACATTACTTTGTTTGCCGTTATGACTGTTTTCAGGAGGGGGGTGACCCTGTACTCAAACCCCCTGGTTCATATGTATAATGGAGCCCAATCTTCTTAGTGAGGCTCAGGAGAGGGAGCCCACGTTTTTCTCCTGGATGGTAACCGCGTTGCCACGTTTGCCAATATGAACGGGCAAAGGTATTATTTTCGGTTTCATTTCCTTCAGGCACGTGTATCTCCTTTCCCGAACCGTCTGCATTTCACCATCTCTGTTCTGGGTTCTTTAGCCTTATCGACTCTAGCAGCTTCGGGTGCCAACTAGATTTCATAATCATTTGTCCATAACAGGTGTTGTAAACATTTTCATTGTCATTCGCCGTTTAAATTTATCCATGTTTTCTCTCTGTGCAGAAATTTCTATACACACACGCACACACACGTCCACAGATATGTCCGTCCGCATTTCCTTTTTGGATTTTAGGTTTCCTGTTTTTCTTAAAACAATCGCCCCACGGCAAGGTTTTGCAGCTGTTCTTTGCTTTGGCCTTTATCAATCAGCATCCGCCGTCCTATTTACCTCCACAAAGAACTTCTAAGAACCCTGCCTAATGGCAACAGGGATACTGGTAAAGCCCCCGATGAACGCCAGGTGCACACACACCAAACCATCCAGCCCCACTGCTCACCTGTCATGCTCTGGGAGCAGAAGAGCCGTGGAAAAATACAAGAATTCAGTACATTTCAACATCCCGCCCCCGGGGGAAGTTCTTAGTCAGATTACAATAGCCTGCGCCTGTGAAGCCACTGGAGAACGCAAACAAAATACAGTATTTGCAATCAAGCCTCCTTCTGGCTTCAAGCCAGCGAAGACAAAGAGTCGCAGGACGATTGCCTGTTGAATCATTATTGTAGCTCCAGGTAGGATCAGACAGGGGCTGGGGTAAAGATTACATCCTGTATTTTACTGGTTTAACTAGATCAAACATGAGCGCTAGTCAGTCCAACTTTCAAAGAGTTTAGGTAAGTTCAATCAGCTGCACCCGGACATTATTTCAATGACATGTTCATGTTCAAAGTCTCTCCATTTCTCACTTTTTGATTGCCTTCTTCCTTAAAGAAAAATGATTCTCCAAAAGCTTTGAGTAAAGAAAACACGTCATTTACTCCAAGACAACCCACAAAGAAAGGATAAGGATAAATGAGAACTAGCTATCTAGATAGAAGCGTTTGCAAAAAGAGAAGAGAGAACAGCTCGCACATTTTCTTTTACACAAGCACGTGCAGGTGTGCAACCAGGGCTAATTGGCAGTTCTGCAAACCCAACACTACACTGTGTCCAACTGCAGGACAGAACATTTGAAACTGAAACTATCCCGGAAAACCCACCACGGTTTACCGTTAAATGTTTACCATGTAACCGTGTGAAGCTACAAATCATCAGCTTTGACTGTCAGTTGACAATTCTGATCTCATATTAAACATAAGTTTTTTGGGGTGCCTGGATGGCTCAGTCGGTAAAGCCTCTGCCTTCAGCTCAGGTCACGATCCCCCCTCAGCTTCTTTGGGATCGAGGCCCACATCGGGCTCTCTGTTCAGCAGGGAGCCTGCTTCCTCCTCTCACTCTCTGCCTACTTGTGATCTCTCTCAAATAAATTAAAAAAAAAATCTTAACTAAAATCTTTTTAGAAATAAAAAATAAAAATAAATGTAAGGTTTTTTTTTTTAAACGAAGGCATGGATGGGCACTTGGGTGGCTCAGCCCAAGACCATATGACTCTTGATCTCAGGATGGTGAGTTCAAGCCCCATTACCTAAATAAAACTAAAATAAAAAAATCAAAAAAGGAAAATTAAGGTATGGATTAAAATTTAGGAATTCATTTTCAAGCAGAATATTTCCCTATTACTATTAATAATTTCCTATTACTTTGGAACCACAGAATAATATACTTAATTTCATTTTCTATTCCTATTAATAATTTCCTATTACTTTGGAACCATGGAATAATACACTTAATTTCATTTATCATTAACAGGGTGTGCTCGTCTACAGTCAACATACTTGGAATTTTCCCTGTATTCCACAGCAGCTAAAAGATAGTGCTGGAGAAGGACATTATGAGAAGGTATTTCTGTGGCTTGGAATTTTTTTTCTAATGAATCTTTGCAAGTGATCATTTCGACTATAGATTTTGTTCAAAATATTTCTCAGGACGCTTCTACGTACCTCACTAAGTGAGAGAAGCTCATCCGGAAAGGCTGTGTGCTATAGGATTCCAAATATACAACCTTCCCAAAAAGGCAAAACTAAGGAGATGGGGGAAAGATCGTGGGCAGGCAGGGCAGAGGAGGGGGGAACATAAACGGTGGGACAGAAAGGATTTTTTTTTTAAGATTTTATTTATTTATTTGACAGAGATCACAAGTAGGCAGAGAGGCAGACAGAGAGAGAGGGAGGAAGCAGGCTCCCCACTGAGCAGAGAGCCCGATGTGGGGCTCCATCCCAGGACCCTGGGATCATGACCTGAGCTGAAGGCAGAGGCTCAACCCACTGAGCCACCCAGGCGCCCCGACAGAAGGGATTTTTAAGGCAGTGAAAATCCTCTGATAGCATAATGGTGGCTCCATGTCCTTATCCATTTGTCATGTACAGCACCAGGAGGGAACCCTAACGTGAACTGTGGCCTCGGGGGATAACGGTGTGTCACGGAAGATTCACGGACACAGCCCACGGACCATGAGTGAGGGATGTGCATCCCAGGGGAGGCGTGCATATGTGGGGACAGGGAGTCTCTAGAACGGTGTACCTCCTCCTCGGTTTTGATGGGAACCTGAAGCGACTCTAAAAAACAAAATCCACATCAAAGTTTCGAGAGGGGAAAGAAAGCAAGCTTTGTGTGTGTATTTGTTGATCTTAAGTAGGACTTCTTTCAAATGTTACGGGTCGCCCTCCTTAAATAAATGTCCTTCTACCCCCCAGTCTCTGTCAGAAAATCCTCTCTGGATTCCACCAACGTCACACTGAACTGAATTCTCTAGAACCGTTGGCCATCCACGTGTCTGTCTCCGCGGACGCCCAGCCCTTCCCCGTGCCCAGTGCCGGAAGGCACGCCTGGCCACAGTGTCTTTGCTTCACGTCTTCGTGCCCAGCAGCACCTCGGGAATAAGAAGCTGTGCGAGCCCTGTCCCTCCACCCAGAACATGTGCCCCCCCAGGCCAGGCTCCGTGCATCCTTCAGGTCACAGAAAATGCCGCTACTTTGGGGAAGGCTTCCATGACCCCTGCACCCTATCTATCCCAGGTCCCTGGTGACAACCCAGATCCCCGGTGACACACACTCTAGAAAGCTCCTTGCACTTCTCTTCCAAAACACTCTACCATGGTGGACACCTGTAAATGGGTTATTTTTCATGATCATGTGCCTGAAAACATGGTAAAGGCAGCGTCTGTCTGTATCTCTTGCTTACCGTGGGCTCCCTGACCACCTTAAGACATACTATTAATTAAATAAATGAATGAAAGGGAATAGGGAGTCATACGAGAAATTTACACTTTAATCATTAGGTCATAAGGACCTGAAGAGCATGAAGTTAAATAGACTGAGCTGCGCAAACTCTTCACGTTCTCTGAGAGGAGCTTTTAGGAAGTAGGTTCATTATTTTGTTTCCTATAGAGCTCAAGAGATGCAGCATCAGAATATCAAAAACGGAACAAAAAAACTTGCATTCAGAATCAAATACAAATTATTTTAGAAATGATCATGCGAATTATCTTTTTACAGATGCACGTAATTAAAGTTTTCAAAAGGAAATCTATAGCACAGCAAGTACCAGACTATGCCATATGGGAAAACATTACATTTTATTAACATGCTACGATGAATTTTGACAAGGAATATTCTAATGAGTTCTATATGGGGGACAGCATTAGATCAGGACAGAATTTTTACTCCTCAGGGTCCCTGTGAGGAGGGCGGGACCCAACACAGGATCAGAAGCGGTAGCTTCTCTTAGGATGTCTCAAGCTACGGTCTCCCACGTCAGTCCCCTCTCCAGGAGGACCTGCTGGTCCCGGATCCACTCTTGCCAGCTAGGACTTCGGATACGAATTCCCTAAGCCGTATTTGGTATTCCGATGTGTATTTTCAGGAGACAACTCCAGAAAGGTGGGCCGTCCCCACGGAATCACATAAAACCCTGGACGATTTCCCGACAGAATCCCTGATTTGTGCTGAAATAATTCCAGCCTGAAGCTGGTTTAGTGGGAGCACTGAAGGTCATAACTAAAATTGAGTGAATGACTCATTGTACAAGGGGAAGCGCGAGAAGAACACCTACTAGACATCGGATGGCTACAGAAATGCTGATAGAAAACCTGAGCAACAAAGAAACGTCCCTGCAAATGTCAGTCTCCTTCACTGCTTCCCATTCGTCACTCTGAAATGTGTACTTTACGCGTCGATTGTGTGTGAGTTCTTCTGATCGCAGAAACCACTCGCCAGTGGCCATCTCGACATGTCTACACAGTAAACCCATGCTTGGGGACTCAAGCGGCCAGTCCCGCAGGGCACAGGCTTTGGGTTCATTGTGTAGGAACAACACCCGCTTCCACAGTGGGGGTACTGTAGTTGGGACACATCTACGTCTGTTCCCAAGCCTTTCTTGGACGCTTTCCTGACCTGAATAATTTCTAAGTGATGTTGACAAAGACAAGACTGGGAAGAAGGGAGGAGGAGGAGCAGTAGGAGAAGCGGACAGAACAGGGAAGACAGAAAGGGTCCACAAAGTCCGGGGTAAATGGCACGTCGGGTCTATGGGCAGCAGCGTGAGATTTAAAGACTCATACAAATGGAAGAGCAGATTGGAATATAAAAGCAGGTTTTGTTTGTGACATCGAGAGGCACAGGGACATCCACACTGTTTCGGGTCTCTGCAGCCCCCGCTTACAGAGAGCTGGCCGTCAATCCAGCTCCTCGGATGCCACGGTGGGCTAGCTAGCTACGGTGGGTTAAGTTAGCTTAGGTAGTGGGTTAGGTAATCTCCGTGGCAACCCTCAGGACTGTGCAATTTGGGGGAGGGGTTCCCCACTAACATGTGAGCATCCCAGCTACGCCTGCTGTAATCCACAGTCATTAGAGACGAAGCACAGAAGAAAAGACGGTGGAAATGAGAGGGGCGAGGAGTTCTAGACACGAGAGTTAATGCCCAGCATCCACTTCTGGGATATAGAGTCTGTCCTTTTAGCAACCATGGGCAAAACTGTGAGACACTGTGCTTCACTGAGACACACAACCCAGCCGTCATCTTTCCCCGACTGCGGTGAACGCGACACCATGACTGTTGGCCCGTCACAGTGGCCAACATTTCACGCACCAGGACTCGGTCACCGCTGTGCATGCTCTCACCAGTGAAACTAAGGTGTGTACATTGTTGCTTCCACACAGGGCGGGTTTCACCGCCATTTAAAATGTGGTCAGTGCAGGGGCCCCTGGGTGACTCGGTCGTCGGCAGCCCGCCTTTGGCTTGGGTCAGGATCCCAGAGTCCTGGGATTCAGCCCCGCGTCGGGCTCCCTGCTCAGCGGAGAGTCTGCTTCTCCCTCTAACTTCTGCCCTTGCCCTGCTCCTTTCCTCTCTCTCTCTGTCTCTAACAAATAAATGAAACCTTCAAAAAATTTTTTAATAAAATAAAATGTGATTAATATAATTAGACGATGATTTGGCATTGAAAGGGGAAACTGTGGTGCATGCAGACATGCAAATGAAGAAACGAAAAGTGTGGCAAGTCCTGCCACAAGCCTGAACTTTCGCATTTAGCCAATACCCTACAGGATGTAAGCAAGCAGTAGGACAGAGCAGATGACGCCGTGGCGGGTGACGACTGATGCAGGAACAAAAGGAGTCACAAAATGCAGATGAAACACGAAAGAAATCACCGAAACTCCTGGACCAAATAAAAGGCATTACAGAACAAGAAGATATTAGTGGGATTAAATGATGTTTCTTTAAAAGAAAAAAGATTTTATTTATTTGACAAGCAGAGAGAGAGAGCACAAGCAGGGGGAGGCTAAGAGGGAGAAGCAGGCTCTCCGCTGAGCAAGGATCCCAAGCCTGGACTTCCTCCCAGGACCCTGAGATCCTGACCTAAGCCGAAGGCAGATGCTTCACCAACGGAGACCTCTAGGTAACCCCAAATGATGCTTCCTCTAGGAAAGACCATCACTGAGCCTGTGTCCTGACTTTATGGTCATTTTTTTTTCATTTCTTAGGTTGCATAAAAATGGATGTCACACCTGTGGTGTCTTAGGTTCATTAAAATCTCTTCTACAAATTCAGGTTGGCTCTCGACAAACCCCCTCTCTTCCCCCATGACACATCGTGAGAGTTCCTCTTTCGGGGGCAGCCCCTCCGTTCCCTAACCTGCAGTCAAGAAAGGACCAGCAGCTTCTTAAACTGACGCGTGTGTCACAGACAGTGAGCCTGTGGTTCTAGGAGTGAAGGACGGACTCTCAGTGCTACACGGGGGTCTGTCCAGGCCACGGAAAGGTAAACTCTGTGTGGCTTTCGATGGCCTCGAATGTCGCACGTGCGTACAGAACTTCTACGGACGTGAATTGGGGCGGAAGGAGCTTCTTGTGCAGTTTGTTTTTCTCGGTGAAATTAGGACTAAGTAGTTTTCCAAAAGAAGTGAGCTGATGGAGGAGGGCTTGGACGAGCGCGTGAGCATCCGGGTTAGCTGCTGACGGAACGTGGCAGCTGGAGCGAGTAAACTACACCGGCAGGATGGGTGGAAGGTACAGATGTTTACCTGAGGTCGTGAGCTATGCAGAGTCATAGGAACACCGTTCCATGTCATTGTGTGATTTTTTTAAATATTTCATTTGTTTATTTGAGAGAGCAGGGCAGAGGACAAACAGACCAAGCTTGTCTCCCCACCAAGCACAGAGCCTGATCCCAGGACCTGGGAATCATGACCTGAGCCAAGGTCAGACACCCAACTGACTGGGCCACCCATGCACCCCAAGACCGTGTGAGTTTCTCCAGCAGGACCCACCCCTGAAATAACACACCCTGAAATGACACACCCAAGTAGGCAGCTTTAGGGCTTGACGGATTCAGAGTCAGAAATCTGCAGTCAGAGATTAGCCCAAGGGCAAAAATAATGAAGCTATTGACCAAAAAAGCCAAAACTAAAACGATACGTCATGGGTTGTAGACAGGACGTCACAGGAAATGAAAAGGGGAAGGGCCTGTGTAACAGTGCATCCCACACTGGGGGTTCAAAGAACCACGTGTGGAATCTGTTAGATGCTGGGGTTCTCTGGGTCGAGACCTGACCCCGGAATCTGTGGACTGACAGATGTCCTACATGCTGCTTACGCTGTGATACTGGTGGGAAACTCTGGGACAACAGACTGAACTCTGAGGGATGACGGAGTGAAGGTTTAGTGATCAACGATAGAGTGGTTGTAGAAAGCAAATAAAAGCATGAAAATGGTTAAGTGTTTACGGTCAGAGTGGAAAGGCGCGGTTTAAAAGGTGTGAGGGAGAAGGGTTCTGGTGGATGACAGGTCCCTGGTGTGCCAACAGTTGGAACCGTTTCCACCCCACAGGGAGAATTTTGTGGCACACCAGAGTGACGGTCGGGGGGCGCCTGGGTGCCTCAGTGGGTTAAGCCTCTGCCTTTGGCTCAGGTCATGATCTCAGGGTCTTGGGATCGAGCCCTGCATCAGGCTCTCTGCATAGCAGGGAGCCTGCTTCCCCCTCTCTCTCTGCCTGCCTCTCTGCCTGCTTGTGATCTCTGTCTGTCAAATAAATAAATAAATAAAATCTTAAAAAAAAAAAAAAGAGTAATGATTGGTATTGAATCCTGTCACATGCCACCCAAATGTCCCCATGCGTCCCCAGCTGAATGGACACTCCTATTGAGCTCACACATTTCATGGCCAAACTCTACCCTTTCCCACGTGGAAACCATACTCAGTGGAAGAGAGGATCGTGAACCAGGCCACACACTGTAGGGAGAAGCCCACATGGAGGGATGGTCTGATAGATGCTGAGGGACAAAGGACCCAGCTCCCTGTCCCAGGCAGGGTAAGTTCACAGGCACAGCTCCAGATGGTGTTGTGGTACCACACCAGCCCAACTCCTGCCCAGCGCTGTGTCCTTCACTCCCCCTCGGGGGCTGATCCTGGGAACATCACCCAGCCAGGTTCTGAGCTCACGTCTCGAAAGCTCAGAATATGCTCCATGAATAACACAACCTGTGAAAACCAATCACCTTCCCATACATGTCTAGGGGGAAAGAGTTTTCTCCAACCAAGAAGGTTTTGGAAAAATCCAAGTTACAATAAAGCCAAGGGGACAGGAAAGATCATCTCTTGAAAAAGGTGAGGCTGTTGAAGGAGTGAGCCGAGTGATGGCTGGCAGAAGGGCACCCTTCCAGTGCAGAAGACATAAGTGGAACCATGGGAAACCGCAGGTGAGCCGGGGAACATTATCGCCCAGGGACAGATCTCACTAAGTCCCGTGAGGTCTTCCTCGGTGGGTCACGCTAGCTTAGGACGCATTACAAACTCAATTCATGAAACTAAGAGAACTGTATTCTCTTGAACGCGTTCACCAAAGAAAAACCTAGTGTTGTTTCAAAATGTTTCAACTCATTATCCGTGTTTTGTGCATTTAAAAGCAACTTTGTTGTGAGGCTGTGTACCCACCCACTGAGAGAACAAGAGAAATCCTTTCATTCCAAAGTTCCTGTGAAGAAGTAAAGTCGTTATCAAAGCAGGAAAAAGTGCAAGAACAATGCGGAAAAACAATGTAAACACACAATTCTTAATAACATCCTTTGCTCGAGCTCCCTGGAAAGGCTAGGATGGGACGCAAATGTACAACTCGCTGAAAGTATACGTTAATGACCAGCAAGAATTAGGAGGCTCCTTTGGTCCTTTCTTTAAACCTCCTTCTTGTTGTTGCTGCTGCTGTATTTCTATCATAGGATGTCTTAAACAGGAACAAAAGAGAAAAATTCGTCAAGAGAAATTCTAGCAAAATCGGAAAGCATGCACCCAGCCCCTTAAACCATGACGTCATCAGCTCTCTTAGTTACGTCCGGGTTCAGCCCTGTGCTGCCTGGTAGTGCGCCAACACGGCCCTTACTCATAGCAACTCAAAACCAATTTATGGTTCTAGCAAAACGTTGTGAGGGCGTTGAAAATTCTGCCTCCGCCACAGGTAATCCGCTAAGCCGGGTAGGATTCCAGACCTCTCTGGGACTTTCTACATCGCGACTAACATCGCCTCTGTGCAAGGCGTTCCCATCAGTGGGCATTTTGGTCAACTCCTCTCTGGGAGAGCCCACAAGTCTATCCAAACATGGCCAAGCTGTTCTCTAAACGCAACCAGGACAAGAAAAGGGACTCAAAATGTGTTTCTAAATACCCACTCAAAATGTTTGTATGCTGCAGAATTCTGACTCAGAGGATACCATATAATTACAAATCAGTGAAGACCTTGGAGGTTCATGTAATCCATCTTCTTGCTGAAAACAAGACAAATCTAACTCGTTAATGACATGTAATTGTCTTATAACACAAGCCACTTTCCAAGGGAAAGAGTTTCAGCATCTTGGTAACAACCTCCCCTGTTCTCATTGAGTTTTCCATCCCTGAATTCCTGATGAAACCTCTCAAATGCATTCGGGGTAAAGGGGTGTTATTGAAGGTCAGACTTCTTGCCTACTGATATCCTCTTCTGTGCTTAACAAAACGCTCTTATCACTCTCTCCAAAACACGTACCACGCCTTAGCCAAAGGTCCAGACCAGATGAGGACACAACATGGGGTCCATCCCAACTGAGTATGAAGAAAGAAGATCACACAGACATTACTCATTTCCATAACATTCAGGGGGTACGACGCAGAGGATGATGCGAACAACCCACACCTTGGAGGTGAACGTGACATGGGGACCTTTCTGAAGAATGCTCACCAATGTCTGAGGAGAAAGGGCACGTGCAGAGTGCGTTGGAAGGGAGGAGCTAAGCATCCCGTGAGAGCGCTAACCCTCAAAACCACCCCGCCCAGGCTCTCTGGACACACAAGGTTACTCACTGTTATGGCTTTGAATCACATGTGAAAGCCATCAGCAATCCTGGCGACACAAGATTCTGGGGGAACATTCTAGATTATGAGAATTGTGAGAGTTTAAATAGAGACTCGAGCCCTATGTTCTCCCTGTGTAGATGAAGACATTAGAGCCCCAAAAGGCTAAAAATGGGCAACCCATGGCTGATTCAAACAGAAAGAATATCCTGACAGAAAGCATGCCTCAACTTGCAGTCACCAGAACCAGGTCCCTTATCACAAAAATGCAAGCATTCAAAAAAAAATCCATTTCTTCTTTTCTAAAACGACAAGAAGAGTATTTTTGTAAGGCGGACACGGATATTTATGAAGACCATCTGTGATCATTTCAAGTCAAAGCAGTAGTCAAGCTGGCAAGAGGCAGAATCCATCAAGATGAATGATTTGCACATAAAAGGTGACCGTTAATAATGTAGAAGGTCTCCGAGAGGTCTAGAGTGTTGGGTGGCTCATGCAATTAACTGTGGAGAAGTCAGAATTCCAAGAGCCCTTAAGAAGTTCTGATATAATAAGGAAAAAAATGGTTTTCCATTGCTTATGGGGAAGATCAATCTTATGAATTTCTACATCATTTGGTTGTTTCAAGACTTTCCAACGGCACTGCATCCACATAAAGCATGAAGACAGTATAGTTCTTTAACACGGGGCTGCACTAAACTGAATTCATAACCCATAACCCCCTTTTGGGCGTCATGAATCCAATAACATCAAAGACTATTTCTTTTGGATTCCTGCACCCAATTCCAATGGAGGATGGGCTGTGGGATTCCCTACACCCCACCAAGCAGCTCTCAGACCTCAGGAGGGTGTGGGAGAATTTAACTCAATTCAGATTCCACAGGCAAAGGGCTCAGGCCTCCAGGACTGCCCCACAACGCACCCAGCCCACCAGTCGCCCCGTGCAGATTCCCACCCGTGCTTCTGACCACCAGGCCAAACACCCAAGGTTCCAACAAACCCCTCCTTGGGTTTGACTGATTTTCGGGAGCAGCTCACCAAACTCAGAGAAACATTTTACTACGAAAAGGTTGTACTGCCAGAATAACTAGATAGAAGAGATACTTCGGTCAAGATACGGGAAAAAAGGATCAAGCTTTGAGGCCCTCCCCAGGCTTCTCACTGCTCTGAGCTCACCAGCCCAGGAGCTCTCTACACCCTCCTCTGTTGGGTTTCTCTGGCGGCTTCATGACACAGGCATGACTGATTAAATCGTTGGCCACGGGTGACTGAGTCAACCTGCAGCACCTCACCCCTTCTGGACGGAGGGGGACGTTGGAAGTTCCAACCCTCTGTTCACAGGCTGCTGCCACTGGCGACCTGCCCCCCGCCCTTAGGTTACTTCAGGACTTTCCAAACAAGTCCCCTCATGAACGTCACAGAAGACACCTCCATCACGACATCAACATCACAGGAAATTTCAAGGGGTTCAAGCCAGAAACCAGTGGAAGAAAACCAAACACGTGAGAAATCTATTTTGGTCACCTGAATTACCAGATATATATCCCTTATAAACCACAACGTCACAGCATTCTTCATATTATTTAAAATTCAAAAGGCGACATAGTGACCAAGTTTCCTCAGGCTGCTCTAAGGAAGGACCACAAGCTAGGTGGCTGAGACAACAGAAAGTGACTGTCATAATTCTAGAGGCTGGGGTCCTAGAACACGGTGTCAAGAAGGCCGTGCTCCTGCTGAGGCCTCCAGGGAACGATTCATTCCACGCCTTTCTCTTAACTTCCCGTGTTTCTTTGGCTCATGGCAGCCAGTCTAACCTTCACGTGGCCTTCTACTTGTGTCCTCACGACTACAAGCATCTGTGTCCAAATTTCCCCTTTTTGTAAGGACCCTGTCATATTGCTTCAAGGGCTCACCCTGCTCAGGTCCGACCTCATCTTAACTAAGTCCATCTCCAGCAACCCGTTCCTTATAAGGTCATTTTTGGAGGTACTGAAGGTCAGGCCATCGACTCACAGATCTGGGCAACAGGGGACACAAGTCAACCCATAACGGCGACAAAAATTAAGCCCTGGGCCAAATGCTATGTGGTTTGAACCACACCCCAACAGCACCCAGTTGGGAATCGCTGCCTTAATGTCTTCATGGATGTTCCCCGTTGGCTTGAAAAATCACTGTCAGTGTTTGTTCCTTAACTTCGGACTGCTTGCCATGTCCAGGCGTATGGCAGAGCACAGTGTCTCACTCTGACCCATCTGTCTCTCCATCTTGCTGACAACGACTCGTCCCTTGTCCGTCTTTCCAGAGAGTACTTAATTCTTAGAGCATATGTTTGCATCATAAGGCGGCATTTGTTCGCCGTAACGTAGACCGTTTCAGATCCAACAGTCCAGCGTTGGGCGAAAATGGACAGCTTAAGGAAGTGTGGAATAGCCACACATTCATGCTGAGAGGGTTCTCGTGCAACGTAATAAGTCTATTCTCAGCCTGTTCCTTCTACGCCACGTCCATACCCTCAAGCTGATGTGCTTTATTTTTGTTCCATAACTGGACCTTGGCTACTTATGAACTGTCTTCTCTAAGGCTCCCCTTGAGGAGTCCTCATCGTAGTCCTCCATCCCTGAACACACATGGTCAGAGGAGGCACCCAGGGGCTCCTTCCCCCATCAACCTGGAACCACAACGTAGGTTTCAAAAGAGAAAGCAACTATTCCAATCCTCTCCTTTCACAAATGAATGTCATGAAAGTGACTACGTCCTCAGTTACGTTTCTGCCGTGGGAGCCACCGCGGACTCCCGTTTCGTAAGCCAGACCTTAAGAAACTCTACGTGACTGCGAATGAGGGACGGCTGGTTGGAAGAAGAATGCGGGTCCAAGAGGCAGAGAACGGAGGACCGAGTGCGAGAACTGGGCGCATCTTACGGAGCCCAGAGAAGCACGAGAGAGAAAGCTAGCGCGTAGACAAGCTGACATCAGTGGTTCTCCAAGTGGGGCCCCGAGACCAGAATCATGGGCTGGGTGCTTGTCAGACACGCAAGGGCTAGGGTCTCCCTGCACACCTGCAGCTTCAGAAGCTCCGGGGCGGGTCCGGGTGCGGCGTTGTGATCGGCCTGCCGGGCCATTCTGACCTTCGCTCTAGCTGCAGAACCTCAGGGAAGGGAGAACAATTCCCGTGACTCTGCTATCCCCGACTCCATGAAAAATCCCTCCAAATGGTTCTTTCTCCTCTCTCTCCACGTCTGCCAAGTAGACGGAGTCCCCCGCCCAGCCTGCAGATGTCTCCTCGCGTTCCAGTTACGAAACCGTGTTCTGCATCCGGCAATAAACCGACCTCTGGATGACTGTGCGCGCATGCACATGCTCAAGCCTGTGTCTGCACAAGTTTGCTCAAGGCGAGGACGCCCGGCACAGACCAGGCCAAGGTGGCCTCCGCTCTGGCTCAGCCTCACCTCCGTCTACGAGCCTCTTTGTAAGAAACAGCTCTGGGAAGATGTTATGTATCGCTCAGGGTAACGGTGAGGGCGAAAGAAAAAGGAGTTTCAAGGCACTCTCCAATCTCCCCCTTTTTCACAATAGAGGGTGGACAGATGTGAGGCTTGACTGGTGTGATCTGTTGTTCCTAATACGCAGTTCCCACAAGGCACATTAGCGCCTGGCTTCTGGCAAGTTGACCAGCAGAGGATTAGTTTCGAGTTATGGAGCTAATGACTTACAAGCATTAACAGCAGCCAGAGAGAAGCTGTTTCCAGAGAGCAGGAGCTGAATTCTCCTGCTGTTACAGCAAGAACCGCTTGAAAATTTCTACTTGCCCAAACATTCAATGCTTCGTAAAGGACAATGATTTTTTCCATTTGCATTTGTACAGAATATTTTAATAACGGGCTTCATAATACGTTGAGTCCTAAAAGTACTTATTCTAATACGAAAGCAAAATTTACCACCTTGTTATACACTTATAGGCCAGAAGAGTCAGGATTTAGTTGACTTCTATTTGTAGTGGGAAAAACCTAAACAGAAAAGAAAAAATACTAGAACTCCATGTTTTTCCCATTCTAATGGACTTGAAGTCAGATTTTTGTCACATTGTTTGCTTGTGATATATGCTTTTTCATGGTGCTAAGTTATGTGTTATTCATTAGAGAGTGCAGAATAATTAATCAAACCAAAAAAAAAAAAAAAAGCAACTTGTAGTCAATTATACCCCGATTTATAGGAGAGTCTAACCCATTCATCACAATTCTGGGTTATTTTAATATGAACTTCAAAAGACAGCATGCTTTAATGAGAGCCCACTTGGGAAAACATGATGAATTAAATGTGATACAAGACGAACAGAAATAACCCCAAGAAGAGACTGCACTTTCCCAAAAAACCAATTCCAGGAAAAATGTGTGTTACCTGCAGAATTATAAGCACCCAGCATCTGGGAAGTCAGGTATGTTTTCATAATAGACTAGATGACCTAGAATTCAATGCCCTTTTCTCCTTCCACAATACTTATCCAGGATTTCAAATTTCAAGTAAAAATCCTACTGAATCTATTCTTAGGCCTCATAACAGAATAGAAAATCTCTAAGTGACGAATGCATGTAAGGCATCTGAATTCCATTCTCTCTCCATAGAACTAAGCACTGTCAAAGACATTTCAGAGGGTAAGTTTTTGAAATTAAAAAATGAAATTGAAAAATGAAAATATTTTACTTTTTCTAAAATAAATTTTAATTTTTAGAGCAGTTTTAAGTTTGTACCAAATGACAAGAGAGGCGGTGGGATTCCCCACGTCCTCTGCCCCCACAGCTGCACAGCTGCCCCGTCATCAACTCCCTCCCCCCCCGAGGGTACAGTGTTACAACTGGTGAGCGTCCGCTGACACGGCCTGTGGAGCAAGGGTCCATAGCTTTCGCTCAGGTCGACGCTGGGCGTTGGGTGTTCTGTGGGTTTGAGCAGACGTATGAAGACAGGGATCCACCATTCCAATGGCACATAAGTAGGGTCACTGCCCTGAAAATCTTCACACTCACACTTCATCCTTCTCCCATCCCAAACCGACAAACACTTATCTCCCATGTTCTGCTTTTTCAAGAATGTCATATATTTGGAATCATTGTATTGAGGTTTTTCAGATCGGCTTCTCTCCCTTAGTAACAGGCATTTCAGTTTCTTCACGTCTTTCTGTGGCTTGATAACTCACTCCGTGTGAGTACTGAGGAGTATCTGACTGTCTGGGTGGACCCCAGTTTATTTATCCGTTCACCTACTAAAGGCAACTTGGTTGCTTCCTAATTTTGGTAATTATGAAGAAAGCTGTATAAACATCCATGCCAAGTTTCTTAGAAACACGAATCCTCAATTCATTTGGGGAAATACCAAAGAGCACCATTAGCGTATTGTACGAGAACGATATGTCTCATGTCACATTAAACAATAAAATTTGACAGAGTAAATTTAAGATCTAATTGGGTTTATCAAACAGTTCGTGAATGCAGGCAGCGCACCAACTGGTAAGAAGAGAGACGCTCGGATGGACCGCACGAAATGGAAGCTTTTCAAAGAAAAAGGGTAGGAAGTTCTCAGGGAAGGAGAGGCAGGATGACACTTGCTTCTGGCGGGGAAAGGAACAGGAGGGCTTTGTACCGTGTAGATTACATCGCTACAGCAGAGCGGGAAATTTCAGGTCCAACTGTTAAAAGCCCCCGTTCCTGGGGTAGGCTGAAACTGTACCTAAGTCTTGGTCTGCTGTCCAGGAGGGCAAACGACACCCATCTGGGGCTTGCTGTCTCTGATGGTCTCCCTCTTTTAACACACATGGCCGGGAGCTGTCTTCCAAAGCGGCTGCACCATTTTGCATCCTCCCGGCCGTGAACGGGAGTTCCTGTTGCTCCACGTCCCCGGCAGCATTGGCCGGTGTCAACATTCCAGATCCAGGCCATGCTGGCAGGCACGGAGCAGTATCTCATCGTTCTTTTCAGGTGCGTTTCCCAAGGACCTCTGGCATGGAGCACATCTTTTCATATGCTTGTTTGCCCCCTGTATGCTTCCTCTGGTGAGGGGTCTGTTGAGGTCTCTGGTCTCGGGTTGTTTAAATTTGGCTCCCGGACCAACCATGAAGCACCAAGGTTCAAGGGGACACACTACTCATTTCTGAGTCCCCAGATCTTTGGCACCAGGCACGCATTCGGTGCCCTGCTCATCTTTTTTTTTTTTCTTTTTAAGATTTTATTTATTTATTTGACAGAGACAGAGATCACAAGCAGGCAGAGAGACAGGCAAAGAGAGGGGGGAAGCAGGTTCCCTGCTGTGCAGAGAGCCCGATGTGGGGCTGGATCCCAGGACCCTGAGATCATGACCTGAGCCGAAGGCAAACGCTTAAGCCACTGAGCCACGCGGGCGCCCCATGTGCCCCTCTCATCTTAACAGCAACGGTCAAAACTGGTGGGAAGCCACCTCCCTGAGAGGTCCTGCTCATGCTCAGTTCCATCATAGTGGGACCCGGTGAAACAGTTCGACCCACTCACTGCCCCCATGTTCGAGGTCAGGAAATTGAGCAAACAGCAGTGAAATGGTCTCAGAGAAGGTTCAAAGACAGAACTTCTTAAAAGGAAAAGCAGTTTTCTTGCAAAAAGTTCCAAGAGAAGCAGGCTTTAGGACCCGCTCAGAAAATTAAAAAAAAAAATTATAAAATTTTCAATTATCAGGTATTTGAAGGAAAAAAATAAACACCTGTCTTTTCTTCAAGGATTACATCCACAAGTTCTAGGACAGATCCTCAAAATCAGCACGATTATTTTTTTCTTAATTTAAATTTTAGGTAGTTAACATGTACAGCAATATTGGTTTCTGGACTGAAATTCAGTGCGGAATCAGCATTATTAGAGACGGAGATGCAGTTGTTTCCTTTCAGAAGAACGTCTGCCGTAGAATGGAAGGACGGCATTTTTTTTTCTTTCAACCACATTTCATAGAAACAAGTGCCTTTTCTTCTCTAAATTCTCCAGTGGAGGCATAAATGAGCACCTTTCCAACTCCCACGCTGTACATAGAACATGGTGAATGCAATCAGCTTGTCCGTGTCTGGCTCCGAGTTTCTTTCTCCACCCAGGACACGGGAATATGTAACGAAACACTCACATGTACATGTGTATATATGTATGTGTCTCCAGATTTCGACACGCCTACCGCAATACAGACACGGATGGAGAGACACATACAGACCCAGAGAAATGGGAAGTAGAAAGAGAGAGAGCTACCCCAGGTCAGGAGGGGTGATTTTGGCCCACGGCATGTCCTGATTTCAGTGTTTGGACAGATACGTGCATAGCTAGATACAGATTTTGTTTGTTGGGTCTGGGGTGGGAGGGATACTACGGGCATCCGGTGCGTGAAGACCAGAGAGGCAACTGAACATCCTAAAAGGCACAGGACAGCCCCACGACAAAGAACCATCTGGCCCAAAATATCAATAGGGTGAAGTCTGAGAAAGCCTGAGGTAGGCACGTACGTGTAGTACACTGACAGACATATACATCCAAATAAAAACATTTTGTTTTAGGTAATCTCTACACCCAACATGGGGCCAGACCGTACAACCCCGAGATCAAGAGTTACACGCTCTACCGACTGAGCCAGCCAGGAGCCCCACGTGCATACAAACAAAACTTTCAGCCCTAATTTCATAAGGTTGTTCAAAAAAGGAGTCTCTTTTTTTTTTTTCTTTCTGAAATTGTGGAGTACATAATGGGACTAAACTATACAAATCTTGCCCTCCTAAAAATAGGTTCCGAATACTATATAAGTCCACGGCTCTTGAATAATAGATCAGAATACAAACGGATGTCTGCTGTAACGCAGTCTCACCTCTAAATACGTTTCCCTACGGTCAGCGCAACATTTAACAAGTGAACACATTCCGTCCAGAATTTGATTAATTTCTCTGCAGCTGTGAGGACATGATCTCATAATCCCGGATACAAAAATGTGCACACAACAACAACACAGGAAAGAAGCTCCCCACTTTCTTTGAGATTCTGGCCCAAAGGGAAAATAACTTCCCAGATGCAGGCCATTTCTGGAATGATCAGCAAATGGGTTTGGCTGTGCTGCTTTCAAACTGGTACAGCCAAGTGTCAAAATAAAAAGAGCGGCGGGGGGTGGGGGTGGCAGGGAACAGAAAAGGAACATGCATTTCTAGTCAAAGATGTGCTGTACAGATTCACCAGACCTCTGCTGAGGGCCCCGCACGGCCCAGGAAATAAGAAAGGAACGGCAGGGTACATACGTTAGACTGTAAGGGCACGGTTCTTGTTCCAAAGGGCTGTGACAGCCCGAAACGCGGAAGCCAAAACGGGAGAGAAAATGCCCACCTTCAAACAAGGACCGCTCCTCGTGGTAGAGAAGATTTCTGCTTATTTCTCTGCCGTTCTTGCCACTGAAGAAATGTAAAGGCATCACGGTTACCATACACAGCAGAGCAAACCCCCTTCCAAGTTTTGTCTCATTCTTTCAGAAGGAATCAGGATTGCCTGAGCGAGGCAGGCAGTTAGGCATCCGACGGCTGGTTTCTACTCCGGTCGTGGGATGGAGCCCTGGGTCGGGATCCACGCTAAGTGCAGATCAGCTGGAGATTCTCCCCCTCCCTCGAACCCTCCCCCACCAACACCGTGCTTCCTCGCGCGCGCGCTCTCTCTCTCTCTCTCAAATAGATAAATCTTTTTTAAAAAGTAGTCAGTAACTTCTGTATAAACTAAGCATTCTCATAATTAACAGGCTTCACCTCCAGGCAGTGAGCACCAAGTTTGTGCTTTGATGCAATCCCTAACTGTCCCTTTTCCTGAATCACCCCCAGAGCAACACTGGTTTTCAGCCGCAGGGCCCGAACACCACTGGAACGCCTTGCCCTGGAGGACAGCGGGTGGAAGTCTGAGTGATCTCAAAAGAAACTGCAGCATGGAGGTTTGTTGGGAAACATTTCAACATTTCCAAATGCAGGGGATATTATTACTAGTATTATTATTCCCTCATGATTATCAAGCGGCTGGGTATCTGCAGCCTACAAGGTCGCCCACCGTCTGGAATGCCAGCTCATGGCCCTGAAATGCCAAGCTTCTCCCATATCTGGTTTCTTACACCAGCACGCGTGCGGGGACCCTGCCCCGGGCACAAGCAACAGATCAGTATAAGGTGTGTGCCCTCTTTTAAATCTCTCCTGGCATTTTACGTTTGCACGTCTCTTTGTCCATTTTCTTTGCAGTCCACAATGTGTATCAGTATACATTTCAAGAGTGCCCTTCCTCGCAGTGGGCTAGGCATTGAAAGACAGGAGCGGAGACATTTATTTAAGTCTAAAAAGGACCGTTTCTCAATTATGTGTTCCTAGAAAATTAAACAAGAGTCGAGGCACATACACGGCATGAACAAGGACGCTAATCCAGCCGGAACGCAGTGAGTGGGTAAAACCACCTTGAACCTGAAAGCTTGAATTTTGTTCGCATTTAGAGTTTCTCAACTGTTTTAGCCTTTCTTTCAGAGGAGCTGTCAGTAAGTAACCTCGCAGCTGAGCACGTAAGCCATCTGGTTTGTTTCTAGATAAGCACGTCACTGGCATTGCCGGGAGTGAGAAGCACCAAAAATAATTTTATGTGTTTCAAACATATGAATTATTAATGCATTATAGTATTGTATTGGATTAAAAAAGGTGTAAAAATAAGGGGAAAAAAGCCTCTGAAGTTTGTAAGTAAATGAATTCCCAATATTCCTCTGGCCCCACATGCCGGTATGATTAATGACATTTCTGGAAAGTGACAAGTTGCTTTGCAAAATTAATGTCTCTTCTTTCATTAGAGGGACTCTTGGATTTTTATTTCTGGACTCATACACTCATCACTTCTTTGGACATAGCAGACATTAACTATGAAATTTTAAAAACCATCCACGACGATTAGATGCTAAATTAGGGGAAATAAGCATTTTTGTTGGCTGGAGGTCACCTGAGATCCTGGGCAAACCACGTAGGAAAACGCGCTTCCCCAAGATCAAGATTCGAATCACTATACATGATACAATCTACGAGGTGACGACCTACCTGCCTTACCTTTCAAAGAAAGAAGGCAATATGAGAAACAAAATTACGTACTTTTGAGGTCATTGTAACAATGCTCTCAAGTTGGGATAGTAAGTTGGAGAGTAAAAAGCATTTTTAAGTGACACACGTTACAATTTCAAACAAAAAAGGTAAATACCATGTGAATTTAAAGGCTCCCTCTCTGGACAGGCTGTGGTTTCGCAGACTCCCCTCAGGATAGATTTGAGCCCTCAGGGTATGAAAGAATGCCAATTTGTCACCGTGCTCTTCTCATGGGCAGCCGTCCTCACTGTGCAATCTGGGGTCTCACAGAGAGGCTGGAAAGAACCGTAAAGCATAAACACACTCCCAGAACCAAAACGAAAGCAAAGAGAGCCAGCACGGAGGGCACCGCGAGTTCCTGGAAGTACCTGTCATGTACACACCAGCCACAATCGCCACTTGCAAATACCTCAAACGTGCCCCGCGGCCGTTCAGAAGCAGGAAACGAGAGCAAGGCGCAAGCCCCCAGACCGCTGTGCCTCCCGGACAGCAACCTCAGACCCTGCGGCACAAAGAAGCCCAACGAGTTCCAAAACATTTGTGCCAGGATCAGAGCGGTGCTCTGCCGTGTCGCTGGACGAGTCAGAGGGGTGGTGGCCAGACACAAAATTCACTCGTGGGACAAAAACAACGCTTTGTCTGGGAGATGATGACCGCACACTAAACCGTCAAGATGACGATTTTAAGTGATACACAATTATAATCATTTCTTTCTTCAGCTCAGAACTCTGCAACTCTTTGCTTCAACATCTGTCTCTCTCATGAGCAGAAAATGATGCTTTGGAGGGCAGGAGACACGTCTCGCTTGTGCTGGGTTCCCTAGAACCTAAGAAACTTGAAAGGGGAAGGTCTCTGACACATTCTTATTGGCTGGAAGAAAAATGTGGATGGTTAAATGCACAAGGGATGGGTGCTGATGGACTGGTTTTTGTTTTTTTTTTAAAGATTTTTTTTATTTCTTTATGTAACAGACAGATCACAAGTAGACAGAGAGGCAGGCAGAGAGAGAGTGGGGGAAGCAGGCTCCCTGCTGTGCAGAGAGCCCGATGTGGGGCTCGATCCCAGGACCCTGAGATCATGACCTGAGCTGAAGGCAGAGGCTTAACCCACTGAGCCACTCAGGTGCCCCTGGACTGGTATTTTTTAAGGCTTTTTCCACCACACCATTACTCTTTCAGTTACCCACAGTTGTGCTCCAGGAGCCAACGAGAAATGGAGGGATATTTCCCCCCAAAACTGCGTGATTCTCAATTACGTCAGAGTCGGTATTTCCACTCTGTCTTCTCTCACGGTTAATAATAACCTGAGAAGCAGGGTTGTTTGGTGTAAATATTTGGGGAGATGACGGCGAGTGCCTGGGCTGTGGCTGTGAAGCCTTGGTTCCCTCACTTCCAGACCTTCGGTTTTCTGATCTGTGAAAGAGAAACAGCGCTCGTGACCTCACAGAGCCTCCACGGAGGTCAGACAGGTGTTTCACGGGACACTGGTGTGTCAACACCAAGACCCTGCACCAGGCAGCGCCGAGTACGTCTCACCCACGGCTCCGTAATTCGGGAGTTTCTTACTCTGGGGCCACCCCCACGAGCTCAGGCTGCGGTCCTGCCGGAGGCACGACGGTGAGGCCGTGGAACGGGCAGCCCGTTCTTATGCTCCTGTGCGGCTCCTTCTCAGGGGTGCGGGCGGGAGCCCCACGGAGGTCAGATGAAGACCACTGCCCCCGCCCGCCGCGGTGCCGAGACCGCGGGAACCAGGGAGAAGGTCCGCGCGCACCGCCCCTGTCACGGCCGCGGCATGTCCCTACCTGATCTGCACAAGGGACGTGAGCTCTGTTCCAGCTCCCGGGGACCAGTTCCCCAACGCCGGCTGCTCGCTGCCGAACTGACCCTCTATCCCGTCCAGGAGGAGCCCTCCGGGTCCCCGACACACAGACCGAACCGTGGCAAGACTCTGCGCTACTCACGCCGCTGGCTGCTCTGGGCGGACGAAGGCAGGTTTGCGGGTCAGCCCAGGAGTCGCGGTGCCTGGGACGCTTCCCTTCAGGGCTGGCTCCTGCCCCAGAGGTGTCAGACGCACAACCACCCTGCAGTCACGTGCGGACCGAAGCTGCTTGCCAGTCTCAGCCTGTGCTTTGACTTCGAGCGGGTTAACTCGTCCCACCGGCGTCGGAGACCGGGTTTCGGAGAAGCAGAGGCTGAAGGGGCTTCCTGCGTTCGCCGTCTTGGGAGAAGCCCCGGCCGAAACGGAGAAGGAAGCCGGAGAAGGAGCGCAGCAGGGAAGGGATCTCAGCGGGAGACCTGCAGAGGCCTGGTCCCATGGGCGGGGAGCACAAAGGCACCGAAGAATTATTCCCGCAGGAGGCTGTCCTCCTGCGGCCTCCAGCTGGGAGCCAATGGCGAGATCTGCCCTCACGACGGGAGAGGATGCTCGGCTTTGCCGGCAAGACAGCGCCCATCGGAGAAAGGCTGGTGTCCTGGGCGAGCAGCTGTAAGCCGTCAGCCGCCGGTACAGAAGCTGGGGTTAGGGAGGGGCGGGACAGAAGGTCACCAACAGCATCCACTGAGAAGGAATGGGTCTATGGCCTATTCAGAATTTCAGAGAAGCCAAAGGAATTACACATGTTCTAAGATGACGGTCCGCAGGTAACTAAAAGGTCAGGAAGACGTCTTTATCGCTCCGCTCCGTCACGCGGGTGGCCTGCTGCTGGGCAGCTTGAAAGGGTTGGGGGTATCTTTGATTAATGGAAAGAGGAGAAACTAGGTCATCCTTAATAAATGCCCTATGTTGACAGACTACACTTCCACACTCCGGGCTCCAGAGCCCCTGAGTGGACGTGTGCGAGGCGGCCGAAGCTGGGACTCGAAAGGCCTGTGAGCTCGGATGCGTCTCCCAAAGGCTAACGTACGCAGTCATTTGCACACGGCACGGCGGTGGGGGCATCTGCGATTTCCCGGTCCCGTGTTTCCCATATAAGATGCATCTGAGCCTATCGATGTGCAGCACTGGTTGTGGCCCGAGCCCTCACCCTCAAAACTGTGTGAAGTTCTGTAAAGCACTGCCAAGCGATGCAAAGGAGCCTCTCACGCCTGAATCAATACAAGCAGAGCCCACTAACCCCTTCATACGCTTGTCCCACTCCATGGGTTTATTTCTTAAAGGATTTATTTTTAAGTCATCTCCACACCCAAGGTGGGGCTCGAACTCACAACCCCAGGACCAAGAGCCACAAGCTCCAGCCACTGAGCCAGCCAGGTGCCCCCTGCCCCTCCAGTCTTAGGCCCATTCGCAGAAATATATGAGGTTACACACTGCAATCATTTCCAAGGAATAATAACCTTAGAGGCTTAATCATTGCACGACAGTAACTTTAACTCCAAGTAGGCCTTCAAACACACACACACATGCCTGTAGGGTGTCATACGTAAGTACACACGGGTGTACAGGAGTATATACAACATAAACCTAGAGAAGTATACATATATATTTCTCCTTCGAGATACGGTGCACAAAGAAATGAACAACTCAGTAACTGCCTCTTTTTTTTTTTTTTTTAAGAGATTTATTTGTTTGACAGAGAAGAGGGAGAGAGGGAACACAGGCCAGGAGAGAGTGGGAGAGGGAGAAGCAGACTCCCCACAGACCAGGAAGCCCAATGCGGGACTCGATCCCAGGACCCTGGGATCATGACCGGAACTGAAGGCAGATGCTTAACGATGGAGCCATCCAGGCGCCCCTTTAATGTGTTTTTAAAGTGTTTGTAATAGTCACAATAAGATAAACTTCTAAACCACACTCAAGGAGAACCGCTACATTAAAAACACAAAAATTTGCCCTGAATAGCCTAATGCTTAGTTTTGGTTAAATTCAGAAATTCTGAGAATGACAGCCAGAGATCCAGGGAACCCAGACCAGGAAATATAAATGCCGAAGTGGACGACGGCCCTTCCTTCGGGAACTCTCCGAACCCTCGGCCACTGTGGCGAGTAACCAGTCTCCCTGCAGGGTGAAGAGACACACCAGGGCTGGGTAAACTCACCGCGGAAGTGCCCTTCCAGAAGTCTCTGGGCCTGGGCTGATGTGTGGCTGCTAAGGGGTTTTGATGCAATCACTGTTTATTTCCTTTTTCTTGGAGGAGATGCTGGTCCTCTAAGTAGAAGGAGCTAATCACCAGCTTAGTTCTCCCTTTTGCCAAAACAAACAGCTTCCAATTGCTGTAGGGGAAGCCTCTGATCTCTCATCGGCTACCTAAGCGTGTCTATCCGTGGCATTTCACAGGCTGAATAATGTCCCGTTCAACAAGAATCTCTTAGCACTAATAAAATTCTAGGCCTACAGGGCCCGGGCTGCCAGCAACCTGCTACTTATCTTCCAACGAGAAGATCGACTTTTTCCCCTGAGCAGTGCCGAATTCTGGGAAAAAGCAGACACGTTCCCCGCTCGTCTGCTGTACACGAGCTATGACTGTGTTGTACATGACCTCCGATTCTCCTGAGCCTCCTTGAGAGAGGCCCAGAAAGGCCCAGAAAGAACAGGTTCCGGGTCTCCTAATGCTTAGTGCGATGACTCTATCTGGAAGGCTGGAGATTGGCCTGCGTGGTTGCCACAATGAGCAGAACCAGGGCAGAAGAGAGTGGTCTCTGCTAAGGCGTATCCCAACTAGCGTACGAGAGGGAGTCACTAGGAAGGTAAATGAGATTCACTGAGACAGAGAGAGTTCATTTCAGATAACGTTCCCTCCTTTCCCTCTTCTTACTATCCTCGTGAAGCTGAAAACACAAGGGGTAGAGGTTATTCCCAAGTGAACACTGGTGGACGTCGTAAGCGTGGACACTGTGGAAAACCCTATGAGGGACCCCCATAACCCTATGAGGGACCCCTCCACCTAAGCCCTCCCAAGAGTTCTGCACCCTTGAGGTACAAAAACCCACACCAGGGCTGCTTCGTGGACACAGGACCAAAGCATGTGGTCCATGCTTAGGGGAACCAATGACCGGGCTTAATGCTCTGTGGCCAGCACACTGAGATCTCGAAGACTGTACTCTGGTTGGGTGTGTCCCATGGGCAGGCTGATGGAAAACCAGAACTTGTTCTGGAGGCTTGGGGCCTTGGACCACATGGGATCCTGCCTCCCACTGCTCCGGCCCCTCCTCAGGAAAGGTGCTTGGCTCCCCACTCCCCTGTCGCTGGCAGCCCAGTCTCCACCCAGCCTCTCCCTCCCCACTCCTTGCCCTAAAATGACCATCATACCCCGTCCGCTGCCGGGACCTGGACTAGGGTCCAAGGAGGGTCTGACGCACGCATGAGGCAGAGTGTTCCAGGACACAGTGGAGGCCGTCCTCATCGCACGTGGGAAACAGCACCGTGTCTTTGGAGGGCGGGCAGCCAGAGTCCAGGGCTTCCGGGGAGCAAACCCATCCCTGGGGCAGGGATCTGCCAGTGAGGAGGCTGGACTTGGGGCTGCCCATGTGCTGTCGTGTGAACAGGAAGAGGGGGAGATCCCCGGCTCGACCTCCTGAACACGACACCCAGAACAAGGCACAAGGCATGGTTCTAGAAGCTTGCAGAACAGGGTGCCAAGCACGTGTTCTGTCTGAGCAAGCACGCAAGCTCCTGGAGACCACAGGCTCCTGTGAGGTCTAGGAACATCCCGCAGGACCCTGGCATGGGGCTGGGCACGCCACACCATGTGCACCTTGGGGGAGGGGCTCGCGCTTCCCCCTCCCCACCTTCCTGGGTCTCGCCTGTGCCTCCAGCCATGTCGAGGCACCCTGAGGCCAGGACACAGAAATCGTGACACGCCGCAGAGCCGGCGTGCACGTGAAATGCTCCGATGTGGGCACGCAGCACTGGCACGGAATGATATAAAGAGGAAGAGTAAATCCACCGTCGTCCCTGAATTGTCACATTCTTCTTCACTGAGAACAGCACCGAACAGCAAACCTGAAACCCCAGGACACACCGCAAGCGCCACCAAAGAACGAAAAGCACTTTATATTTTCGTTGCTTTAACAACACTCCTTTCTCTTGCTATCTGAGATACTGGACCATACATTTTCATTTTGCACGCAGTCCCGAAAATGAGGTAGTCTTTCTGGAAGGAAATTCGCCGCTAACCAACACAACCCTATAGAGAACAAAATCGAAAACCGACAGGCACCCTCGTTCGGAGCCCAGCTGCACCGTCTTTAGCTGTGTGAGTAACCTGCCCTCTCAGCACCTGTGTTTGCTTACGAGCTGGGAAACAGTGCCTTCCTCATACAGCTGCAGTGGGGAGCAAAGGAACCAGGCCTTGTAGGGCTCCCAGGAGAGAGGCTGGTACCGACTAATCTCCCGGGTAGAGTTAGCGCCCTTGCCGCCATCACTCCGGTAACCCCAGCACCGGCTACGACCTGCACCTTGCCGGGCAGGTCCTTATCCTCCACGGGACCCACGAGAGGCTGGACGTTCAGGAAGGCGATCGGCCCAAGTGACCCATTCACAGCAGCAAAATCGGCCTCGTTCCAAAGCTCACATCCCCGCTCCGGACCCCACAGCCCAGATCTCCCGTTCGTTCGCGGACAGAAGGATGTCCTTCGCAACCACCTCGGTCAGTGGGATTTTAACGACGCTGTGCATGTGGCAGGTGCTAACCTGAAGGGGCCATGTGGCCAGTGTCCTGCCCATGGGGCTGGGAACAGATACCCCGTGAGGTGCTGACCTGCACTGTTTCTTTCCACGAATGGAGCCAGCATTTAGCAGGGATGTGAAGCAGTTCCCCATCCGTGATGAAATACGGAACTCTCCCAGGTCAGGGGCTGGGCCACAGAATTCAGGAATCCCCCGTCACCGTTCCCATCCCCACACATCAGCAGTGAGTGGCTTGGGTGCCCGGGCCCAGGGCAGGCAGGTGAAGCCCACCGGGACAGCAGAAGGCCCCAGGTGAGCGGCATCTCTGCCCAGGGCCGGTGGCTAGCAGACGTGTGCAGCTGGGGTACAGACCGTGAGACTCCAGCGTCCCTTTGCAGGCCTGCAGGCCACTCCAGGACACTGCCCCCCTGCAGCTCTGAGCCTCTGTCCACACCGTGATCACACAGAGGGCCACAGCCGAGCCCTGGCAGCTGTCACATCTAAGCGTCCCCACGCGAGGCTGGCCTCGAGGATGGAGACAGCCTTCCATCCTTAAAAAGATGCCTAGTGCTGTGGGACAGAAGTTGAAAATGGCCACCTGCTCCAGAAAGAGCCTTCGCTGGGCCATCTTTGCACAAGGGGGTGGGGTGACCCGGAGAGAAGGGGCTCCTCGGCAAGCTTCGTCTGGCCCCGCCTTTCCTGCCTCTTCATAAACACCACGTGCCTATAAGGAGTTGGCGGCAGCAGACTCCTCCATCATCCCCCAATTATTTAACAAGGGGGAGGGACAGGGAAGCTTGAGGGTTTCTAAGGAGTGTGTCGCTGCCTTTTCAAATCTTAGGAAAACATAATCCCTGCAATTTCAGTAAATCAGATGGGCATGACCAGGTTAGGGTTAACCCTCCACGAGTGGCTTGGCAGTTGACGGCAAAAACAGCGGTTCCTAAGTCCTAAGAGTAATTTGCAGCTATTGCACCCCAGCTAATTAAAATGTAATCAGGATTGTCTGGCGATGTGCATTCTGTCAGCGCTTTTTCTTCCGCAGAGAAATCATGCCAGGAGACCACAAGAAAAGCCTTTCATGGGAATTGGCTTGATCTAAACTGCTTCTTTAGCCGCTTAAACGGTAAAACAAATAAATTACAGCGACGGACAGGTCAATTAGAAAGAAAGAAAGGAAAGGAAAGAAAGCAAGAGAAAAAGCAAGCAGAGATAGTTTCTCTCCAGGAACGGGTCTGTTTTGCTTTCTGTTGATGAAACAATAGTGCAGCATCTTCCCGGGAGAGGGCCAGGCCGGGCAGGGCAGGGCAGGGCGGATTTGAAATCAGGTGGCCGGGGAGGAGCCCTCTCCAGGATGTGGGCGTCATTTCAGCACAGGACGGAGCCCTCGGGTTTCCCTTTGCCCAAACCAGGAGGGGCGCGGAGGGTGCCAGCGTCTCCGAAACCCACTACAGGTCGCTTCCCCCAGAGCGCGCAGCCACGCACGCGCACACTTCTCGAGCGGCTGCGGGCTCCGAAGACCCAGCGGTGAGCGCCTGGGCCCCCGGGCGCCAGCTTTCATTAGCTCGAAGCCCGGGATGAACACCCCGAAGCCTGCGGAGATCCGCCCCACAACCGCCTGCGCTCGCAGCTGAATACCCAGGGCCCCTCTGGAAGCCCCTTTACCCTGCCCGGTTTACTTCCTAAGACCGAAAACCTGCGGCAGGGCCCCGAGTCTCCTCCTGGGCTCCGCAGTGTTTCCTGCGGCGAGAAGGCACCTGAGTCTTGGAACAGGTGAGCCGCTAAGGAGAGGAGCGGGAAGGCCAAGCGGAGCCCGGGAGCCCTGGAGGGAACCAAGGCGTGAGCGTAACTGAGCTCGGACCGCGCGCACCCGCGTCGGCCTGGGAAGGCAAGCGGACGCGCCCCCGCAGAGCCCGCAAGCGGCGCGAACGCGCCCCCAGCACCCCGGGTTCTCACGCAAGACCTGCGAGGAACCCTCGGCGCTGTCGCTCCTCCCAAGGGGCCCGGCAATGCACAGGCGCCAAGCGTGCGACCCCGTGAGCCTCCAACACCCACACTCAGTCACACACACGCTCTTCCACACTCAAGCTGGAAGGACCTGCGAGGGCTGGGCGCAGACACTGACCCCGGGACTCTCGTCCCGGCCCTCCAAGTCCCGCGTCCCCCGGCTCACTCCCCACACTACGCACTGACTCAGAAGCTCCCGGGCTCCGAACTGGGCGCGCACAGCCGCCGCCGCCACCACCCTCCCGACACACACATTCTGGAACACACGACTCGCCGCCTGCGCGGCTCCACGGGTGGGCTGCGAGCCCCGCGCCCGCCGAACGTGAACGCGGCGCTCAGTGGAGACGGAGGTGTCCACCCGCGGGCACCTGCGGGGCCGGGCGGGTCGCGCGAGTCCCCGGGCGCAGCTGGGCGCCCTTCCCGGCCTCGCTCCCGGGGCTGGCGGCGCCGCGGGCCCGGGAGCGCGGGGGAGTTCGCGGGACCCGCCACCAGCCCCGAGTGCCGCGCGCCGAAGTCCTGGGAAACTAAGAAATGCACACACCCACCCGCGGAATCTGCAAGAGGCTCTCCACTGGGCTTTCCACTGGGGAACAGGGGACCTGGGGACAGATGTGCACGCTTCTCTCTCCTTTCAGGAGCAAGGAGGCGGCCGGAAAGGGGGGTCCGACCGCCTCGAGGGTGAGATCCACGCCGCAGGGAAGCGGGATCTGCCGGCCGAGCCCGGCGAGAAGTTTGGGCGCCGAGGCCGGGAGGCAGGCGCGGCGCGCGCCCCCGGCCACGGCCCGCAGCAGGGCGGCCGCAGGCGGGCGGCGGTTCCCGTACCTGGAAGTGCTGGAAGAAGGCGGAGATGCGCGTGATCTGCAGGCTGAGGCACCTGGACGAGCAGCGCGCGCGCTGGACGCTCACGGCCGACAGGGACTCGTCCAGCCGCCGAGCCGCCGCGGCGCCGGGGCCGCCGGCCAGGCAGCCCCCGCAGGCCAGCAGCCAGAGGCAGACGGTCAGGGCCGCGCCGGGCGCCCCGGGCTCCATGGCTGCGGGTCGGGGGCGCGGGCGCGGGGCGCTGGCCGAGGCTCCCAGCTCCGCGCCGGGGCCGCACTGCCGGGCACCTCGCGGCCGCCGCAACTCCGCTGGAAAGTTCAATCATTCAACTCCAGCCCCGCGCCCTCCCCGCCAACCTCCTCCCGGCTCTGCCTCGAGGGGTGGGGTGAGGCTGACAGGCCGCCGCGCCATTGGCTGCGAGGAGAGTGAGTGACAGGGCGGCCGGGCGGAGGGCCGTGGGCTGGGCTACCCGGCAGCGAGCCCCCGCGCTCCGAGGCAGGGCGGCGCCGCCCCGCTCTCCCCCGCGCGCCCCGCTCCGGGTGGTCGGTCTCCCGCGCCGGCTCCCCAGTAGTCCGCACCCTGCCCTCACCGCCACCATCCAGGTAAACGTCGGGTGTGAGTGAACCCGGCCTGGGGTGGAGGTGTCCCCTCGGAAGGGAGGGCCTCGGCACCCCCAAGGACGTCCGACCTGCCTAGGGAAGGGCGCAGCGCCTCAAAGTTGCAGGCTGCCTCCCCGGTTTCTGCCCCAGGTCAAAGCTTCGCTCACACTCCCGCGTATTTGAATTTCCTTTTATTTCCAAGTCCTGAAAAGAGCTAAGAACGACTGGTCTGGATAAGAGCAGTCAGAAGGCTGGCAGGGACAGTGGGACTGACATTTCTCTCCCTCCTCTCCCTCCAGCATTCCTCCCTTCCTTCCTCCTCCCTTCTCTCCCTGTTATGACCTGGAAACCCATCTGGGCACGCAGCAAGCCCCGTTCCTGAAACAGACCCACGCTACTTGCCTCCTCGGGTGTCCCATTTTCTGGGAAGCACTACTCTCTCCCAAAGTGGCCCAAAACAAATCTTTCCCCAAATCTTCCCTCCACGTACCCCCCTCCCCTCCACGACTCTCGATTCAGCCCTGCCATCTCTTGTAGTCGTCCCCCAGGCTCCTTTCCCTCTAGGGACCTGCTCAGGGTCCCCAGAGGGGGCCTTGCCACGGAAAGAGCTGGGGCAGCATTTATAATGCACCACCTGTAACCACGTTCATGCTTCCCTGAGTTCCACCGGGACGTGACAGCGGGGAGGCGGCAGCCCGAGAGAGAGCTGGGATCATGAAGAACGTGCCTGGGACACGGGGATACGTGGGTAACACAGCTGAGTCCGAAAGACCCGTGCACACATGCGCTCGGGCGCAGACCACCTGACGGACAGAAACACCTGTGCCTGGACCTCCCTGGACCTCCCCGCATTCTCCTGCAGAATGGCCTTCTGGGGTCCAAACCCAGCATGGCCATAAGCACAGGACTGAGCACAGCTGGTGCCGAGATGTCCTGGACCTGCCCAGAGATTCTTCTCAGGGTGGGTTCCTCCTCCCACAGAGCTTAGGCTCTTTCCAGCTTCCAGCCCCTCCCCGCCCCCATTCTCCTGCGCATTCTGCACTCTGGATGTGAGCTCTCCCTGCTAAAGGATAAGGACAAGCAGTTACAGCCGTCCTGCTATACCCAGGATTCTTTCTCAAGGACGTCATCTGTGCCTGTGTCTTCGCACAGTGAAATCGGTGAGGCCACACGGAACTCACGGCTTAGTGTGTTTCTCTGTGAATTTTTAAAAACCAGAGTGGTCTCCCTCAAAAGGTTCTGTAGGAAGAACTGGCTTCCTGGGCGTGCCCCCTGCACAGTGCAGAGCCCCATCCTAGAAGGATCACACTTGGCTCAGCGTTCTTCTGGTACCATCTTGACTTTAATTCTGAGCGAGGGGTGAGTTATGGGGACAGCCCCACGCGCAGGTTCCAGCAACACAATACCGCCCTTGAGCGGGAAACGGAAAACACTGAGGCGTGAGCTCGGTCGTGGAACAGATGCTCAGAACTGTTCACGGAAATCTTTTTCAAGTCTGTTATACACGGGGCGCCTGGGTGGCTCAGTCATTAAGCATCTGCCTCTGGCTCAGATGGGGATCCCGGGGTCCTGGGATCGAACCCCACACTGGGCTCCCTGCTCAGCAGGAAGCCTGCTTCTCCCTCTCCCTCTGCCCCTCCCACTCCCCCTGCTTGTGTTCCCTCTCTCCTGTCTCTCTCTCAAATAAATAAATACATCTTTAAAAAGTCTGTTAGACACTTAATAATGACTAGAGCAAAGAAGCTAACCAGGGTGACTCCAGGCTGGTCAGTGTGGACGGCCTCCCAGCAGGGACTGGAGGAGGGACACCTTCACAAAGGAACTGTCTTCGAAACGTTATCGCTCACACTGGGAATTACCGAAAGCGTTTCCAAAAGCTATGGCACAGGCTTCCATTGCATTTAACTTTTGAAGGGAAGCAGACACCTGGCCTTGGAGAAAGCAAGGATATTATGCACACCTACATTTTCTTACAGTATCTTTGATTTATAACGTTGCGTGTCGTATCATGAAATTTATATTCTCGAAAGTGAAATCATAGGGAGAAGCAAGCTGAGCTTTTAAAAACAGCTCTTAAATGTTCAAAGGGATCACTGTGTTTTTACGGGTTCCATAGCATATTCATTTCCATGAATAAATGCATTTTATAACAAACCACAAAACTGAACATGTAGTCTGTTGAACAGAGAGCTTCAGATTAAACATAGAGGGTCACCTGACACATATGTTAAAATTATATGGTGTACTTGTTTTAGAATTATCACAGACATCTTCCGTGATGATGCTGGCCTTTTTTATGTTATTTATTTTAATTTTAGTTTGAAGTCGCTTGTAAAAGGAAAACGTTTTGGTAAAGCCAGAGTCACAGTTGAAATCTGAGTTTTTTATTCTGCTTACATGTGCCGAATTTGTTCTGCAGTTCGTCCTACAAGTTGTCTGCCAGAAGCTAACTTTGGATGGGGCTGGCCACGTGCTTGAAGATCTCTGAGATCATGCAGAACCACCACAGGGGAGAACTGTAGTGTCCAGAAGGAATGACCGGGAAAGGGATGGGTGACAATTGTCCAGGTACCTTTTGCAAGAAAGAGCTTGGCAAGCCTTTGCTCACAGTCAACCTGGACCCCACAGTCTGAATTTGTGTGAAGAAGAAACGAACCTTATATTGAATTCACTTTGATTTTAAATAAACAAAACACCCACCCAGCAAGGACCGTGGGAAAGGGTCTTAACTGACTCTTTCTTTTACCTGTGTGAACAAAGACCCAACCATATGGCCCATCTTGGTCGGGTTCTAGAAGAAACACACAAAACAAGGTCCTCATCGAGAAGTTGGCTATAGTCTTCCCTACAATTTATTTAGAATATGAGTTTCTTCTTTCTTTACTTTCCTTCCCTCCCTCCTTTTCTTCCTTCCTCCCCCACCCCCTTTTAGCACAGAGTCAGAACCCTCCCCCCCCCAGAAGCTTGCTGAAGATACACTCCAGAACTCCAGGTTCACAGGTTCGGGCTCAGCGGACGTGGGTAGGGCATGGGAATCCCAACTTTTAAACAACACCTGGTGCTCCTACAGCCACTGAACCAGGGACAGGCTTGACAGACAACTGCTTCAGAAAACAGCCCATTAAACCTGGGTTTCAGTAGCATTTATGGCTGTTTCATTGTTTAAAGTATTTTTTAGGTGTACATGTTGATCTAGATTGGGCATACCAAACTATTTCTTCATGATCCCATCGCTCTGCTTTCCCCAGTACATTCCAGTCCAACGACATAGTGTTACACTCATTCTTCCAGACCAGCAGCTTGTCTTTTCAAAAGCTTCCCAGCTGCATTTGATAAGAATAAACTAGGAAGGAAACGAGCATAATCTTTCTCTGATACACACCCCCCCACCCCGGCCTTGGAAAAGCAAATTGAGAACTCATCCTAAAATTGGGGAAGACCAGTACTTAAATTTGATGGCATTTATGAGGTCCTCAGTCACCGGTTATAGGGGACGATGACCGGAGGGGAGGCAACCAAGAGCTCTTAAGAGGAAAAAGGAGAGAAATGGGGAGCTTGGGACGCAGTTAACAACTGAATGGATACGTATCAGATTTCCATCTTTTGTAATGGGATTTCGGGCAAGAATGGGGTGAACCTCTCTGGTATCTCTTACTGCGCTGGCCCCCGACAGCCAGTTTTATCCTTCTACAAATGAAAGTGATAAGTTTATGCAACAGGGCCATTGAACACACTGTGCTTTGTAGAAAAGGACCCTCACATTCATTTGCAATCATCTGCCCTTTTTTTTTTTCCCAATCATTGTGCACTGTAGATATCTTGTCGGGGGATAAGTTAAGCATACGACACGTTTTTATAGATTATAAAAATTCAGCTGCTCCATTTACAGCCTTAAAGGTATCAATTTTACTAACTGCCTGGCTATTTACGAATATTTTACTAGGAAGCATCCGAAAACTGCTACTACTTTTGTGCGCTGAAGAACAGTTTAATGAAACTTAAATGTTTTCTGGACAGAAGACACAAAGGAGGGTGAAATCACATGATTTCAAGCTATTGCTTGTTTTCATGGCCTTTCGCCTTTCCTCCCCCAAGGCTACAATCAATCTTTCAGTTAGTATTAAATTTGGCACCTGTTGTACATGCCTACTGTAGATGAAGTCATCGCCAAAGTTTTAATCGGTCATTGCAATAATTACTAAAATGAGAAGAGCTACTAAAAAATAGAATGTATCAATATGCATCGTTCATGTTCTAACAGTGATTGTGATGTTCAACTGTGAACGCTTCTTCCCTCCCAGCACCTCCTGCCAGAAATTTTTAGCTGCGGCGCATTTCACGGCCCCTGTTGATTTTAGTGTCTTACTGAGCGTAGCGACTGATGCCAGGAACATTGGGTTTTGGAAACCCAAAACACAGAGCCATCAAATAAGTACTACTTGATAGTCAAATGCAGGAAACTATTTAAAATAGAAAAAGCTACTTGTGTATTTCCAGGTCTTGACATGACCACAATATCATAACTGGTTTGCCTCCAGCATATATTTTGAGAATCACAACAAGCACATTAAAATAAATTGAAATTATATAATTTTTACTGAACCTTAAATAATATAACTTTTAAAAACCTCATTGCTGTCTTCCGACTGGCCTAGTTCTCGTGTGAAATAAATAAGGAATTTTTCAGTGAAATTCATATTTAAAGTTTTGTGGAAATAACAATTTTTAAAGCTTTCTTAAAGGGAAGTTCTAATAAACAGTCATACTTTTATTCTGTTCGTTCCTCAACCTACAGGTGCTCTTCAGAAATACTGAAATTCTGTTCTGTTTAAAGCCTTAAGTGGGTTGTTTCTTCTTGGATGTTTGGAGCCCACTGAAATGTAGCTTGAGCCCCTGCACACAGGGCAGATTTGCAGAGCTGGGAGAAGGCACAAAGGCAGTGTTTCACAGCAAACAGTGCCACATGCTGGCCACGTCCGTAAAATGCGGCCACGGAGTCCTTCCTCTGTGATGACCTGATTGTAGGACGAAACTGTCCACTCTAAGGCATGAATCTGACTAGGACGGTCATGCCGGGTTCTCAGTAAGGACTACCGAGATTCATGCCGGGGTGGATTTAAGCACAGAAAGGCTTTCCTGTGTAAATGCGGTCCCACTGAACTAAATCACGGAAATGAGCACAGTAGTCCCCAAATGAATTTTTTCTTAGCTTTTAAACACTTAAAAAAAAAAAAACAACCATTTATTTATTTATTTATTTATTTACTTGAGAGAGAGCACGAGTTGGGGGGGGAGGTCAGAGGGAGAGGGAGAAGCAGACTCCCCGCTGAGCAGGGAGCCTGACCCCGGATCATAACCTGAGCTGTAGGCAGAGGCGTCACCGACTGGGCGCCCCAATCCCTTTCCAGCCTATTGGCTACAATACCGAATGACAAGGGCCAAGTGTGTGTGAGTTTTATTCGAAGAACCTTCCGTTCAGAACAGCTTACACATCGCTTGCTTCAAGAGGGTCCCCGAAATGTGAGACTGTCCCCAAGAAATCCACTGCCAGGGGAGACTAATGCACAGAAAGGAAACGCGTGTTATCTGTAGTGCAGGGGGGCGGGGAGGGGAGACTTTCCAGCGGCGAACGGGCCGCTTTATACAAGATGAACCTGGAGTCCAGACATTAAGATAAACACATTTAAGGACGAGAAGGAAGCACCGAGATACTCCAACACGATGTGAACAGACCCACGAACGCACCCAAGTCATGAATGCATATTCCTCTTCTGAATCCACGGGGGCGTGGGAGGGACAACAGAATCCCGCAGGACCGAAAGGGAACAAAACCAAAAGTAAAGTCTGGGTTCACTTGCGGGATTTGCAGCAGTGGCTCGGTGGCTCCCGCTGGAGAATACTCTCCCGTCTCCTTGCATTTGGGGCATTTCAGCGGATGGGAGATCAAGGTCATTCCCTTCCCTCTTCTTCTCCCGCCGGGGGCTTCTGTACTTTGGAATCCCCACCCCTTCCACACACGCTCACACTCCCTTGCACACACAGTGTTGGCTTTGGGCTCCAGAGAAGGAATGACAAAGGCAGGCACTCAGGGATCGGTGCTTCTCCGGGGCCCAGACGGACAACAGGACAGGTAGCGGTCAGAGACGGTGACCGGAACCGTCCTGTGCTTAAGTGGGGATCCACGTGTGAATAATCTTCCTACGGTCCTTCTGGATATCGCGCCACACAGAGAAAGGACTCAGTGACATGATAACAAAGTCTGTGCTCAAAAAACAACTTAAGCGAAGGAACAGACTTGTATTCCAACCCTTTCTGTGTCTTCTGCAAATAATTGGACGCCAGCACTCTGGATGATGGTAGTCGACCAGCATTCAGCTGGGAGAAATTTATTGTCAACATGCTGAGATCCATAGTGTGAGGACTGTGCTGGGAGAGATGCGCAGTTGCGACAATCTCACGGGTGCCCTGCACCTGCACCCCGGAGACATTCGAGGCCCGGGAATCACGCCGAGCGGCACAACTAGAGAGCGGTTCGGTCCTCAGAGTAGCGGGGCATTACTACGTGAATGACGGCTTCCTGCCAACAGGCACCAGGGAAGAAATGAAAACAAATAAGTCCTTTCTGTTTTCAAAGAACTACATGCACACCTGTATCATTAATTTAATATCGAAGACTCTGTGCCCCTGACAGAGGTGTTATCCACTGTCCACCCAAAAATCAAGTGACATTACCATTGTGTCTGCAAATTTTTTTCAGTTACGGCTTTGCCACGATTGTCTACTCACATAGGGAGGGATTTTGAGAAACGATATTGTTTGAAGACTAGAAAGGGTGAAGAGTATCAGTTTGATCAACCCAGGATTAAATCTGAGTTGCGGAAACAAGGGATGTGTTTCCCCCCACCCACCCACCCTTTTTTTTCTTAAGACTAACTTATTTGAGAGAGAGAGAGAATGAGCGGGAGGGGTCGAGGGAGAGAATCTCAGGCAGCCTCCACGCTGAGCGCGGAACCCGACACGGAGCACGACCGGGGCTCAATCTCGGCACCCAGAGATGGCGACCTGAGCCGAAACCAAGAGTCCGACGTTTAGGGGACTGAGCCCCCCAGGTGCCCCAAGGAACGTGTCTGCTATGCAAACTCCTTCACTTGTTTTCATCTCTAGACCTGCCTCTTGTGAAATAGAGGTCTTAGTAGAAAACACCTCCCCAGGAATCCTATTTCAAAAGGACTAGGTCCAGTCCTTCAACAAGGAGCGAGTACCCCAACTAGGCAAGGTAGATAGAGCATTTACAGGATTAACCAGCGAATTTGTAAGTTTTGTTTTGGTGTTTCACTACTCTTGTATTTAAAAAAAATTTTTTTTGAAGATTTTATTTATTTGAGAGAGACAGAGACAGAGAGTGAGCACGAGCAGGGGTAGGAACAGAAGAAGAAGCAGCCCCCCCCCCCCCCGGTTGAGCAGAGAGCCCAATGCGGGGCTCACTCCCAGGACCCTGAGATCATGACCTGAGCCGAAGGCAGATGCTTAACCGACTGAGCCACCCAGGCACCCCTCTTTTATTTAGTAAAAACTTTATACCAGGGTTTCTCCACCTCGGCACTACTGACATTTTGGGCTGGTGATTTTCAGTGGGGAGCTACCCTGTGCTGGCGGAGCTTAGCCGGCTTCCACCCCCTGGAAGTCAGCAGCATCCCACCCGCCCCAATAATCTGTTATATTTTCAGGTAGAACCATGTGTCCCCTGAGTCCGGGGCGGGGGCAGCAAAACTGCTCGCAGTGGAGAAGCACCCATTTGAGCACGCATCCTGTCACTTAGAAGTCTGACCCCATTAAAGGCAAGGCAAGATAAGAATGATGTTTAAGTGACTTCTGAAGCAGACGTTCGTTTCTGAACAGGAGAACCGACTCCACTTTCCAAAACGACTTATCAAAACAGCTTATGAGACAGGAATGGTATTGGTGAGATACAAATGATGGCAGGAGAAAACGCCCAGGGCGACTGCCATCTGCCTCCCCGGAGTGTTCAAGACAAGCGTTTCCACCTAGAATATTACCCAGAAAGAACTCACACAGCAGGTGGGAACACCAGAGTCATTTTTGACACCTGGTCAAACACTCGACCTGATCTTAAACATCTTTTTTAAGACTCAGTGTTTGCTACACGAAATTACCTTGTGGGGAGTGGAATTATGTTTTTTTTTTCTTATTAAACTCTTTCTTAGTCAGCTTTCAAGTGAATATACATAAAACAGAATTAAGTGAGACATAAGATAAAAACCGCAAATTTTAAAGGGACACTCGATGACTCTTAAAGTACGCAGTTACGGAGCCAATACAGTTGTGATACAGAATATTTGTCCCTGTCCACAGTTTTCTCGTGCCTGCACCAACCTCCTGCCCTCACCCCAGCCTCCATCAACCGGTGATATGATTTTTTGTCCTTTCATTTTTGTCTCTTCCAGAATGTTCTATAAATGAGATCCTATGGGACGAAGCTCTGAGTCTGGCTTTTTTGCATTTCGCATAATGCTTTCGAGTTCAATGTATCTGGTGCAGGAATAATTTGTTCCTTTATTTATGTGAGGGTTTTTTGTTTTGTTGCTGTTTGTTTTTTCTAGAAAGAGCATCAGAGTGAGAGAGAGCATGAGCAGAGCAGAGGGAGGGGCAGAGAGAAAGGGAGAAGCAGACTCCCCATTGAGCAGAGAGCCCGATGCTGGGCTTGATGATCCCCAGCTGGGATCATGACCTGAGCTGAAGGCAGACGCTTCACCCACAGAGCCACCCACACATCCCGAAGTTTTTGAAAATCTGATATGGAAGTTCACTAACAGCGTAAGAGTATCTGAAATTATGGGAACGTGAAACACATGGAAATCCTTCACACCACGCTCAGCTTTCTGCTTCCCAGCACGCAGTCTGGCTGACTGAATGCAGCAAGCCGGGTTACAGCTGCCTACAAGCGGCAGCCAAGGGCGGGGGGGCAGCACCAGCATTTACCCCCAGACTCAAGACAGCTGGAACTAGGCCTGACGTTCAGCCCCAGGCGAAGCAACGTGAAGCTAAAAGCTCTAGAAGGCAATACTGATTCGTCTCACCCTCCCCCAGGAAACCTGAATTAGGCCCAGGCAAGTGAGGAAGGAAGGGCTCTAACATCATCTAATAAGAGAGAACAAACCAGGAGTCAGATCAAAGATGAACCCAGGACTAGAGAAAGACTTCTTAAATAAAACGCAGAATGCATTCACTAGCCACCAAAACAAAACATTGATTGATTCACTTACATCAAAATTAAGACATGTTGTCCATTGGAAACATCTTAAAGAAAGAAAAGAGACTCCTTCCAGAGTAGGAGACACTATTTTCACGGCCCACACAACAGACAAGCTGTTGGAATGAAGACTAGAGCATGAATTCCTATGAATCAGCAGGAAAAGAGGACACAGACAGATCAAGAGAAAAATAAGGAAAAGCTGAGCCTAGGCTTGGACAGATGAGGAGACACAGATTTCCAGAAGATGTATGAAGAAAGGTTAAGCATCACTGGTGGTCAGTAAAAGAACACGGAAAATAAGGGCAGAGTGGAGGATCCTTTACACCCTTTCTCTTGGCTATAGTGAAAAGTCTGACTATGCTACAACTGGAGAGGAGGAGGCCCCATAGTAGCTTTTATACGTTGCTGGCGGGGGCAGAAACCGACGCCCTGACTCTGGAAAAGGGCCAGGCGTCATGTCTAGACGACCGCCCAATCCCACGGTCAGGGATTCCTCAACCCACTTCCACGCAACCCAAGGGACGCTACCGCACGTGCATCATACGCACGGTGGACAGACGCGTTCATAGCAGGACAGCTCATGTTAGCAAGACCTTGGAACCAACCAACATCCATGAGGGGAAGGGCAGACACACAAATTCCGATGTGGTCTCATAGGACGTAGTATCCAGTTGTCAGCATAAGTCAGCTACCGAGGTGTATGTGGTTGAGGATCCACCATAGCAATAGAACAGGAAGTGAACACTGTTACAAGAGAATGCATATGGCGGGATATCCTTGCTTGGAAGTGAAAGATGACTAGAATAAAAACTGTATTTAGCGAGCATATATGTGCAATAAATGTATCTTAAAAAGAAAAGGAAATAGTTGACCTAGACTGCAGGGTCATGGTAGACAAAGCAGGAGGGCTGGATGATTATAAAAGATGTAGCTTTTTTGCCCAGAATGGGATCTGCTGCTGTCTGTTACACTATTAACAATAACGAATTCAATAGCTCGTTGAACATGTAAAATGCGCCATATTTTGAACAACGGTGAAAACGTGATGAACCAGGGATTCTAATTTATCCAACCCTGTGTTCCTGAAATTTAATCAAAAAATATAATGAAGTAAAAATAAGTGCCGGACACAACACGTTAAATTGAGCAATAATTCAGGATCCAAGGCTTCTATAACAATATGAAGTGGATTACTTGTTGAAAGAATGAGTCAAAAAGCAATTTGTTTTTTCTGGGTGCGAAGTCAGAGAAGAAAAGGGTTTAGTCACTGAATGTTATGCTCGGCTGGAGAATCGTAAGGATCCCGAAGGGAGTGTTTCAATGCTGACGGTGAGGGAGAAGGGTTTCGAATCCCTAGGAAGACAACAGGTCGCTGTCAGAAAGACTAGAAGGTAAAATACAGAAGGGGGGGCGGCTTCCTGGGAAAACAGGAGAACGACGTGGTTTAAAGCACCAGCATGAGAATGCACGGTCAGTCACGTGGTCTTCCATGGGCCAGTGGCTGCCTCCTGCTAGTGGACATTTTGCTTGTCAGCGCTTCATGCTCCAGGTAGGTAACGATTTGACGATTGTCACATACGGATGATATGCAAAGCCACGCACTGAATGAGAGCGCTTGGGGAGCAAGCATGAATATAGATGAGAGGGGTTATAAGATGATGGACGGATTGAAAGAGCATCACAAGCCTCAACACTGGTTACTAATGTGGCCCTCCTCAGATTCACAGATTTGCGGCAGGTTTTTAGGAA
Organism: Meles meles; assembly: GCF_922984935.1. NCBI lineage: Eukaryota > Metazoa > Chordata > Mammalia > Carnivora > Mustelidae > Meles > Meles meles. The sequence goes on from NC_060087.1 coordinate 5,626,773, forward strand.
TGCAATGTTAGGGAAATCTATGTTCCAAGCCTGTATTTATAGCCGATAACACCTAACCTCATCTCAATTTTTAGCGGCATCTGCCATGTGAAGTCTTTGTGCTACTGTTACACGATGGAATTGTTTTTTTCTCTGTTTGTTACAATTACCTACCTCGTCAATTCCTTGGGTGAGTTTCAGAAAAGACTCATTTTAGGGAAGACGACGGGCAAGTCAAGGGGGGAAAATGATTTTTTCATGGTACCGGAAGACCATTTATGAATATGATAAATGAAGTGTGAGTTAACTTGATGCGTCATGACCAGACTAAGGGGAAACCCAGAAAGCTGGCAAAATAGTATTTCTGGGTTATCTGTCACAGTGTTTCCAGACGAGAGTAACATTTGAAAGAGCCGAGTGAGTTAAGACGGCTCTTGCCGAGATGGGCGGACATCATCCAACCTGTTGAGACCTGGTTAGAACGAAAAGGCAGAGAAGGACATTTTCCCTCTGTCTCTGCTTGAGCTGAGAGTTCCGCCTTCTGCTCTGAGACATGACTGGCTTCCCTGGATCTCCAGCTTCCTGACGCCTGATGGTGTCTGTCACTACATGAGTCAACTCCTCTTCTGTCTGTCGTCGATTGATCTCTCTGTTTCCTTTCTTTTTTTTTTTTTAAGATTTTATTTATTTATTTGAGAGAGGGGGTGAGAGAGAGAGGAGAGAGAGAGAGCACAAGCAGGGGTAAGGGGCAGAGGGAAAGGGAGAAGCAGACTTTACCTCTGAGCAGGGAGCCTGACTCAGGGCTCAAAGCCAGGACCCTGGATCACCACCTGAGCCAAAGGCAGACACTTAACCGACTGAGTCACCCAGGCGCCCCTATGTTTTCTGTTGGTTCTGTTTCTCTGGAGTATCCTAACACGTGAACTTCTGCTTCTTTCTCTAACCTCGTAACGAAAAAAAGAATCGTAACACTTGCACACTTTCACTAAGTCAGTGGAAAAGGAAGTAAATAAACTAATAAGCCAGTCAAAAATCAGAATGTTTCAATATAAAGCACAGCTAACTATCCTAGGAGTTATTTTTAAATCAGTCATCCGTAGGATTTTATGTCTTGCTTTTTATTTATAGGGAAATTATAATAATGGTCTTACACGGAGACAGCATTCTAGAACAATAATACCATGTGGTACTCTATAAATCCGTGATGATGACGATGCTGCTGCATTTCTTTACTTTTTTTTAGGTTTTATTTATGTATTTGACAGACAGAGATCACAAGTAGGCAGAGAGGCAGGCAGAGAGAGAGGAGGAAACAGGCTCCCTGCTGAGCAGAGAGCCCAATGCAGGGCTCGATCCCAGGACCCTGGGACCATGACCTGAGCTGAAGGCAGACACTTCACCGACTGACCCCTCAGGCATCCTGTTGTTGCATTTCCAAGTCAGTGAAATGTCACCATAAAGAAACCGACTTAGAAGTTAAGCATTGCTACCAACATATCGAAACCAAGAAGTAGGTACCTCTGGGTGGCTCAGTAGGTTAAGTGTCTGCCTTTGGCTCAGGTCATGATCCTGGAGTCCTGGGATCCGAGTCCCACGTCAGGCTCCCTGCTCGGTGGGGAGTCTGCTTCTCCCTCTGCCCCTCCCCCCCACCATGCACACTCTCTCTCAAATAAATAACACCTTTAAAAAAAGAAGTAAACATTTTTGCTGTATTCCACAACTATGTTTCTGAGAGCGGGAATATTATTGTAAAGCACCTTTTTCCTTATCTAAGTGAAAGGAAATCTTCTCCAAATTGTCAGCAAGTGCATAGGAAGCCTTGGACTAATGGTATCTGTTACATTTCGTTGCAGTGGGAGAACCTATCATCTACTCTGTAGATACTTTCCCTGCAGATATGATCGATCAGTTGGTTTCCGTGGTACATCATTCGAACCAGGTCCGCTCAATGCTGGTGACAATGATTCATTTAAAACTGCACATGCTCAGGTCCTGGCTCCAGACGTATTCGTTTAAATGGTCTGGGGTGGCTTAGGAATCAGGTTGGTTTTTTTTTTTTAAGATTTTATTTATTTCTTTGTCAGAAAGAGAGAGGGCACAAGTGGGCAAGCAGCAGGCAGAGGGAAAGGGAGAAACAGGCTCCCCGCTGAGCAGAGAGCCTGATGCGGGGCTCAATCCCAGGACCCCGAGATCATGACCTGAGCTGAAGGCAGAGGCTTCACTGAGTGAGCCCCCAGGTGTCCCAGGAATCACTATTTTAAAAATAATCTACATGACTCGGACGCAACCACAGTTTATAATCAAGAAGAATACGTGTCCTTGAATTCAAGCTACGTTTTTGAGGAAAATAATAGGAGTTTGTTGAAAATGGTGAGAAACGCACAGTTTCAGAACAGATCATTTTGGACAGATCATTCTTAGATGTTGTAGAAGCTGTCCTGTGTGCTGTGGATGTGGTGGCAGAACCCAGAAACGTCTCTGGACGTTGCTCGGGGTTCCCTCAGGGGACAAAAATGCTCCCCTTGAAAACCAGTGATGTAACCAGTTCTCACATTCCAAGATCTGAGGATCTAAGAACAACCAAAGGAACAAACATGTTCCTCAGGGAAAGCAGCAGGGTATCCATTACCCCAGAAAAAGGAGCAAGAGAGAGGCAGGATCTTCCAGTGAGGCTCTGGATGAGTCTGTAATTCACAACTGACAGACGGGAAAGTCGTCCATTTCTTCTAGTTTGCATTTCAGGATCTGCACCCCGCCCCGCCTCCACTCCGCTCCCTTTTCAGTGGCCTCAGTGAGACTTCTTGTCGGGATGAAAAGCCTCCCCCGTCCCTCTCTGTCTCAGGAAGGCTGTAAAGAACTTGCAGGCTAGCATCTCCCTCCCAGCGAACGCCTCCCCAGCCCGCTTCCGACAAACGAATGTACAGTCACCGGCCTCTGTCAGCTGCCGGAGGAGCCCGGCCAGGAGGGAGGAATGGAGACAGCATCACTCTCCATCCACCTGCCTTCTCTCCTGCCACGTAGAAGGGAAGGAAAACTCGGCAGGTTTCTGTGTTTCTCATCCGCTTCCCTCCCCTGGCCCACAGCTGGGTGCTTTACCGCCCTGGCAACACGTTCAATGACACCCATCCATTCAGGGATTCTCTGAGCCCCTTCCCGAGTTTCAGACAATGCTCTAGACACTGCAACGCAACAGTGGACACGATGAGGTCTCCCCCATCCTAGAGGCTACTTCTTAAAAGGCACGAATGTCCGCATTGTTCTAGATAATGAGATGTGGCCCTAACAGTGTGCACTTTCCCTTTGCTTGAGCTCTGCTTTTGAGTAAATACTCAACTGAGAAGCTTTTCTCATTCCAGAGAGTGTAAGGAACGAGCTCTTCAGATGTTGAAGGGGCGTACCTGCCGGCCGGCGGGCACCATGACTGGTCTGCTGGGGTTGTTTTGTTGCCAGCCATGGCCCTGGGCTTCCTCTGGAGAGGCAGACGAGCGTTGCTGATGTCATGCTGAACTACGGTCAAAAGCAATGACTGTTTTGGGCAGCGAGCGAGGGCACTCAGCAGCCCTGGAGGTGAGCTGCAGGTCCGGCGCCATCCATCTCCTGGGGGCACTGGGGCGATGGTGCGGCTCCACGGCGCTGGGGCTCACAGCACAGGGAGCCTTGCTTGGGGTCGCCCGCGTTGATAAGCCACGGGACTCCATCCGAGCTCAGTGCTGGTAGGTGTCTACATGGGAACCCTCCAAGGATGAGTCCAAGAAAACAGCATTCGTCGTGGTGAGTCTTGGCCAAAGCTGTGAGAACGGCCTGGAGTTCTGCCCACCTGGGGATCTGCCTGGCTGGGACTGAACACACACGGCAGCCCAGGGGACACCGCTGGGTTTCCTCTCGACCAGCCACTTGTGAACCAGGTCCTGGCATTTGGGAGGACCTCTGGGAACCAAGGGCACGGCTGAGCCAGAGGCTTTCCAACAGGCAGGAGAGCAGGAGATAACATTTCCCACAAAGGGGGAGCTACCCCTGTGGGGAGCAGAGGCGCCCCAGAGCCATGTCAGCGGCCTTCCTGACCCCCCTTCATTCAGACAGCTGGGACTTGCTGGGTGCTCCCCACCCTGTTGGTCACTGAGTCACAGCTGACCCAGCTGGAATGGGAAGATCGGGCAGGAACGTCACATACCTCTAGAGCCCAGTCACATACCCTCTAGAGCCCAGCGTTTGGCTTAGACAAGAGCCCGGCAGCATGGGACGCCGGCTCCTGGCTGGAGTTTACCTTCTTTCGCCAGAGGCTCCAATGGGCAAATCATCAGACGAGGAGACCATCATTCAAAGGGGGTATTAGTGTCACGGGGCCCCCAGATACCTACAGTTCTCTGCATATGGCTCTTCGCGGTGGGATGACATGACCCCAGCACTCAGGGATCCAGGAAGTAGAAGCACAAATACATCAATGCCTGCTGTGTGTTCAGCTACAGAACAGCAAAAGCCATATCTGGGTTGACCCCAAAGGCCCCACGGACAGAAGGTCGCTCCACATGCCACGAGACACCTCACCCCGAGAACTCAGCAGGATATGGGAGGTCACGCACCCCAGGGAGCAGGGAGGATGGTCACTCGGGAGCCAGCATTCAACCGAGCCGTCACAGTGTGACTCTCCCCTGCGGAGAGCTCCCCAGCCCAGCTGGACAGATGCTCTGGTCTTCAGTTCTGCTTGGGGACAGGGAGACCTTGGTCCCCATCCTCACGATCTTCCTGTCCCAGCGGCAAGGCGGAGGGGCAGAGGGAATTCCGGAGACAGCAGATCGGCTGCAGGAGGCAAAGCACATTTCGTTTTGTTTCCAAGTGCCTGGTACATGTTCACCGATTTGACTCCGCACCTGCTGTATTCTTCCTCGTCTCTTTCCTCGTCAGTCGAGTTTTACACTCTTGGAAGTCAAGAAAGTTTTGTTCAAAGTCAGCCGAAAGCTCCATAGAGATTAAAGTCCAAAGCCTGAACGGCAGTCGAGGAGATGTGCAGAGTCTGAGGGAGTTGGCTGTTCTGCCGTGACCGGGGCCAACCAATGCATGGTACCAACGATCCAGAACATTCACCGGAAGGGACTGAGGGCCATAGTCATGTTCAGGGTGGGAACACAGTCTGCTGCCTGCTGTCAGCTGTATTCTCTGGGCCAGTGTAATTCCCCTATCCTCTGGCGCCTTCCACAAAGACAGGAGAAAACATAAGAAAGGAGCCCACGTTTGTCCTGAGACGCCGAAATCCTATTTAAGATGGACGGAATGCGTAGCTCTGTAACATAAAGCACAAACTAGAAAACCAAATTAAGAGATGCACTCTCCTCGCAATGCTTATAGTGGGGCTTTCGAACTTGACCAGGGTCCTCACTAACACTTTTGAACTTGACATTCAAATGCTCCTCGCCTCTACTCTGTGGTCAGGTCGGACCACGGCGGCCACCTGGGCACAAGTCGGAAGGATTTTCTGTCTCTCGGCGGAGCGTGTCGCTGTTATTGACTTCCAGTCTTACCGGAGTTCCAGAAGATATTTTAGAAGCACTTCTAGAACCATCATCCCAGACTTTACAATGACATTGACTGACCGGATTGATTTTTATTTTTTGTACCAAATGCCTGGCCTAGGAAATTTCAGTGAGACATAAATGGTTCAAAATAAAGCAATGAAACTATGAAGATCATCATCAGCTGGGTTTGTGGGACTTGTACGCCCATCAACAGGGCCCACTAGGAAAGCATAAAATAAAATGCATGCTGCTTTTTATGAGGTGATTATAATGTGTATGGTTATAGCTGCAAAATAAAACACTTTATACCTATGTATGAAGTGCTAGGAGACGGCTTAAAATGTTTTGAGCTTGGTAAATGATACCTGTTTCACTGTATTAAAAGTCTCTGTCGTGGGAAACCTGGCTGTCTCACGTGACCAACTCTTGGTTTGGGCTCAGGTCACTATCTCAGGTCACGAGAACTAGCCCCACATCAGGCTCCGCACTCGGTGTGGAGTCTGCCGCTGCCTCTCCCTCCCCTAAGCCCCTCCCCTGGCATGCGCTCTCTCTTTTTCTCTCTCTGAAATAAATACATAAAATTTAAAAAAAATCTCTGTCCTTAAAGAGCTATTCACTTTTTCTGTCGTCCTCATAAATTGGTATGACATTCTTTCTTTCTTTTTTTTTTTTGAGAGTCCGCAAGTGGTGGCTGGAGTAGGGGATGGGGAGGGGAAGAGGAAGAGAGAAAACCCCAGGCAGGCTCCATGTCCAGGGTGGGACTCAATCCCACGCCCCTGAGATGATGACTCAGGCTGAAATTCAGTTGGGCACCCAACAAACTGAGCCACCCAGGTGCCCCAAATTGGCTTGACTTTTTTTTTTTTTAAGATTGATTTTACTTATTCATGAGAGACAGAGACAGAGAGGGACACAGAGAGAGAGAGGAAAACAGAGGGAGGGGAAGAAGCAGGCTCCCCGCTGGGCCGGGAGCGTGAAGTCAATGCAGGGCTCGACCCCAGGACCCTGCAGACTTTATGCTGAACAAGGAGTCAGATCCCATGACCCTGAGATCACAAGGTGAGCAGAAACCAAGAGTTCGAGGCTCAGCTGACAGCACAGCCCAGGCACCCCTGATGACATTGGATGAAAAATTTAGAAAATGTGGTTTTGGGGGTCGGGGATGGGTAAGCCCGGTGGTGGGTATTAAGGAGGACACGGATTGCATGGAGCACTGGGTGTTACATGCAAACGAATCATGGAACACGACATCAGAAACTAATGATGTACTGTATGGTGACTAACGTAACATAATTTAAAAAAAAAAGATGTGGTTTTTCTGCTTTGTATATTGTAGTCCCTAAGAATAATCAAGTATTTGAGTATTCAAATTCAAATAATTATCTTCTCTGAATATATGTGAATATTTTATTTGTTTTATTTGCATAATGTTCAAATACAGCTAAATTGAAAAGCCACCGAAACTTTCTGAAAATACATAGCAATGCAGTGTTAACTGGAAGTCCCACAAATCTTAGCATTTCCCATGGGGTTCGGCACCCTCTCATTTGACTTCATTCGTGTTAAGAAGGAAGACCTAAGTTGTTACATTCCTATGTACTTTAGGATGATCATTTAGTATTAACCAGACTGCAAAAGAAATTCTTCTATCCTTCTCTGAGTCTTACAGATGAAGGAACGAAGGCTCAGAGAAATTCAGCAAGTTGCCCAGGGCACACGCGCCGAGTGTGGAATTGTCGTCCAAACCCAGGCCCAGCTACTCCAAAGCCCATGCATTTTACATCTGACCATCGTTCCAGACACCAAAAACGAACAAAAGGGTTTAGTGGAAGGATGAAATAAATGGAAAGGCAGGAAAATTCACCATGGCATTCTCTGTAAGGGTGTGACGTTAAAGGCTAGCATTCAAATCTTACACAGACGTGAGAGATTTTTAAGTAAAAAGGAAACGCTAAGAAAAATATTAACCCAGTGAACTAAAAGGATCACATTCGTCAGAAGATTGAGTGACTATACGTCAGAAGTCAAGAGGAGAGGTTGATGACCAGCTTCAAATGTCTAGAAACATGGATCCGCAGCCAGGCAGATGGCCGGCGCATATGGCCACAAGCTCGTCTGTAGAGCAGAGGTCAGGAGACTTCACAGGTGATCGCAGAATCTAAACCAGGGGTCAGCAAATTATACCCTGAGGGCCAAATATCCTGCCTGTTCCCTGTTTCTGTAAATAAAGTTTTATCAATACCCAGCCACTACCATACATCTGCATATTATGTACGCTGCCTTCACACTACCTAGCCCACTAACAAAACCTTATGATGTGCCAAGCTTAACATATTCACTACCTGGGACTTTTGCCAAGCCCTGGAATGAAACACAGGCCAACCGCAGGCCAAATGGCCTCCTCCTTCCTCTTCTCCTTCTCCTTTTTTGGTTCTGCCTGTTCGTTTCACGTTTTTTTTTAAAGGTTTTCATTTTAATTTCAGAATAGTTAACATTACAGTGTTCTATTACTTTCAGGTAAGTATATTATTATGTATCTATTACTTTCAGGTATACAATATAGCGATTCAACCATTCCACACATCGCTCAGTGCTCAACCCAAGTGCACCTTCAATCCCCATCACCTATTTAACCCAACCCCATCCACCTCCCCTCTAGGAACCACCAGTTTTCTGTAGTTAAGAGTCAGCTTCTTAGTTTATCTCTCTCTTTCCACTGCTCATTTGTCTTCTTTCTTAAATTCCATGTATGAGTGACATCAGATGGCATCTGTCTGTCTGACTGAATAATGTTGAGCATCTTTTCATGTGTTTGTTGGCCATCTAGAGGTCTTCTTTGGAGAAACGTCTGTTTGTGTTTTCTGTCCATTTTTAAATGGATTATTTGTGAGGGGTTTGGTATTGAGTTGTGTAAGTTCTTTATATATTTTGGATACTAAACCTTGTCAGAGATGTCATTTGCAAATACCTTCTCCCATTCAAAAGGTTGCCTTTCACATGCTATAGACAGAAAACTCTAAAGATTCCACCAAAAAACTACCAGAACTGGTAAATAGATTCAGTAAAGTCACAGGATACAAAATCGATGTACGGAAATCTGTGGCACTCCTATACACTAATAACAAAGCAGCAGAAAGTGAAATTAAGAAAACAATCCCATTTCCAACTGCAACAAAAACAACAAAACAGGAATAAACTAAATCGAAGAGCTGAAAGAACTGTAGTTTGAAAACTATAAAACGTGGATGAAAGAAAGTCAAGATGATGCAAGAAAAAAAAAAAAAGAAAGACATTCCATGCTCATGGACTGGAAGAACAAACATTCTTAAAATGTCTGTACTACCCAAATCAATCTACAGATTTAATGCAACCTAGCAAAATACCAAAAGCATTTTTCACAGAACTAGAACAAACAATCTTAAAATTTGTATGGGACCACAAAAGACCCCAAACAGCCACAGCCATCTTGAAAAAGAAGCTGGAGGTATCACAAGTCTAGACTTCAAGTTCTATTACAAAGCTGTGATCATCAAGACAGTATGGTACTGGCACAAAAACAGACACATAGATCAATGCAACAGAACAGAAAACTCAGAAATAAACCCATAAGTCTATGGTCAACTAATCTTCAGCAAGGGAGGAATGAATATACAATGGGAAAAAGACAGCCTCTTCAATCAATGGCGTTGGGACAACTGGTCAAGTTCATGCAGAAGAATGAAAGTAGACCACTTCCTTACACCACACACAAAAATAAACTCAGAATGGACGAAAGACCTCAATGGGAGACCTGCAGCCATAAAAACCCTAGGAGCCAGCACAGGCAGTAATTCCCCTGACATCAGCCACAGCGACATTTTTCTAGATACATCTCCTGAGGCAAAATAAACTATTAGGAATATTTCAAAATAAAAAGCTTCTGCACCGTGAAGGAAACAATCAACAACACTAAAAGGGCAAATAGCATTCTTAGTGTCCCCAAACCACACGGTCTGCCTCTTGTGGGCATATCATTGCCCTAATTTTTCCAACCATATCATTTTGCATCCATCTCCAACACTGCTTTCTGTTTACTAGTTGAGTAGCTGTCCAGAGGGTCCTTCTCCCTCACACTTGACCTTCACCCTGTTGGCCAATGTCAGCGGAGTGAGCCCTTAAAGTGCAAAGCTGACACTCCCCGCCCCTCCGCTCCCACCTTCCATGGCTTCCCGTCCCCGAAGATTAAATTCAGTCTCTCAAGCGCATCTTGCTGAGTTCAAGTCTGTTCCTCCCCCCGTGGAGCAGCCAATGCTCTTGCCCATGCAAAAGACATTTTTATGTGCTTCTTCCCTCCGTCCTCCATTTCTCTACTTAAATGTCACCATGCCGTTCTTTGCCCCCAGGGAAAATAATTCCATTAATTCCATGACTGCAACTTGCAGTAGCGACACTCTAGTCTTTGTGAGTATTGCATTTTGAATGTCATGCAACAAGCAACGCAAATTTCCTCAAAATTCTCAATACATAAAACACGGTATGTGAGTAGACTTTCACTTCCCTATCATCAGCATAACCCAAAGAAAGTTACAAAATGGACTGTACGGGTTGAGAAAAATGTTCTTACCAGGTTCTTCTGATTTCTCCATCTCTAGCACCGTACATACTCTCAACCCCCCTCACGCACTAGACCTGACCTCATTTTCTTCCTAACACTCACCTCTGCCTGACATTGTATAACTTATTTGTACATTTGTTTCATTTACTTGTTTGTTCTGGGTCTCTTCAATTAGAATGTAAGCTGGCTGAAAGCACGGTTTTATGTATCTAATTTGCCGCTGTCCACAGAGCACAATGCAACACGCAGTGAATACTTATTAACCATTCAGTAGGTGTTAACAGTACATCAGACGAATCTTCAGTTTACAGATGACATACGATGGTGTACTTCCTATGCCCTGCCGTTGGACTGATGGCGCTGACATGTTTTGGACCCAACTGAGGCTAAGATTCTACCTGACAACTGCCCGCACTTCTCTCCAGGGCATGCCAGCTGGTGCCCCTTCCCTTTCTGACCTTACCAATCCCGCCTTCCCCTTTCCTTTCTGACTTAAAAAGAAAAGGATCTGCGAACCCAGCCTACTCACCCTTAGCATCTTTGTTCTTGCACTTTCCAGTGCTTAAACCACGTCGGTAGCAGCATTTTATAGAACCCGCGTGTCGCCGGTCCCGTCTTGGCTCGGGGCAACCTTCTCCGCCAAGCCGACCTTGCCCCGCATGTCTGATGCCAGGAACGGGCCCCACCCTGATACTCATGATCCCTTTCCTCCCCTGTACTTTTTTTCCTCCCAGGGGACTCACCACTCTTTTCGAGATGAAAACACTGTGCATCCAATTATCACGATGGAGAGTATAATACTCGTGTAAAATGTAACTATAAATGATACACAGTGCTTCCCGTTGATTACGTCTCCCTAAAACATGAGCTCCACAGGGGCAGAAATCTTTGTGCATTTGCTCCACTGCTCATACCTGCCTATCTTGGTCTGTTCTGGTGGTCGTGACGGACATGCCATTGGGTCGGCGGCTTACACAAGCATTCATTTCTCGCAGTTCTGGAAGCTGGAAGACCTAGATCAAGGCACCCAAAGATCGGTGTCTGGCCAGGGCCACTTTCCGGTTCATTGATGGCTGTCTTCTCTCTGCGTCCTCACATGGCAGAAGGGGTGAGGGAACTCTTTGGGATCTCTTTTACACGGCACTAACTCCATGCCTGAGGAACCCATACTCATGACCTGATCACCTCCCAAAGACCCCCAACTTGAAATACCCTCATGTTGGGAGTCAGGTTTTGGCGTACGGATTCTGGGTGGACACACACATTCAGTCTACAGCACCACCTTCCCTCACGACCCCCGGGGCCAATCCCCGCAAGAGGGTCCCAGGTTCTCCTACCACAGGCTTTCAGCTGGGTTTGGCCAGTGGGAGGGATCCACAGGGGCATCCAGGATCTAGAACCCCTAGATCTGCCAACGGGGCTGCAGCTTCCGCTGCGTTTCCAGCACCGTGCATCTGGGGGTCACTGCCTCGTCCCTCGTTCCTTCCACTGGGAGAGACACTGGCCCGTAGAGGTCACTCTCTGCTTTGCTTGATCATCCCGTATTAGCTGTAGCACGTTCATCATCTTCTACCCCCTTCCTGAACTAAATCCCCACTGGTTCAAACACCTAGAGTAGTTTCTGTATTCCTAGTAGGCCTGGAAATACACGATTCTATTTCTTTCGCTTCTGAGCAGATGACTTGGACGTCAGGTCAGAGAAAGTGAAGCAACTCGGCGGACAGTGACACACTCATGACGAACCACATAATGAAACCAAGTCACTTAGCAGCTCAATAGGTTTCGCCGAAACACTCTGGTTTTATAGGTTTTCTTCATTAGCATACGGGAGATGCACTATAAATCACTCACTGTAGACAACCGCTGGAATCGCCCGTACAGTAGATCGGCAGTCACATACGGCAAAGTAATTTATCATGAGATTTTAATTATGTAAAGAGACACATTAAATTTATCTCTGTGTCCTCATCAGCCAGCTCAATGCCTGGAACGTAGTGGCTACCTGATAAATACTCATTTAGGGATGAAATGCATGAACTGAAAATACTAAAAATCACGCACTCCGGCGTCCCATGCTACAAGATAAGGCAGCACCAGAAATCTGGCTAATCGTGCGTCTACGAATGAAGAAAAACCCCCTGGTCGGTCACACAGAAAGGCTGCAGCCGCACAGCCACATGGGGGTCCTGAGAGGAGAGGCGCTTCTGGTGGGATCTCAGGGCACCCGGTTGCCCAAACCTCCACAAACCGCCTGGCTCATCATTGCCTTCTCCTCAGTCTCAGCATCTTGCAACAGGAAACACAGATGGATGGATATTCACATGGGAGAGAGAAGTACTCAGAACTCAGGTCTCGGTGGGGGGGGGGGGGTTATTACCCTGAGGTGCTGGTGTTCAAAGGGCAGATACGGAAATGATAAGGAAGACAGAACAGGAGAGGGAGGGAGCAGAAGACAAAAGCTACCGAATCCTGTTGTCCAGGCTGTTACCGTGGCCTGGCTTGAATGAATGACTAGCCGAGACAGATAAGCAAGATTCCATGAGTTGTGGCCCCAGCTTTCACGAGCGAAGAGCTCGCTGCAAACCTGATCCCCTTGGCCAAAGCCGGCTTCAGAGGCTCCTTGTAGGATGACCACAGCAAATGCTTCTGGTAGACAGAGGACCCACACTGTGCGGCATGGGTTATGGAGGCACAGAATCCCTCCTCTGACACTCTGGTGTCCTGGCCCTTTGCACGTCTCCCCATGGGCCACACAGGCCAACTTTGACCACACCCTGACCCACGGCTGGTTGGAATATCTTATGATTCCTTCTGGAGCCGGGGGAGATCGCGCTGGTGGGGAGCTGCTGTTGGGCATTTCCCAGCTCCACTTTACGGTCATCTCTCCTCCAACTGCCTACATGCAGTCACCCAGTGCGTGGTGTCTGTCCCCTGACCTGTTTGGTTCTGTGTTGTCCTTTACGACGAAAGTCGTGGACAGCGGCCGTCATGATGACCTTCCTTCGGCTGCCCGTCCCTGTCTGTATCCATGTGGGCCCCTGTCTCCTTACTGGCCCGTCCATGGAAGAGTGGCAAACCCTGTCAGCAGACGCCACCATGCTGCTGCTCAGTGAGCGTGTGACCTTACAGCGTGGTCTCCTCTGCTCACCAGATCTGCTTCTGTGAATGGGCTCCAGCGCCGCATCCCGGGGGATCGAGGCCCTGCGGCTCAGGGCACCATGATCGGTCACGGCTGTAAAGCTGCGATGCGGCCACAAGTACTTTCTGCTATCTTACTGTGGCTTACGCACGCCCCTGCTGTGTCTGCACGTCGCGGTTCTCCATGTGCAGCCCCAGGACTGTGGCACGGCCTCTGTGAGGCAGTCACCGGCTGAAACAGCTGATGCTATTACAGTCTCCCATTGCTCCCAGCTTATGGAGGTTCCTGTGACCATACTTTAATATATAAAATGCTCAAATAGTTCCTGAAAGAAAAAAGGGAGTTCCTGAAGTTGTTGTGCAGACCACTAATACGCTATATTTCATCATAGAGTGCATTTTTCTTAAGATTTTATTTTTAAGTCATCTCTAAACTCAACATGGGCTCTAACCCACAACCCCGAGATCAAGAGTCGCACGCTCCGCTGAGTGAGCCGGCCAGGCGCCCCCCGCCCCCGGAGGGCGTATCTTAGTCATCTACAGAATAGGAACGTCTCCTCTACTCGGGATACTTGGAAAGCCCTCTGAACGGTCTGGGGCAGGAACAGCGTCAAGGGAAAATATTTGATTCTAACTGCAGAGTATTTTACTGCGGCCACAAGCCTTTTTCTTAGGAGAGTTTTAAAATAAATAAAAGCGCTCGTTTTTTCAGTGAACTGGCACTCGCATCTGTTTTTAATCACGGCTCTTGTCAGTTTTGAATTCTGTAAGAAAGCAAATTCATTCTTAATTATAACATTACTATACTTTGGCAAAGTATCATCCAGATGTGATACATTTAGAATAAAAAGCACATTTCTTCATCACCGCCTAAATATGCTTCTCTCATAAAACTTATCTGATTCTCAGGATCTCGGCTGTGCAGTGACTGACGGCAGCCGAACTCTTTGTGCCCCGCCACACGGAAGAACGGGCGCACAGGTGTCGGAGAGGCTGGGCTCTCCTCACAGAGCAAGGGGGACCCCACCCGGGTCTTCGTCAGGATTGTGCCCAAGGACATTTTCTCGAATCGAATTTTGCTGCAAACTCTTTGAGTTGCCTGCTGCCTCTTTTCAGAATTCGAAGTCGTAAGTAAAACGTGATCGTCAGTATCGTGACTCAAGGATTTCCTTCAAGTCCCCGACTCAGCGGTGTGTGTGTCACACGGTGAAAATTCATGGATTAGTCGGACAGACGGGGCCACGATATCAACATGAGATTTAAAGGCCTTCAGAAGTTACTTCAGTCCTGAAGGTGAGTTCTGCAGAAACTCCAGGAATATGGAGCCGCCTTTGCCCGTGGGAAGGGCCTGCTTATATTTGTGTGAGGGGACACAGGAGCAGAAGACCCCCACCGCCCGGTTCCCAGGGGCCTTCAACGACAACCCAGATCCACAGAGACAGAGAGCAGAACTGCGGTTGCCAGGGGCCGGCAGGGAGGAATGAGGAGTGAGTGCTTGTGGGTGTAGGGTTTCCTTTTGGGGTGCCAAGTGGCATTACAGGGGGTGATGTTTATATGCCTCTGTGAGCACAGCAAAGCTCCGTAAGCTGTACACTTCCTCGTGCTGAATTTCATGGTATATAACTTCTCTCTCGATTTTTTTTTTTAAGTAATCTCTACACCCAACATGGGGCTTGAACTCACGACCCCGAGAGCTAGAGTTGCGTGTTCTTTGAACTGCGCCAGCCGGGGGCCCCGAGTTCTCTCTCAATTAAAACAAATCCACAAAAGGCAGCAGAACCCAAGTGCCTTCTGTATGCGCACACACCACGCATTCTACATGGGCCATAGCTATACTAAGAAGGTGTTGGTTTCGTAGCTGAAATTCACATTTAATTGGGTTCCCCCCAGTTTCGTTTCAACAGACTTTATTTTCTAGAATTGTTTTAGGGTAACAGCACCATTGAGTGGAAAGCACGTCGGGTCCCCATACACTCATACCCCCTCCCCAACACACGCCCAGCCTCTCCGGCAGCATGTCCCAGTAGACTGGTGCTTCGGTCACCGTGGGAGTGCTCTGTGGGTCCCGGCAATATCAGAGTAAAGTACCCACCATTACAGTATCGTTTGGAGGGACTTCAGTGCCCTACAAATCCTGCTGACTCAGCCCTCTCCTCCCTGTAACCTGACCCCCGGCAAGCACTGCCTGGAGAGACCACAGTTCAGCCATTCACCCGGTGAAGGACGGTGTGGTTGCTTCCAAACTCGGCCAATGACGAATACAGCTGCTTAAATATCTGCATGCCGGTTTTGTGTGAACACAACTTATCAGTTCATTTAGGTCAATACCAAGGAGCATAACTACTGGGTCATACGGTAAGACAGTTCAGTTGTGCTAACTCTGGCTACCCTCTTCTCAGTGAGCTTGCCCTTCTTTGGAAGAGACAGAGAGCAAGGATGTATGTCCTTCGACGAGAGAAGGCAGGTAAGGGTATCTTACTTTATCGCTCATTCACCCGCTCACTCATTGGCACTTGGTGAAAAAACTGTGTGCTAGACCCTCGGAAGGCAAACAGACACACAAAATGCAAGAAGCACGTGCTGTCCAACACAGCAAAGCCGTGGGACACGGCGTCAGGAAGGTTTCCAACATGCAAGGTAGAGAGCAAAGATGGGAGAGATTTTCCCCATCAAGGGAGGCTCCGAGAGTGTACCCCAGGCAAAGAAGGCCTTCCTCTTGAGGCATGCAGATAACCCCTGAAAGGGGCATTGAGGAGACATCCACACAAGAAAGAATGATCCGAGGGGGAGGCGCAAAGGTACAAATTAGCAACGGATACATTTATTCGGTTAATATTCAGTACCCTGCCACTGCGCCGGACCTGAGGACACAGCTTTCACCAAACACGGGGTCTGGATAAGCGGTCTACAGGAGAACACTTCACACAGCTTTGAGCAACTCAGAAAGGCAAGCCTTCCTCATGGCTGGGAAAACAGGTGCCTTCGAGGACCGAGGTTTCCTTTTTCTCCTGCGTATGCCTCCGCTTCTATCCCTGGGCAATTCCCAAGATGAAGAGTTACGTCGGTGTGTGTATAAACAGTCTTACCACCTATCAGAACTTCGAGACTTGGTTTGGGGACTTTCCCCCCTAACTACTGAAGTTCCCTAAGTTGAGTTATCCCTCCAAACCTTAGTTACTCTTGTCCTATGTGGGATCTTTGTATCTTGTGCCCAGTGCACTAGGTTGACACTTCTTTATGGGTATTTTAAGATTTACAGGTGCACTTGATGAAACAGCTAGACATTTTCGAGATGTTTTTCATTGGATAATTTATTCCATCTGTACCCAACAGCCAAGCACTTGGCAAGTGACCAACAGATATGATTTAGAAAGCCTGACGAGTTCGTGCAGGAAATAAGTAGCTGACAGAGAAAGAAAAATGGCAACTTCGTGCTTTAATGGCAGCGTAAACCATCTAGAAGAGACATTCATCAGTTCAACAAGAATCGATTTTCTTCACTCTCAACCCATATAACAAATCTCTTTCTAAAAGGTCGGAGCATTTGCGGTGGGAATTTATTTGTTTATGTATAACACGCCCATCTCGAGACGCTCTGGGAGACATCTTTCTCTGGCCCCTGCTTTGTCTTGATCCTGGGTGGAAGATAATCCCCGAGTCACCTGTTGAACCGGGCACACTTGGAAGCCAGGGAAGGAGATTTCCCCTGCCGTGCACTTGTGGACGTGGACGCGAGTGTGTGAGGAGCGAGACCGGCCGTGGGGTGACCTTCACGCCTCACACAGACGTCAACAACTGTCGGCTCTGTCTGATTTCTGTTCCACTCCACATGGTGAAAGGATCTAACTTAAAAGAGCATCCCTTGTTCACTAGTGAACATCTAAAAACGAAGGGTTTCTGCTTAATTCGTAGGAAACGGGGAGTCCGAATAAACTTCAAGGCAATGTTTTAACTAGGTAAACTCAATTCTAGTATTTGCCTCAAAACGGGGAATGGAGAATTCATGTTTACTCAACACGTATTCCTTTAACTGTCAATGCTTTGTTTAGTACATGTTTCCTGAGCACCTCCTGGATGCTGGGACTATGCGAGGTTCTAGAATAAAACCATGAATATGAACAAAACGTCTCTTCTCAGGGTAACCGTTGGGTAAACAGCCATCATCTGTGGTGTGAGAGGGATGGAACCACGAGAGAGAGAAGAACAAGTGTGCTTGAGAACCCAAAGACGATGCATTCTAGAAAGGTGAAGCACAGACCTGTGACTTAGGTCTTTTTTTTTAAAGATTTTATTTATTTATTTGACAGATAGATCACAAGTAGGCAGAGAGGCAGGCGGATAGAGAGGGGGAAGCAAGCTCCCTGCTGAGCAGAAAGCCCGATGCAGGGCTCGATCCCAGGACCCTGAGACCATGACCTGAGCCGAAGGCAGAGGCTTAACCCACTGAGCCACCCAGACGCCCCTGTGACTTAGGTCTTAAATGAAAGAGTAGATGTTTGCTATACAGAGATGAAACCAAGTGTCGTCCAGACAGAAGACAGACTAGTCGTGATGACTCAATATCAACCATGTCTATCTTTTTTTTTTTTTTAAGATTTTATTTATTTATTTGACACAGAGAGAGAGAGATCACAAGTAGGCAGAGAGGCAGGCAGAGAAAGAGGGAGAAGCAGATTCCCTGCTGAGCAGAAAGCCCGATTTGGGGCTCGACCCCAAGACCCTGAGATCGTGACCTGAGCCGAAGGCAGATGCTTAGGTGACTGAGCCCCTCAACCATGACCACCATTACCAATGACTTGCTCTTTATTCCCAGGCAAAAGTATATAGCTCTTCATCTGTCTGTTTTCCCATCTGCAGAGATACTAATAATACTTAATTTGCAGGCTATTAAAAGATTCAACAGGGACAACAGACCTTAAATGCTCAGACCATGGCCAGTAAAGGCTGATCCTATGGAACATTCCAACGAGGTGGGTTTCCACGCCTCCCTCTGCGGTATCTGGTGGACAAATGGGGTCCAGCTGTCCCCATCCTCTCCTCAGAAGAGCACGACTAACTCTGTAGGCAACCTGGAACGGGAAATGAAAGTTCTGTTCTTGTTATTTACGTGAAGCGATCTGCAGCCGTGTGCTGTGGCTCTCCAGAAGGCACACGTACCTCATCGTTGATGCTTCTCTTCTAGCATTTCGTACCATTTTAGAAACATTTCTTACCTTGTCTTTTATTGGAAAGGGATTCTTGGGAGAAGGAACTATAATCAGATACCATCGCTAGTAGGTTGATTTATGCTTTGATTCGGGTTTCTTTTGAACTATTCCCAAATTCCCAAGTAATTCATGTTTTCTGGGCTTGTTAGGCATTGATTTACAATCTTCTGGGATTGTAATGAATAAATGGGGAGCATACAATGGCTGGGTTTTTACAAGTCTTACTCCTGCACCCACGCATGGCTTCCTTCTTGGGGTCAAGTGAAACTGTGGGATCTTTGAGCAGTAGAACCAAAGTAAGCGGAGGTCCCTGATCATCTGCTTCGGGGAACCGGGATGCACCCACTGACCAGACAGAGGGCCCCCTCTGGCCCACCAGCAGACGCCTCCATCATGAAGAGTTCTTTGTGTGCCCCCTTCAACCTCCTGTTCCCTGAGTCTGACAGATGGTAGATATTTAGTAATTTTCCTTAAGCAGATGAATAAGTATTTCTTCTTACTTTCGTGTAACGACCATGTCTAATTTTGTAACACATTAACAAAAGCAGAAACCCCAAATAAAAGGACCTTTTGAAACCTCTCATCATGTTGGGGCATTTAATTTACTCTGTTGACACATTCAAGGTATGCCAACCGCCCTCTTGTTTTTGGTGAAGGAGTTTGCTGGAATTCTACTGGATCAAACAGCACAGCACCAAAGATAAAGTAGATCTTAAGCATGAATTGTAAATAAAGCAAAAAAAATTTTTTTTAAAGCACAAACATGGAAAAGTATGAAAGTATGATTCTATTTCCTCAACTAGCATGAACACCGAGGAAGTCGCCTCATGGTCTAAGAACACCATCAAACTTGGAAAAGCACTAACTGGAAATGCACTTTTCACGATGGCATTGCTTGAAGTATTTCCTCTTTCTGAGCAATTGTTTTTGGCTTTAGCACAAGCTTCCACAGCTAACAAGAGTGAAAAATGGAATAGCATTTCAACTGAGTGTGAGGAGAAAGACATGAGATTTTCACATACATCATCATTCACACTTTTTACTTTTATTGGTGGAGTGATAGGAGAAAGTGAGAATTTCCAAATGCCCTCAATATGTCTTTGCCTCCTGTCATTCATGCATCTGTGAGAAAATCCGTGGTATTTCAAAGCAGACGGAAGACTCACACGAAGAAAACTATTAACTTTATCGGGATCACGAACTGTACACTGCTGAGCATTATTAGCTGTGACTGCGGACTCTGACAACGGAAACATTAATTGCTGAATCAAACGATCCTTCAAATAATCACATGACTGTGGAATTAAGCGGGGTTGACATTGGCTTCCAGTTCTCAATTCTCTTTAAAATTTTCATCAAGCCCTCTGTTGTAAAGTTCTTTAAATTGCTTCACAGCGAAACTTCAAACAGGTTTTACTTGATTTTCAAATGGAAATTCATGATTTGATTTTTGCCCCGTTTTTTGAGCTATAATTGACATGCCCTAAAATCCCCCCTTGGAAAGCACAGAGTTCAGTGATGTTACCGTGTTCACAAGATCGTGCAAGCATCACTACTACGTAATTCCAGAATACCGTCATCATGCCAAAGAGGAACCCAGTACCCATCAGGAGCACTCTTTTTTTTTTTTTGACAGAAAGAGAGATCACAAGCAGACAGAGAGGCAGGCAGAGAGAGAGAGAGGGAAGCAGGCTCACCGCTGAGCAGAGAGCCTGACGCGGGGCTCGATCCCAGGACCCTGAGATCATGACCCGAGCCGAAGGAAGCGGCCCAACCCACCGAGCCACCCAGGCGCCCCAGGAGCACTCTTCATCCCTCCCCCGCTCGCAGTGCCTGCCAACCACAAGTCTACCTTCTGTCTCTATGGAGTTGCTAATTCTGGATACGTAATGTAAGTGAGTCACATAACATGCAACTTCGCGTGTGACTTTTTGTACTTAGCAAAATGTCTTCAAAGCTCATTGATACTTAATCATGAAATGAGATTTCATTCCTTTTCGTGGGTGAATAATATTTCCTCGTATGAACAGGCCACATTCCGTCCCTCTGTTCATCAGCTGGTAGACATTTGGGTTGTATCCACTTTTTGGCTAGGAGGAATAGGATGCCTCAAATAGTCACAGTCAAGTTTCTTAGTGAACAAATGTTTTCAGTTCTCTTGGGCATGTTTCTAGGAGGGGAAATGCTGAGTCACATGTTAAGTCTGTGTCTACCATTTTGAGGACCGGCCAAAGGGTTTTCCAAAGCAGCTGCTCTGTCTTACATTCCTACTGGCTGTGTTTGAGGGCTCTAAATTCTTCACATCATTTCCAACACTTGTCACTCTGTTAGGCTTTGGGAAATGTATCACTGAGGATAAGTGAGGAGTATTTCATGAAGACAGGAGTTACTGTAATACAAAGAAGCTAATGTTTGAATGTCACATTATAAGCGGAAAAACCCTAAAGATGGTAGCAATTCAGGAAGTGCAAATCTCCTTCATCCGAAGAAATAGGTAAAATTTAGATTTGCTAGCAATAATTGGTTATTACAGAACTATGTTCCAATTCATCCTTTTAAAAGAATGAGCAGAAGAAAATGAAGCAAGCTTCAGAAGGAAATCCTAATGGCATCGTCTATGAAACGGAGGGATAGTAAAACCTGTATAAAAACATCCCTGTTTCAAACACGGAACACAGGACCCTCATATCCAGAACCATCAGTGTTCCAAACATCAGTGTTCAAAACACTGGCCTTTTTGCTGACTCACTCATGTTTGTGTGGCTGCACGGTATTTTGGGTTGGTCTACCAAGGTATAAGCCATGTCCACAGTATCGCAGGCAGAAGTAGTAAGGGGCAGTGAACAGGCAGGAAAGAGTACGGTACTCTCAGGGAACAGAAGTGGCTCCTATGAATGAAACATTAGATTCCACGACGGGGACAGATCTAGAGGTACATATGGGCACCAGCCCGACACGAGAGACGTGAAGGTCACGCAGGAAGTATTAACACAGGGGACCTCAGAGTGCTCTCCTCCAGATCTCCTGCTGGCCAAGTTGGCCCTTGGTTGGCATCTGGGAACTTGGGAGTTCAGAAATATTGTCCCCATGCTCTCGTAAGAATGGCTCACTGGGCTAAATTGTTGGTCTGAACAATGTGGTTTATGGTGAACACCTGCTCTCCTTCTGAGAGTCTGGATTTTTGGTACATGCTGGGCAGGGGTGCCTCTGTCATCCCTAGCTAAAACCCTGGATCCCGATTCCTTTTTTTTTTTTAATAAGATTTTATTTATTTATTTGACAGAGAGAGATCACAAGTAGGCAGAGAGGCAGGCAGAGAGAGAGGAGGAAGCAGGCTCCCCACGGAGCAGAGAGCCCGATGCGGGGCTCGATCCCAGGACCCTGAGATCACGACCTGAGCCGAAGGCAGCGGCTTAATCCACTGAGCCACCCAGGCGCCCCCAATTCCTTTTTTTTTTAAAGATTTTATTTATTTATTTGATAGACAGAGGTTACAAGCAGGCAAGAGAGGCAGGCAGGGAGAGAGAGGAGGAAGCAGGGGCTCGATGTGGGGCTCAATCCCAGAACCCTGGGATCACGACCTGAGTCAAAAGCAGAGGCTTTAACCCACTGAGCCACCCAGGCACCCCTGGATCCTGATTCCTTAATGAGTTTCCCTGGTAGACAGTATCTCACACACGTCGCCACAAATAATGGGCACTGTCTCCTTATCTCTGTCTGTCTGTCTGTCGCGCTTTCTCTCTCTCTCTTACACACACACCCGGTAAACAAGTAAACACTCAAAACCCCAATCCCTTTCATTTCTGAAAGACTGAGTAAGTTGCATGTTTAGAAGTGATGGGCAATCACTACTCAATTCTGAATTAATCAGAGGCTTAAAATATAGCTTAAGTAAACGGAAAAAAAATCTAATCGAGTTGATGATGAGAAAGAACTTTTTAAACTATAGTATGGTCCAAAACCCTTGAACAATCAAACTACTAATTCCATACAGCACAGAGTATTTTTTTTTAAAGTCTGAACTTCATTTCACATACAAAGAAGGTTTCCAAAAACACCGATGATAAAGAAAATTGCAACTCAAGCATCCAGTATGCTACAATTAAGAAATGTTTTTAACCTCGTCTCCTGACCTTAGCATAAGCTTCTTAGCTTGATGCTGGAAACCCAGCACTGCCTGTGTTATTAGGTAATGATGTCTTGTGGGAGCAAAAATCACAATCTTATTATTTCACTGACATTAACAAATAATGTTCTCTTGTTTACTCCATTACTCTTCCAAACTGGGTAATAATTTTTAGGCAACAGTCCTGGATCACTGTTCCTTTGGAGTTGATTTAATTAAATAGGGAAATTAATGTTATGCTGTCTTCTTGCCTAAGGGACAAGATGACCTTCTGCAAATCTATAAATGTCAACTTCTAGCAGGAACAAAGGTGTCCCTGGATAACTCTGAATTATTTCCAGCATAAGCTCTCAGAACGGCAGTGACAGTCCCTCTCATTTTTGGGAGAGGAAAAAAACAACTCTAAAAACAAATCCTCTCCTCACCCTACCCCCATTTTTTCCATATTACTCTCTGCTAGAATTTTTTAAAATGAGTCTTAAACATTTTCCCATGTCTGCAGATAGGTCATGGTCCCACAGATGCTTTCTATATGCAGAGAGGATATATTTTAAATTATATTTTTGAAAACATGCGTGATAAACTAGGCCCTAGGTCTTTTTCTTTTTTAATATTTTATTTATTTGTTTGAGAGAGAGAGATGGCGAGAGAGAGCAGGAGCAGGGGGGCAGGGAGAGGGAGAAGCTGGCTTCCCACTGAGCAGGGAGCCCGACGCGGGACTCCATCCCAGAACCCTGGGACCATGACCCGAGCCAAAGGCAGATGCTTAACCGCTGAGCCACCCAGGCTCCCCAAAACTTTACAATTCTTGATAAAAACTGAAAGTCTAGGCCAATGCACCATGTGCTTATGCACTGAAGCTTCCAAGACCTGTCACAAGCCTAGAACATATAAACCACGAGGCAATGATACAACGTGAAATACTCACTTTGGCTTAACATACGAAAACAAAATTGATCATAAAAATCTCACACGGAAATGATCCAAAGAAGGCCTTTTCGGGAGTCAACCGAAGGGCAGAGAGGTAAAAGTCTAGTCTGCAAACCTGGCACGAGGTTTCTGTGGTGCATGTGAATTCCCCACCACCGGACACGGCGTTAGGAGTGGGCGTGGACACCTTGTCCTCTTGGTTGAGAACAAGAAACCTAAGTCGGAACCCAAATGAACCCTCCTGATGTGTTTGAAATGTTTCACAAGTGTGGAGGAGGAAAGGACTCCAGGGCCCTTGGATGGCAAATGGGATTGTCCTGTGAGGTCTTCAAGAGAGCTGTTCGGCGCATAGACAAGGGTTCCTCCCCGTGCCTAGGGTTCGGTTAGATGCGCTTGAGGAGAACACGGGGGACTGAGACTGTGGGCGCTGCCAACTCTTTGCAATCTTTGCCAGAAGCATGGCTCTGAATTCTTGTGCATCTCCGGAACCACAAACTCCAGGGAGAGAGAGCAGATGAAGACTGCAGGGGCTTGGTGGGGGGAGAGAGACTACTAATAGTTACAAGGTTTCAAGTGTTGAAAATGTTCTGGATTGGGGCGCCTGGGTGGCTCAGTGGGTTAAAGCCTCTGCCTTTGGCTCAGGTCATGATATCAGGGTCCTGGGAATGAGTCCTGCATCGGGCTCTCTGCTCGGCAGGGAACTTGCTTCCCCCTCTCTCTCTGCCTGCCTCTCTGCCTACTTATGATCCCTGTCTGTCAAATAAATAAATAAAATCTTAAAAAAAAAATGTTCTGGAACGGGACAGTGTGAGCATCCCCATACACTGTGCATGGATGAAATGCCACCAAAGCATCCACTTGAACATGGTGAAATGCCATTTTCAGATGGTTCACATGGCGAGTTTTATGTTCTGTGTGTTTTCCCACATCACAAAAACACGGCTACGAAAGGAAAGGATAAGGAGAGACAGACAGGTGTAAGGTGATGCAAAGACATTTTTCTTCCTGGGAAGGAGATACCTGTACAAGTTTTACAGGTTTTAGGGAGTTGAAGCCAAGGCGCCCATAGAGAAGGCAGCCGAAGCTGGAGGACAAGGGGCACGAAACTGCTCGGGATGGATGCCGGGGACAGGGCCGTGGACTTGGGCAAAGGGAGGATGCTGACAGGTGAGAAGGAAGATGGAGAACGCGGGGATGGCCAGCTGGCTCATGGAGCAGGCACTTTAACTCAGTTCTGACTTGACCGTTTTTTCCCCTCTAGTATACACAGGAAACGTATCACCCAACGATCCAGGGAAGCAAAAATGGGAAAGGAGGCTTAGATGAGCAGTAAACAATGTAGCATCAGCACCCTGGGTCATGTCGGAGGAGGCTGCAAGGGGAAATGAGGCCGTCTCTAAGCGGTACCAGGGCCAGATAATACTAGAATTCATGGCACCCCCCCAACGGCACAGCCCTGAGGCCGGCTGGTTGGTCGATTAGGTTTTCTCCAGCAGGAAGAAAGGCAATGGTTGTCTGATGCTAGATCAGAAAAAGCAGATAATTGTGCTGATCTAGGGTTAGGCTTGGCAAAATGGGCAGAACGGGAAGACAATGCAGGATCTTGAAGTTGTGACAAGAAATGCTTGAGAGCCCTTGTTTGTCCTTTGGTCTGCTTTTGGCAACTTGAACTGGTTATTCTTTTTTAAAGATTTTATTTACTTATTTGACAGACAGAGATCTCAAGAAATGGGCGCAGAGGAGCAGAGGAGGCTGGACAGCAAGTGACCCAGTGAGCCTTGACATGGTTTAATCGGTGGCAGACTTCCCTCAGTTACCAAAAGGATGTTTTCTAAATATTTATGGCACAAGCCACTGGGATGTTGAGGGCTGATGCCTCAGAGGGAGATACATTTACAGACTTGGAAAACTTGTTGATTTGGGAGAGCGGGAGAGCACGAGTAGGAGGGGCAGAGGGAGAGGGATCCCAAGCAGACTCTGTGCTGAGCGCGGAGCCCGATGCATCCAGCCCGAGATCATGACCTGAGCTGAAACCAAGAGTGGGACGCTCAACCGACTGAGCCACCCAGGCGCCGCACCTCGAAGGAACAGAATGAGGTCCCAGTTACCACAACTTCCCCAACTTTGAGGACGAGGCAAGATCAACACGAGTGAAACAAGTGGACCCAGAGTAGATCAGAGATCAGGACTGTCACACCTCCAGCTCACCGCAGGTTCGACGTGGCGTCCCTCTCCCCATACTGGCTTCCGGAAAGGCCTGGAGGTGAGAGAGAGGCAGACAAGAAAGGAGTACTGTGCGTCCTTGGTGCTCTGAACAAAACTCCTCCTCAGCCTTGCTACCACAGTTTAATGGCTGTGTCATTTTTATGAACCTCGTGCCTACACGTGTGAACATCTTACTAACCAGATCTACAGTGATGCCGTCTATGGCAGTTGCTAGAGCACTTCTATGATTTTCTTCTCCCTTGAAGAGTGGTCTCTCTTGCCTTTCCCAGCAGATGCTCTCTCTTTTCTTTTTTTTTTTTAAGATTTTATTTATATATTTGAGAGGGAGAAAGAGAGAGAGAGAATGAGAGGGGAGGGGTCAGAGGGAGAAGCAGACTCCCCGCCGAGCAGGGAGCCCGATGTGGGACTCGATCTGGGGACTCCAGGATCACTGACCTGAGCTGAAAGCAGTTGCTTAACCCACTGAGCCACCCAGACGCCCCACTCTTTTTGAAGAAGATATCCCTCACGACATCTCACGTGCTGAGCTTTGTATGAGGCTAGAATCACACGGATTTTGGAATCACACGGATTTTGGAATCCCATTACTGACCCTCCCTCTCAATCTGTCTGCCCTATGCCAGTGCATTATGCCTCAGGATACTTCTGTCCAGAACCAAGTGGTGTGTCCAGTTAACTAGCAGAGGCTGACCCCATGAGTGTTTAGGACATCAAAAGAATTCTCAAAAGGACTATCTGTCACTTTTTTATGGTTTAAGAGACATCAAATACCATGCTCCTGGTTTTAATGGACTTCGGTAAACAGAGACAGGACTTTAATCTCTGAATGTCCTCTGTGCCTGACAGAGCCCTTGGTAAAAAATGAATGAAAAAAAAAATCAACAGTCTTATCTATTTGATCTACCTAGGCTTGGTTTGATTTACTTAGGCTTTGGTAAAAATCAATCTTGATCATAAAGATGAAGCTGATAAGCGTTTCTAAAATGCTTGACAAGACAATTACACAGAGAAGCAATGCATTAGTACCCCTGAATTCCTGCCTTCTGTGTCTCCTCTGGCTCAAATGCCCAACAGCTTGAATGTGTCCATTTTGTGCCATCACCAGAATTACCTAATTTCACCTTTATACAAAAACAAAAGGAAAATCTTTGCTTCGTTTATGCTTTTTTGGCTCAAAGTATATACATAATTTTGTGGCTGGATTTCATTTTACCTTTGCACAAGGAAACGTACAGACACTTGTAAAGCAGGGATAATTTATTAGCAGAACCCAACCATTGACATTTTGTCTACGTGAAGGATGGATGTGGTCTCCTCTTGGTCAATTTTCTCCCAGCTGTGGGCATGCACATGAAGCTCGGTAGACAGGGTCAAGGGGACATCTGCACGGGGACACGTGTTGTGTGCAATACACAGGAGACTGCCATCTACTTTCATGATCTTCAGTGTCAACCACGGGGAACCAAACAAACACGAACAGCCTCACCGTCGGCTGCCCCGGGAAATCCCTGAAAGCTATGTTCTACTATTTTTCTGGACTACGTCAGGAGTTGTGGTTTGGGGGCCAAATGAGAAAGAACTCTTTTCTGTGTATATGCTCCAGAATTCCTGTAACTTCTCCTCTATCAGAAACAGGCGAAATTACCCAGTATTATAGTACCTGGGACTACTCAGTAAGGCGTCAGTTAGGTAAAGGAAACGCACGGAGAGTAAAAACCAAACAACGAAAGGGCTATCTTCGGGAATCCAAATATAACTTTTGTAGGCAGATCAATAAAAAGTCTTGGGAAACTTTCACATTAAAATGTATGTTCTCTGATACGGCAGTAAAATCAATCAGGGACAGAACAAATAGACTGGTTTTGAGTCTAACGCTAACGAACTCTGCCACTCTGGGCAGGATAACAAAGTCCCTAGACTTTCTGTTCCATGGAGGGGCCCAGACTGACTAATGTAACCGTAAAGGTCCCATGAATTCATGATATCATGGACTATGTCCTTCT
The DNA here is from genome assembly GCF_922984935.1 of Meles meles. Classification (NCBI taxonomy): domain Eukaryota; kingdom Metazoa; phylum Chordata; class Mammalia; order Carnivora; family Mustelidae; genus Meles; species Meles meles. Next base: position 5,654,486 of record NC_060087.1, read on the forward strand.
GGTCTTTATTAGAAAACTACAGATTATTTTGCAGGATCCCTTTACTCGACTGGAGGATGTCTCCTGCCTCGACCACGTATCATTTTTTAAGCCGCTGTAATGAATTCTCTCTAGTCCTACATTGATTTTGAATGACTGACACTTAATTCACCCAGATTTTTAAGACAGTTTTGCTCAGCTCTCAGGAGACTAAGCTACTATGTATCATTTACAAAATATTTACAGCATCAGTAGAGAGCTCTGAATAACAAATGGCTTCTATGTAAATCACGAGAGACTGTCTAACATTTTCAAACTTGGCTTTCAATGTATTTTCAAGCTCACTTGATTTATGATCTAAATTTGAAACAGGTCTAATCAAATATGTAATTTAATAATCTTATTGATGGAATTTTTATCTATATTTTTGGGTCTTGCATTTTGTTTCATAATAATAATTGGGAAGGATTCGCAACAAAATCAATTTTCTAAGTTGAAGTTGGAAGCTTCAGGGTCCTATTTGTTTTTTTTTTAATCTTATTTTATTTTTCTGCAAAAAGCCACAGTTAGTCTAAATTGCATTATTAAATTGTCTATAATGACATTTAAAAGCTGAAGGAGTTTAATTCCACAATAACGGTTTCATTTTTAAATTCGAGACATCTTCAGTTTATGCAACTTGCCTAACATAGCACAGCTGTTTTTATTTATAGTCTAATGGGGGAATTTCACTCGTCAAAGATGCTATGACAAGTAAATGTCCCCGTCTACATTGCATTTGGTGACGTGGCCCACTTGCAAGCCAACAAAATGTCAAGAAATACCATTAAAATCCTTTTAGCTGCAAAGACACTGAATTATCATTCTTTTCAAGTTCTTACTCTTTGAGGGGTTATTACAAGAAAAGTTTACATGCAAAAAAGTCCACTAATTTATGTAACATGCTTACTATATAAAATTAAGTAAAGAAACTCAGGCTCGTCTTCGATTAATGCATCACTAATCACAAACAGGTGGATACGCTGTGCTGGTATAGACTGCGATAACCTAGCGGGCAGTTAGCAGGTGTATTTTAGGGATTTCACTAAGGAATGATGGGTTTGCATAGAACAGAAACATCCAGACCTCTGCTTGTCTCTGTGTCATGTGGGATCCTCACGTAACTTCTACTAAATGCTGCCCAATATAAAACTAGACAAATTCTAGGGATTGGTGTTTCTACTTGTTAAATGACCAGCTGTCTTTCAAAGGACACAATAGATCTATATTTTTTTTAAAAAGATTTTATGTATTTATTTGAGAGAGAGAGTGTGTGTGTGTGTGTGTGTGTGCTTGAGCAGGGGAGAAGGGCAGAGACAGAGGGAGAAGCAGGCTCCCCGCTGAGCAGGGAGCCTACTGCGGGACTAGATCCCAGAACCCTGGGACCATGACGTGAGCTGACAGCAGACAGTTAACTGATTGAGCCACCCAGAGGCCCCTAGATCTATTTTCCTTCATACAAATATATGATTTATAGTTGTTTCCGAGCAATGATGACCCGAAAGGTACCAAACTGGAAGACCGTTGCCATTTCTTCTTTAAAAAACTTTCTTGCTAGTACTTCTCACTGAAGTTGGCCATAGGAATCCCAGAGGGGACCTGGGTCTTCCTTCTTGTTGCCTTGGCATTGGCTTGCTGATGGCCATGGGATACACCCAGCTCACAGTTATTTCAGGATTTACTGTAGAATGATGGTCTTTTCAAGTAAGGTGATTTTAAGAGGTAATGAAATTTCTTTGTACTTTTATTTCTCTTCCATGCTTGCTTAAAATTCAATTCTGCTTACAAATATATGTAATAAATATATATAAATAAATAAATAATTTATATATACATAAATATAAACATATATATTCTGGTTTGGAAAGATTTATTGGGAAATACAAGGAGTCTTAACGCATTATATGTCTTTTACATCCATACCTGTTAGAGCTGCGTTTCCGTGTTTTCAGGCATGAAGTAAGACCAGTCTTTGGTAGAGGACAGTAAAAGCCCATGCACTATCTCAACAGTGTTGGAAAGATTTCTTAAATGTCAAGTGCCTTTGACAACATGAACAAGGGATCTGTTATTGTGTTACAAAGATACGTAAGAAATGACTGTGAACAGAAAATTCTATTCGGTTACTCATTTTCATAAGATTTGCAAAACATTTTTGTGTGCAACATATTCAGGTATTTTGAACTCAGCAATGTAGTCAGATGTTTTAGTATAAAAAATACTGTGTTTGTAGGGAACCTGGATGGTGCAATCGGTTGAGCGTCCCACTCTTGGTTTCTGCTCGGGTCACGATCTCAGGGTCGTAAGATCGAGCCCCTGTTAGGCTCGCACCTCAGCAAGGAGTCTGCTTAAGACTGGGTCTCTCCCTCTCCCTGGCCCTCTGCCTCTCCTCCCTATGCTCCTTCTCTTTTAAATAAATAAATAAATCTTTTTAAAAAAATAGTGTATTCGTATGTGGTGATTACTGGAATGATTTCCTACCCTTTTCCTACCCTCTTCTTTATTTCCCATTGTTACTTTTTCGTTTGTTTCTGAGAGCTGTGTTTGCCTAATAAAGGCTCCCTTCTCCACAGACCTAGTCTTCTCTTATGAAATTACTGAAAATTATTTTTTTTAAAGATTTTATGTATTTATTTGACAGACAGAGATCACAAGTAGGCAGAGAGGCAGGCAGAGAGAGAGGAGGAAGCAGGCTCCCTGCTGAGCAGAGAGCCCGATGCGGGGCTCGATCCCAGGACCCTGGGATCATGACCTGACCCGAAGGCAGAGGCTTTAACGCACTGAGCCACCCAGGGGCCCCTATTTTTTTTTTTTTTTTTAATTCTACAAAATCTAGACAACCAACATTCTTGCTTTTCAATGTAAGCTCACTTACAATTTTCTCCCCAACAGCATCACAGCTTTTCAGGAGCCGGGGAACTGAAGCCAATGAAGGCCGCGTAAGTAACAATTGGTGCACCTGTCAGACTGGGGCGGGGGGGCAGGGCTGATTCAGAGGTATCACCTGAAAGCCCTTTCTGGCTGCTCATCCCAGGGGGAAGCAGAAAGCTCACCCCACCTCACACAGATGTAGGTGTCCGATTTGTGAACGGCAGAGTCTTTGAGTCAGACATCAACTCTCTCCGTCAGCAATTCCTAGTTCCAGTATCTGTGGTTCCTTTAATGCAGCCAACATCGACGCACTCTCCTCTCCCGAATGTCCTAGACGATCTCAAATTGAAAAAGGGGTATTTTGTTCTGTAGTTTTAAAATAGAAAACGTCAATCTCTGTTAACAGATGGCCTTGCCAGTACTTATTTGAAAACACAGTTCGGTCTATTTTTGAAACTTCCTCCGTCACATGAATGCAGAAATCATCTTGGTGAGATGAGTATTAATTTTAGTAATTGCCAAAAGCTACCTAACGCAGGCTCTTTGTATCAGACATACCGTGATGCTTTTGAAAAGATATTTTGAGTACTGAAAAGGAAAGTTCCAGCATAATCGTTAAGAGGTATCAAAAAGGGTAGCGAATGGATTGGCATAAGCCTAACTATTGGTATTAGGTAAAATAAGTACGACTATGATGATGAAGCTTCTCCCAAGGACTCAGCAGCATGATTTTAGCGTTATCGTTGGAGGAAGGTAGAGATGAAGATAAGGAAAACATGGAAGCCAAATCCTGAATGAAGCTTGCGAGCACCCAAGTGTACAGAAGCAAAGCCACAATGAATAGAGGACACACTGTGCCGATCCTGGGAACCCCTCACACAGTAACCCAACGTGGGCGTTCATTCTGGGAGGGGCCAACCAGAGCTTGCTCCCGGGACTGCCCTCGGCCCCAGCAGGATGGATCCAGTTTCCAAATCCCAGACATGCTGGTACCATCAAAGTTTCTCGCTCGTGTTTCCCAGAGAGTAGAGGAAGCAGAGATCTCCTTCAATAGTGGGCAACAACTCACAATTCTAAGTATCTGGTGCTTGGTTTCACGTTAAAAGTGTTTTTTTGGACCTTATTGACAGAATTGGAAAATAGGTTTTGTAGCACGGACCTTCATGTGAAACCACACAACTGCTAACGGGGGACATCACAGCAAGCAGGGCTGTAGGTGCTGGTGTGGCCCCTTCCCTCTCCCCTTTGCTCCCAAGGTCGGGCTAACTGGCAGTCAGCAGGCAAGGACAGGGGAAAACAATAGGATTTTTTTTAAAGCTGTGGTTTTCAGGATGAAAACGTATCACGCAACCTAATTATTTCCTTACTTTGTGTATATTACCGTACAGAACCCAAACTTCAGAGCTGTCAAAGCAAAGCTCAGAGATGGGGAAGGTTGACAGGGAAAATGCCAAGCAAAACAAAAACAGTCCATTTGTCAAGGACAGGGTCTTTCAGTTCCATTCAAGTTCCTTGCTGTCCAAATAAGGAGGGGCAGTGACCCTAGAGCCAGCTCTAACAGCTTGTCTAACAGACCTAACAATGTCTAAAGGTTCCATCATTTTCCTAGTCCGTTCATCCCAGCCACTCTGTTTGGACTTGTATTAATTGGGATTTATGGTAAACATATTGGATGCCGTGCAGTAAAACTGATCACCTCTCTAGAGTCTACTGCGATTCATGGGCAGCAAGTAACAAACGACTTCTTAAAGTGCGAACCAGTTCCCTGAGGTCACAGACACTTGCTATCAACCACCCTTGGTTTAAAACCCTTTAAAGACTAGTATACTGGGGCGTCTGGGTGGCTCAGTGGGTTAAAGCCTCTGCTTTCGGCTCAGGTCATGATCCCAGGACCCTGGGATCGAGCCCTGCATCGGGCTCTCTGCTCAGCGAGGAGCCTGCTTTCTCCTCTCTCTCTCTGCCTGCTTCTCTGCCTACTTGTGATCTCTGTCTGTCAAATAAATAAATAAAATCTTAAAAAAAAATTAAAAAAAAAAAGACTAATATACTTTGGGTGTCTCCGGAATGACGTCTGAGAGATAAAATCAGCATCACCAATAGGATAGGCCCAGGCTATGCAGCATTTCAGTGCTTAAAACAGTGACTTCATTAACTCTCCTGGGTACAGAGAACGAAGATACTTTTTCAGAACTGTTTAAATAAATGTCATTCTGTTTATCAAAACAGAGAAATCTGGCAGGCATTTCAAACCATATGGGGCTTTTGAAAATATATGAGAAACATCTGATTATGTGTTTAGCTGAATATTATTAAAACTGCATGTAAGCCCTTGGGAGAGCATTTGGCCTAAGTTCCCTAAAATCACTCTCTAGAGCGTCCTATGTGATATTTTATTATGTCACAGAATTATTTCAATAGAAACAAAGCAGAGCCTCAATGAAACCCACACAGCTCTCCATTATTGAGCTGATTCCATGTATAACTAGTTACAAATATCCATAGTCCTTTATTTTGACTCTGAGGATAATATAGAAAACCAAAACCTGTAGGGTTTATGCTCCTCTGAACCGTCACTAGATCACGCAGGACCTTCTGCAACAACGTCACTCCTCCACTGAAACATCGAAGGCTGCTTTCAAGGAATGTAATGTAAACACCGGTGACCAACCGAGGCTTACTTCCTCTGTCCTTCCATGTTTAATGAGATGTTTACCCAATGAATAGTCCTAGAGGTCAATGTCAAGTAGGGTTGCTAAGAAGAGCCCCAGGCAAAATATTCCAACGTGGGATTTATAGAATATAGGATTTTTAGCAGGGGGGCATCATCGAGGCTGCCGTTAATGAGCGAAAAAGAAAAGGTGTATATTAAAAAACCTTTCACTAACATCGAGTTGAAACCCAAAGCCTTGGAGAGCACCCTGATAAGAAACTGTGTCGAACAGATTTTGGAAGGGGATGAGAAAACTCAGGCAGATGTGAACGTGAGTTGTGGCAGCAGCAATGTGTCTGCAAATCATAGTGGCTGAGACTCAGCAGGGAACACAAGCAGGGGGAGTGGGAGAGGGAGAAGCAGGCTCCCCACGGAGCAGGGAGTCTGACGTGGGACTCGATCCCAGGACCCGGGGATCCCCAGGGCACACTAGGAAAAAAGGTATACACTATACACTTACTTAGTCCTACTTTTTATTTTGGGGGATATTCGAGCGTATTTTTTTAGAAATATCATTGAAGTGTAATGAACATTACGCTATCAATTTAAATCACAAATGGGGTTGCCAGATAAAACACAAGACACTTCATTAAACTTGAATTATATTTTCATAAAACATTCTTTTACCGAAAAATTAGCTGGTGTTCATCTGAAATTCACTCCCAGCAGGCATACCCGTGTTTTCACGTGCTGCATCTGGCAAGGTTAGCCCTAAGCACAAATCGTACATGTCCTTAAAAGATCAAGCATCAGAAGATAAGGAATGAATATTTCTTTCCATTCAGGAATCATATACAGTACAAATAGGATACAAGTCAATAGTGCTAGTGGCTGTGAACTCGAGGAAGATTTGGGTGGAAAATCCCCATGATCAAAGCACATCTTTGATCAGCTGCAAAATGAAAGACTCGCGTGCATATGTCCAACACATGGGAATGGGTAGGGCTTGAGCAAAGCATGGGAAATGGAGTCAGAAACAGCCTCCAAAGCCGGAATGGTAGCATCTGAAATGTCCTACGTAGAATTAATGCAGGCTGGCACAGACCAGCCCAGCCAGCAAGCAGCACCACGTGCAAGTATTAGGCAGTGACCAGCAAGCATGTTTTGGGGGAGAGCCTGATAATCAATCTCTTCAGCCTGGGAGTCACAGAGTCTCCGTCACGCCTACCGGAGGCTGCCTTTGTAGGTCTGGAGGGTCCATGCACGGCACAGAAAGGAACAGGCGTAACTGCGTCCTGATAAAACTGCAAAACCAGGAGACGAGATGGATTGGACCCTTCAGCTCTAGTCTGCCGACCCCTGACCCAAGGCACGAGAAGAGTTCGCACCTCACACGGTTGATGCGGTTTTTACTCAGAGGAGCTACAAGCAATTGCAAGAATTACAACGTGCGGCCAGTGCACTCTAACAGAATATGCCGGAAACAGAGAAGCCTTGGTCTGTGACACTCTAAAAACCCAAACCCTCCATGGGAAGTGCAGGCAAGAGACTTCGTTAGTCATGACATGAGTCATGACACCAGCCAGCTTGTGAAATCAGATCTCGATTTCGACCACTGGAAAGATGGAGAGGTTGGCTTGTCCACGACGCATTTAAGCACACACACCTCTCTCTTGTGTTGAAAGCTCACAAGGAGGGCCTTGAAATCAAGGCATGCCTCCACAGTGGTGAACAGAGTGGGGACGAGCCAGCAGCAGAGAAGATGTCAACAAATTTTAGGAACTGGAAGTAAACGTAAAATGATAATCGACGAGGAAGCAAAACATGACAGTCTGGGCTCTGGTCATGCTTGGGCCCCATTTAGGGCAGAGGTAAGACTAGAAATGGCCCTTCCAGAAAGTCTGGTAGCAAAGCAAAAGGAGAATTTCTAAAGGTTGGATGAAAACGTTATTTTTCCCATGTATCCCAATGCAAATAATTCTTTTCAGAGAGTCTCAAACACACAATGGAATGGTGTCCTGACTTGGAAAGAACAGCTTCAAGCACCTGAAATCAATACACATTAGTAATCCCAATTTTATTAAAGGCAATTGGCAGGTGTCTGGGTCTACCAAATTTTCACATTACCTTGAATTAAGACCTGCAGAATGAAAAAAAAATTTTCTATGGGATTTGATGTGTTATCTAATAACTATGGAAACCTACTTCACCAAAACAAGGGATACTGGATTTACTGAAATTACAGTCCACCCCACCATATTTCATCTTACAAAATATTAATGCGAATGTCATCTTAAAATTTCTACTTTTCATTAATAAGACATAAAACATACAGGTTGCTGGAATGATTAATTTTTACTTTAGTATCTTTTCTCTCTCATTAAATTAAGAGGAAAATAAGACCATGATGTCTAAGGGAATTAATGGAGTTATGTCTGAATTTTTATAGATTGTTCTTAATTAATTATTCCCCAAAGCCTAACACCAGCACATCTATTTACGAAAAGAACATTAGTTCATTTGTCATATCCCTTGCCTAATCAGAACTAGTAACTTTATACAAGATATCACATTGCATTACTGCAAATTAAATAATGAATAACGGGATACAGGTTTATTCTTGTTTATACAACCTATAACAAAAATGGATAAATTCATTATATGAGCTCTTTACTGCTTTGGGTAATCAGTCTTACAAATGTCTATGATGATTTATTCCTTAGTAGGTCTTATGATGTTCTTTGAAACACATATTAACTCATTAATTTGAATTGAACTATTTCGTTGGACTGTTTTGACAGAAAGGAAGTTGGAGATATGGTTGATTACTTTGAAAAGAAGGCTGATTTGCTAATTACGTTATATGGTGGAAATTTCCATTTGCTCAGGAAGCCTTATACATGATCCAAGGTTTTGACAAGAACATATGTAAGGCACATTTTTATTTTTTTTTTAAATTGAAGCATTTGGAAAGTTTTATTATAATTCAACAATACAGACTGTTCTCAATTCTGTATTTATTGAGGTGAAAAGAGCAGCTCTAAGGAAAAACACAGGTAAAATTAATGACTATTTTACAAGTCGTGTTCTATAACTACTTTTGGTTTAATGATGAGAATCTGTGAAAATGGATGATTATAGTCACGAGTAATAAATCCTTTTGAAAATCAGTGTTTCCAACTGTTTGTTTTCACAAAATCGAAGGATGACATAATTGAACAGTCAGCAGGAGTCCTTGGTAGGGGGCACCCTCCCCAGGGGAGATCTGGCAATCTCTGGTGGCAGTTTGGGATGTCACAACTGGGGATGTACTACTGACATCTAGTGGAAGAGGCCAGAGGTGCCGCTAAAAAAAAAAAAATGCCCAAAGCTGAGAGCAGCTCCCTCTCCCCTTCAATAAATTAGCAGACCCCAAGGGTGGAGAGGATGGAAGCTGAGAACCCTTATACGTGGATATACCAAAAAATTTAAGTCAGGAAAAACAGAAACTCTACTTATTAAAAGATTCATTTAAATACATTGTATTTAACAATTATTGATACTTGCAGTTTAGTCAGGTGTTCATTAAACCATGTCCCTTTATGTTGCTTGGACGAGTTGTGTAACAATAACAAATGGAATCGTAACACAAGCTAGAGGAGATCTTTAAAACTCTTGGCATCTTATGGTTACATGCTTTTAAAGTAATATTTAAAATAATTTTCAGTTTTGTTTTGGATCATTGTCTTAGTCGGTTGGGGCTGCTGTGACCAACTACCAGAGACCGGAGAGCTTGTAAACCATGGGACTGTATTTCTCACAGTTCTGGAGGCTGCAAGCCCCAGCCCGGGCCAGCATGGTCGGCTGAGGGACCTCTTCCTTGTTCCTAGCTGTGTCTTCGTTTGGTGGACAGATGAGGCAGCTAGCTGGGCCACTTATATTTATGTATTTACTTACTTACTTACTTAAAAGATTTTATTTACTTGAGATAAAGCGAGAGCACAGATGGAGAGGCAGAGGGAGAACCAGACTCCCCACCAAGCAGAAAGCCTGACATGGGGCTTGATCCCAGCACCCTGAGATCATGATCCGAGCCGAAGGCAGATGCTTGACCGACTGAGCCCCCCAAGTGCCCTCTGGGCTTCTTTTATAAGGGCACTAATCCCACTGATAAGGGCTTCACCCTCATGACCTAATCACTTCCCCAAACCCCATCTCTGAATGGCATCACATTGGGGGTTAACATCTCAACATATGAATTCCGGGGAGGGGGGGGGGGTGTATGGACTATAGCAGCAAGGAAACTAAGTTATCCATAAGAGATTTTCAAGCATCAAATATTACTATAAGGTAAAATTCTCTGAAGAAAGTGAACAAAAACTAAAACTCAAGGAAGGAAACAAGCGATGTAAAATTTCCCTATCAGGGGTGTCTGTGTGGCTCAGTTAAGCGTCTGCCTTCAGCTCAGGTCACGATCTCAGTCAGGGTCCTGGGATGGAGCCCCATCTTGGGCTCCCTGCTCAGCCGGGAGTCTGCTTCTCCCTCTCCCTCTGCTTGTGCTCCCTCTCTCAAATAAATAAATAAAATCTTTTTAAAAAAAATTACCCATTAAAGAAGAGCTTTTTCAGGGTTTTTAGTTCATCATAGTAGGTATCAAATCTCTGTGGCAATCAGATTACATCAGACACGTTTAAGAGCGATGCATTACAGTTTTGTGCTCAGATGCTTACTTCTACAACGTGCTGGAAATTTCATCCCTGCCATCTAGTTAAGAGATGATGTAAAATTTTATGCATAACGAAGTGAGCTACAAATTGTACAGGCTGGTAAGATTCTCTCGGGAATATTCCAGCAAAAATGTCTGCAGACCACCCGTGGACAGGGCTGATCGAATTTCCTGACGCTGTGTGGGGCTCCAGACAGACGGGCAGAGATAAATCCCTTCCCGTTCCAGGTCCTCATGCCTTGTCTGCTCTCCCAGCCCGCAACGGCTTTTCAAATCCAAACATACGAGTCATTCACAGCACCGACAGGTTTTCAATAAGATTTCCCGCGTTCCTGGAGTAACTAAATAATATTTTGATGCAATGAGATCGAGGTGAAAAACTGCACTGCCAGACTTAAAGAGTAATTCTTCTGCATGCAGAGAAATGATCAGGCAAAGACTTCTTGGATTTTTTAATTTAAATATGCATTAAATGAATTTAAGACATATTTATAATCCTCTTCCTCTGAAGAGCGGAGGAAGGCATTTACCTGAGATTAAGAGATTTCCCTGCTTAGTGAAACCCAAGGGCTGGAAATTTGAAGATGTATTTCGATTTTTCCTGAGGGCAGTTGAACAACTTTGAAGGAAGGCAACACAAGATGGCACTATCTCCATCCTTTAATTCCAGATATCCCCAAACAGAAGGAAAACGGGTGTTTCTTAGTGACCAACCGGGCGGAGGAAACTTGAAAATCAGTATGAACAACAGGTACAATGTTTCAATCAGGGAATTCTGTTTCTACTTTAGATATGTAACTCATCTTCCCCACTTTAAAAGTAGTGCACAATTCTTAATTTCTTCCTTATTTATTAACACAGCATCGTATAGGTAGACTGCCTACGCTTATATGGACAGAGTCAAAAGGAAAAAATGAAGAAAAAAATTAAATGTGAAATCTGCAAACCAGCATGTGGTATCCGCATATTATGGCTTCTTTGTCCCTTTAAAAAGGAAACTATGTAATGTTACCTGAGCCCAATAAACAGACTCAGAGGACTCAAACAAAGATGACTATTCGCAGTCATTTATATATTTCATGAGAACTACACTTGCATTTAAGAGCCGACCACATTTTCCATCACTGACTGTGCAGAGCAAAAAACTGTATACACTCTGGGGATGTCAGAGTTTATCTGAAAAGGTATCTGTGAAGCCAGCCAGACCTCATACGCTGCGCGTACCAAGTTGTGTGAATTTCGTAGACATTAAAAAAAAAACAACAAAACAAAAACCTCTCAGGGCCTCACTTAGTCTGTTCCTCTCTAAAAATAGACATCATTTCACCTACTAGTCCTCACAAATGAAAGAGCCCGTGGAAGTCCCTCACAGACCATGTGTCACATAGAGGGGCTCATTAAAACAGTAACAACAGCCAAAGAATAAAATAAAATAAAGTAAAACAAAACACAACAGTAACAACAATCAACGATCACTCAGCTGTTAGTGCTGATTAATTAGGAACTTCTTTCAAATGGGTATGTCATGTATGAATCCTTCCACAAATAGGCTGACCGTAAGGAAATTAAGGATTTTCTAGCTTTGGAGCCTTTCTTTCTATACTTTGCTGCCCCTTCAAATGGAATATCAGCAAATCACACCTTTTTGGGGGGACAATTTTATATCCGTGATATCTCCCTTCGAAAGTAGATTTTATATCTTCTCATTAACTATTCAATAAAAGAATATTTTAGCACACAGACGTCTGTGCTTTACTATCTCAATTAGTTAACATAAAGAACTTGGAAATTTTACTCTATTATGCTCATTTTAAGGTGCAGAAATGGAGGGGTTAAGGAGGGAGTTTTGGGACTTGGGTCACAGAGCAAGTAGAGGGTGAATCTGGGATTTCAGCAAATGTCTGCCTTTTCGCAATTCCCACAGGCACTCGCTAGTCCTGCATGCTGCCTTTGGGTACATTTTCTCCTTCTTCCAGGAAACATGAAGTGCAGCTGAGCAGAGGCGTCTGGAGAAGGCTGCTGAGGGTGCAAGGCTCCCCTGTGCAAGTCATGCTTGCTCCAAAACTCAGGAGCCCCACCTGGCCTGGCCAGGCAGTCAGCTGGCCGGAGAGGAAGGGTACCAGAGCTCTACCACCCCCTCCTCTTCCTGGCTCTCCATCCTACTCTGGCTCCACATCTGCTCCTCTCGCCGTGCTCTGAGCATGCTCTCATTTGCTTGGATAGAGCTGGTGCTGGGTGCCTTCCATTTTGAGTTCCCTGTTTATTTGTAGTTCTGGCCTAGAGCCTCCACACATGGATTTCTTCTAGTCCTGATGATGGTGATGGTGATGGACGATGACGATGGTGATGGTGGTGATGATGATGGTGATGATGCTGCCGATGAGAGTGATGATGGTGATGATGATGGTGATGGAGATGATGATGATGATGATGATGATGGTGACGATGATGATGGTGATGATGATGATGCTAATGAGAGTGATGGTGGTGACGATGATGATGATGGTGGTGACGATGATGATGGTGATGATGATGACAGTGATGATGATGGTGATGATGGTGGTGGTGGTGGTGGTGGTAAATGATAGGTCGGTGTTTCCTCTGTGCAAGCTTCTCCCCAGTTGCTGGTGCTTGTCTAGGAATTGTCCAGACTGCCTAGTGATGGTGCTGTGGATACTTAACTCCCCAAACTGGCCTTCGGAAGGCAACACCTGCTTCCGGAGCTCCTTCAACACATAACATCTTCTATTAAGTGCAGAGCTCCCAGAAGCAAAAGCCCGGCTGCTCTCACCTGCACGCCATCATGGACCAACGCTCGTATTTTATCCCATTCACTGCACTTTCAAGAGTCTCTGGTCAAGGGAGTTGAGGGAAACTGGAAGGGGAGATGAACCATGAGAAACTATGGACTCTGAGAAACAACCTGAGGGTTTTGAAGGGGCGGGGGGGGGGGTGGGAGGTTGGGGGAACCAGGTGGTATTAAGGAGGGCACGTACTGCATGGAGCACTGGGTGTGGTGCAAAAACAATGAATACTGTTAGGCTGAAAAGAAATTTTTAAAAAGTGAAAAAAAGAGAAAAAAGAGTCTCTGGTCCGCAAACTACAGCAAAGCTGGCTGCTTCCCATAAGGGATCTGGAATCCCAGCACTTCCTGTCCTGGGGCCCCAGGGGTAGCTTCAGATAAAAAGCTTAAGTCACTACTTTCCCCTGCCACCTTGTTCTGACCTGACGGTTTGTGGTTTCCTGCACCGGAAGTAGACGTGGTGTCCGGGTCGGTGTGGAGGCTTTGGGATGGACACATATGTGTCTCTCAAGTGCATCTGAACGTGCACAGCCACCACGCAAGCTGGAATGACCGAATTCCAAGAACACTGGTCTGCAACCATCGGTGGCCTGGAGAGTCCCACCTGAGCCCTTTCACAAGCCTGCCTCGGTGTAGAAGGCCCTTGGATGAGGTAGGTCTGTGAACACAGGCCAGGACAGGCCTCCCGTGCGGGCCCCCGTGGGGAGCAGGCTGTGGGCTGTCCTCCAGAATTCCTCCATCTTGCGTCTGCCATTTTCAGGCCTCACTGCTTTGCTTCCTTTTGCTCTTCTCACACTCTCTTTATTGAAGGAAGTCAGCTTCAAGGATTTTTCGAAAGCAATACAGTGTCAACTTCTATCCAATGAGAAAGTGAAGAGACTTGGGGCTTACTGTCCTCTCCTGCCACCATTGTATGTTACCGCTTCAACATTACAGAGGTGCCCTTGCCCTGAGCCCTCTCTTTCAGGATGTATAATCGAAACACTCGGCCAACAGTAGGCTCTGGGACAGGGCTCTCTGTTCCCTTTCCAAATTCGCCCTGTGCATTTACCTGCCATTTGAACTCAAAAGATCCCATGGTTTCTCAGAACTCCCCACTTGCTGCCCTCTTCAGGGTTAGCTCTGTAGAATTAACTTGCTGTTGGTAGCGCTCCTTCAGGAAAGAAGCTGTATCAGCATCCCAGCTCTGTATTTCCAGTGAGGGCTCACACCAAGTCTCAGATGCAAATAACCGTCTCTGAAAACAAATTCTTAGTCGGTTGAGTATCTGCCTTCAGCTCAGATCATGATCCCAGAGTCCTGGGATGGAGCCCCTGGTTAGGAGCTTCCTGCTCAGTGGGAGCCTGCTTCTCCCTCTCCTCCCTGCTTGTGCCCTCTCGCTGTCTCTGTCACTATGTGTCTCTCTCTAATAAATAAATAAAATCTAAGAAAAAAATTAATGAATAAATAAATTTGTTCTTGAGCCTGCTGTCATATAGAAGGTAAAGATGCCCTTTGCATGGTGTGTTCAGTGGGTTTGAATACATAGGACTCAGCTAGGAAGAAATCACCCCAGTTTTAGGCTTCTCTGCCAAAAGTTCTCACTGTAACACAAACTTGGAGTGGCGTTCACCGTCCCTGCAAAGTCCCCAGATGCCTTCTCATTTTGACTCCCCAGACAATGAGAAAATACACCCTTCAAATTCCAAAACGTTACTGAAAGTGGAAGTCATTTAACTACTATTTTTTATTACCATAGAAATTGTCAAACAGCCCACAAGAGACAGACTAGGATGATAAACTCCCAGGTATTCAGTGTTCAGTCTACCATCAACATTTTCCAAGGCCCCACTCAGGTATTTTTCCTTTGGTGAAACATTTTTTAAAAACTCTCAGAGTTTTTAAAGTCCCACTGTCCCTATTTGCTCTGGACCGTCCCGATGTCAATGCTGAAAGCCCCGTGTCTCAGAAATCCACTCAGTCCCAAGCAAAAAGGAACAGTCGGTCAAGACTTCATCATTTGCCTGGAACTTCTTCACGGTGTATCTCTAACAAATAAGGGCTTTACACAACGTGACCACAATACAAATATTACACCAAACTAAATGAATGGCTATTCCATGGTATCCTATAATACCTATAATATATCCTTGACTTTCTGCAAAAAGATGACCTTTCTGCTGCTCATGTGTTTGAATCAGGATTCCTGCAACTGGTCCTGCCTTTGTCTCCATCTGTGGGAGCTCTCCCAGCCTCTTCCCTTCCCTTGTCATTGATTTCTTTAAGAATCGGGAGTTATTTTTCCTACAAAGTGTCCCACATTCTAGGTGTTGAAGGTTGATACTGCAGTTTTTTTTTTAAGATTTTATTTATTTATTTGACAGACAGAGATCACAACTAGGCAGAGAGGCAGGCAGAGAGAGAGGAGGAAGCAGGCTCCCTGCTGAGCAGAGAGCCCGATGTGGGACTCGATCCCAGGACCCTGGGACCATGACCTGAGGCGAAGGCAGAGGCTTTAGCCCACTGAGCCACCCAGGCGCCCAATACTGCAGTCATTTTTAACATGCTCCTTTCTGGCATGTATTTGTATAAAAGTGATGATTAGCTCCAGAAAGTTGACTAGATTCACGGTTAAATTTTTTGGCAAGACTATTTCCTTGGGGGTGCTAGGAAGTCCTGGCTGCATCCCAGCAGGAGGCACATGGAATATTGCTAAGACTGACCTGCCCTCCTGGAGGGGACACTGATGAAACCTAGGAAGTGGCCCCCTGATCTCTCACCTAAAGGTTTCAGCAGCCGCCAATGTTCATTGTCATGATGTATGACACCATGAGGGGTGGCAAAGCAAGACATTCTAATTCTACTATTCTTTCTTCATTTATTCATGTGATTCTCCACAAAGAATCACTTTCCACCATTGACTACCTTGTTATTATGAAATACGATCCAGACGGAAAAGTGACACTTTTCTCTCCTTTATTTATTTTGCAAACGAATACCTGCTGCCCTAAAGATGACCAACAAAGCTTTCTGAGGGCAAGTGGAGAGGGGGAGGCTTAGCGTTTTGAACTCTCCAGCTGTTCTCTGAGGCATTTTCATAATTTACTTAGTGGCCATGAGCATGCAAATGTATAGGATACTCTACCGTAATTTCCTCAACAGGTGCGCACATGCAAATTTGCAAAGACCTATCAATATATGGCACAGTACCTCCCTTCTGTTCTCTCCATGGGGGGAACCTTCACCCATTTCAGCGGCAATCGTGGTGATGGCCATGGTAAGCACAAGGCAAAATTATTAAATCCGTAAAAACGATACTTTTGTCTTTGCATTATTATTTTTTTTAAAGATTTTATTGTTTATTTGAAAGAGCACAAGTTGGGGGAGGGGACATGGAGAGATAGGGAGAAGCAGGCTTCTTGCTGAGCAGGCAGCCCCATACGGGTTCGATCCCAGGACACTGGAATCATGACCTGAGCTGAAGGTGGACATTTACCGGACTGAGCCACCCAGGTACCCCTTGTCTTTGCACTGTTATTTCTGTTCTTCCTGACCTTTGAACACTAACTTCTCAGGATGGCTCGTTGTATCTAGCCTTGCGATCACCTAGCCACACTATGCTTCCAAGTTTCCTTCCCTCTGCATCCCGTCTCTCTTCCTAAATCTTCCTTCTCACCATTACCTGAAATCCGGCCCCCAAGAGAAGAGCACTCTCATAAACTCATGTCCACCAAGATCAGTGCTCCTCACCCCTTAACTCCAGTGTGTTCCTTCTCTTCCTAGCTCTTTCAACTCCCAGAACCTAGATCTTAAAAGAAGTCAATCCTGGGGCACCTGGGTGGCTCAGTCAGTTAAGTGTCCGCCTTTGGCTCAGGTCATGATTCCAGTCCTTGGGCTCCCTGCTCAGCGGGGAGTCTGCTTCTCCTTCTCCCTCTGCCCCTCCCCCTGCTCATGCTCTTGTGAGCTCCCTCTCTCTCTCAAATAAATAAATACATAATCTTAACAAAACAAAACCAAAAACTCAATCCTTAGATCCAAGGGAACAAAGGTTTAATTGCACTTTTCCAAAGTTTTTGGTTCATTCAACCTTAAAAAAGAAGGCAATCTTGCCTTTTGGGTCAACATGGACCGACCTTGAGGGCATTACGCTAAGTGAGAGAAGCCAGACAGAGAAAGACAAATATTGCAAGATCTCATTTATATGTGGATTCTCAAAAGACAAAAAAGGAGAAGGCTGGAGTCACAGAAACAGAGAGGAGCAAGGTGGTTTCCAGGAGCGGAGGGATGGAAAGAGGAAGAGGTGGCTGCGAGTGTACGAACTTTCAGTTAGGAAAGGAGTAAGGCCTGGGAAGCGGGTACGGAGCTTGGTGCTGCAGCTGTGTGACTGAAGTCGGCTAAGAGAGTAAAGTAACTCCGCTAACAAAAAAAGAAAGAAAAAGAAAAGAAAAGACAGGACAGGAGTGGGGAGGGAGGGAGGGAGGGAGGGAAGGAGGAGGGAATATGTGAGGTCCTGAGGCAGTCGATGTGCTTGCTACTCCACTGGGGAGGAGGTAAGGCTTTCGCAGTGCCTGTACACATGCACCAAACCACGGCACTGTAGACTTCAGGTATCTTACATTTCCATTGTCAATTATAGGTCTGTAAAGCTGAAAAAAGGTGTCGAGTTTTCTCCTTTGGATTTGTATTCCCATCTTCCGAAACTCCTAGAACACTTCCCCCACTTTGCTGGAACAATCCAATCTTCCATTCCCTTCAGACCCCGTCCCATTTGTCCTCCTTTGTCATGAGCGTCATCGGCCTTGGGAACTCGTGGGACTATTATCGTACAATGCCTCATGGAAATGGGACTATTGTGGTCCTGAACTCTTTTTTATTTTCTATGATATCATTTAACCCTCTTACGGGCTTAAAGTAAGATCTCCCTATGAAACTGTACACTCTCTGAGGCAGGGAGTGTGTTATACTTTCATACCTCATGAGCTTAGGCACAGCACGAATAGTGGCATCATTAGCAAAATGCTAGTAAATGTTTTAGACGAGAATGGGGGCCTAAGAGACAATTCTAGAACATTCCATTCACCCCTAAGCTGAGAAACATTTACGTTGTCTAAGTTCAGCATGATATTTCTTCTCAACTGTTCTAATATTTTTTAAACTTCCTGTTTTCCTCTCTACTACTGGAAAGTGATGCATTTCTGTGTCAACAATCTGGCTGTTGTATCTGAGGACACACATAATTCTCACTGTGACCTAGGTGAGCAGAGCTGTGAAAGAATTATTATTAGCCCACCATCACCATCCACGTGGAGAAACGGTGATTCATAGGCTCCATACACGACTAGTAGGAGACACAAACTCATATAGTCTTCTTTAAAAAAAAAAAGATTAAAGATTTTCTTTATTATTTATTTATTTATTTAAGAGAAAGAGATCATAAACACAGGAGGAGCAGCAGGCAGAGGCAGACGGAGAAGCAGGCTCCCCGCTGAGCCTTAACGACCGAGCCACCTGGGGAACCCGCACCCGTGGTCAGTTCTATTTACAAAATGTTGTCTTGATTCAGTGTCTTCATCATTCAAATAATTCCCATACTCTACTACAGACACTAGTCATGTCTTGTCTGAATTACATCCATAGCCCCTGGGTAGGCTCCTTAAATCGGCGTTCTCCCCACATATGATAAAATGGAATCTTACAGAATGAAAAGGATGAAGCCCTAAGAAAATTAAAATTCTGGTTATATTTTGCAATTTTATTCAATACAGAGCTAGTTCCCTTTGCAAATCTTAGGGTCAGGCTATGACAGACATACCACGGTTCCCTGAGGAAGCCATTCGTACTCGGGTTTCCATGCAGTCGCTTGGCCTGGAAAGGTGCCTCCTTCCTCCCTTCTCTCATTGATGAACTTCTATTCACCCTCAAACTCATTCCTAACTTGGCATCATGTACTCTCTTGACTCCCCATTGCCGAATTATTGCCTTCCTCCTGTTTCTGTTGTCTGCCATTTATAAACCATAACACTTCATAGTCCAGATATGATATTAACTACAAGAAGCTGGTTACCCACCCCACGCCACACACACCTGGGGGGTTCCTAATGAATAGCGTTCATTTACACGTTTCTGTATCAGATACATAACATGCTATTCACTCAACCAACGCTCCCATAATAAACTTACGGTGCCCGAATGCAAGCTTCTAGGGACACAATGTCACACAAGAGACAGGTCTTGCTTATAAAGAACTTCCGGTCCCGTGATTTAGTGGTCAGTAAGTGTGTACTGAATCATTTAACATTTATTTGTATCTTGTTTGTCCAGTGGCTTCCAGACTAGCTTGAATGGTTACAGACAGCCTATCCCAACTCTGTCTTCACCGGAATCACAAACCTGGTTAAAACTGCTTGGGCACATTTTACACCAAGGATTAGCACACAGAGGACGAGTGGTCACTTGTGTCGGTACGGTAAGTCAAAAAGGAGATGTGACAAGCGGTACCCATTCCCACTCTTCATTTTATCTACTTCTAGTCAGAGGTGAGAACATTCTCACCACCGACCCATCTTGGCTTGGGCGGATGTGGATAACAACGGGCAGCTAAAGATGGCTCCTCGTGGGTGGCGATGGGACTGCAGATGGCTTCTGGCCTTGTGAAGTGTTACTCATTTTGTTCTTCGACCACATACGACTCAGCTAAGCCTCTGCGAGCACTGGACGAGCGTTTCACTGGTGCGTGCCATGGAGACTAGGTCCTGGGCTCCAGGAGTCCCTCGGAAGCTGGCCTGCTCCACCTGGCTTCTACTTCCTAATTCCTGCCATGCCTTGACGTGACAGTATTCCAGAGGAAGAGCGTAAAGGAGACGTTCATCCACACAGGCTCCCATGCCGTCACTAAGCTCTGAATTCTGACGTTGTCCAAGAAAGGGGCCTTTGGAAAGCTCTTTTCTTCATGAAAGAAAGGGTCATATTTTCATTGCTCTGCAAACCCTATGTGACAATACTCTAACGGTTCATTTTCGGTCTTTCTTTCTGAATGAACCAGAATGACTTTTGTTTCAGGTGATGTAATTCTTCCCAAACCAGGTCGATTCCAGCGCTAGTGCTAATAATAAGAGACATTCTTGCCTCACTTACTACTTGGTCCTCCAAACAATGTTTCATTACGGGAGAACAGTCCCAGGCAGCATCAACTGCCCATGGGAACTAATTCTCTCCTCTCCCCCAGAACGCCTCCCTTTACAGTACAGCTGCCTGCATGACAATTTCACGGCATACAGCATTTCTAGAAACCAATCCATATTCTGAAAGCATAAGGAAAACAGACTAGATCCTATTTGGAAGGCCTGCAAAATAGATACATAGTGTCCATCAAAACTCACTTCCGTCATTCAAAGTTTCCCATTTGGGGATTACGTACGTCCTTATACTCACATCTTATTTCCACAGAGAGTAACTGTGCACACACTGTGCGAAGGCGAAGAAATATTTAGTATGCTTTTTGTCCTTAAAAGGAAAGGCTATAGTTTGGCAAAGCATGAATAAACTCAGGTCTCTAGAGGCCTGAATTCAATGCTCATTCAATTGCTTTGTTAAATACTAAACCCAGCAAATTAAGTTTCCCATTTGAGGTGACCCCCTGAGACATGACTAGGAAGGACAGAGGTTGGGGGAGAAGAAAGAATCTTACATTTAAAATTATTATTGAGATTTGATGCAATAACTAGTCGCATTCAATTATAATAATATAAAGTTTTAAATTAGCCAAGGGTACAAGAGTGTGAAACAGTCTTGGAATATTACAAAGACCTTTTCCTATTCAAACTAATAGATGAGGAAATGTTGGCGGCTTGCCTACTTGACACAAAAGAACAGTTGTGATAAGAGTATGTAGATAAAAAGATGAAAACGACAGTGATAACAATGAGAGAAAAAAGAACCCATACTGAGAGCATTTCTGACAACAAGCAGAAATCAACCCTATGTTACTGTCTTTTAATAGATTAATCTCTTTGCTCCCTGGGGCAAGTCAACACAGCCAAATCATACCATTGTCAATCTGCGAAGAAAATACCAGTCAGAGATGAGAGCAAAACAGAAAATCCAAAACAGCATCATTAATATGCAACACAAAGTGTCTAAAAATGAAATCCTGAAGCCGAGAGATTTGCTTTAATGAGGCTATTCTCCTTTGTGACGAGATGATTGCCTTTGACTTTGATTCTAACAGGAGGATCCTGTCTCAGGTAGAAAGAGGTAAATTGTTGCACCTTTAAATACTGGAAATGGATTATGGACTTGCAAGAAGGGAGGGTTAAAAAAAAATCTTCTGTTTCTCTGTGAGATGCCACACAGTTTGTTAGAAGAGGAACAGCGGAATGTAACAGGGGGATGCCTGCCCTCTCGCTGTGCGAAATGAGGATAATGAGGACTTCTGGCCGTGTGCTTGCTGTAGAACGAGCAACACTGCTTATTTAGAGCTTAGTACCAAAGACTAGGTGGGTGTGTTATTGTCCACGCTTATTTGTAATTTTAGAATTTGGCAAAGAAATAGTTTTTCCACTAATGTATTTTTACATACCAAAGAATCTGCTAGATTTCTAAATCAAAGACAATTCCTTGTACCATGTATACCTGTAATGCACGCACGTGTACACACACACACAAACACACTCACTCACACACATACATGACAGAGCAGTGTTTCTCTACTGGGAAATATCAATGCTTTAAGATGAGAAAAGATGTTATTTTCTCTCCTGGAAATGTGTTTTATGACATAGTCATTCAGTTATTTGCAAAATGTCTACGGTGACAGGGTGGGAAGCAATAAGACCCTAATTTCAAGATCCTGAACCAAGGGTTTTAAAGTGAAGCTTTACTTCTAAGAAATCAGTAACTCCCATTAAACTCCATTAAAAAGAGCTGTTGCTCTCCACAGAGACAGGAAGTGGATTAGAGGTTATTAGGGGCTGGGGAATGGGAAGCGGTTGCTTAACGGTACACAGTTTCTATGTGGGGTGATGCGAAGGTTTTAGAAGCAGTGGTGACAGGTGAACAAGGTAAATACAGTTAAGTGCATGAACGGTGCACTTCAAAATGGTGAAAATGGTGCACAGCTGACCTTGAATGATGTAGGGGTTCGGGGCACCAATCTTCTGCACAGTCCAAAATCTGAGTACAATTTTTGACCCCCCAGAAACTTAACTACCAATAGCCTACTGTTGACCAGAAGCCTTACCAATACCATAGAGTTGATTAACATATACCCTGTGTGATATATGTATTATGTATGTACTATATACTGTATTCTTATCTAAAAAGGAAGCTACATAAAATGTTATTAAGAAAACTATAAGAAGAGAAGATACAGTTACAACACTATCCCATATTTATTGAAAAAAAATCTGCATGTAAATGGACTTGTGTAGTTCAAACCCATTTTGTTCAAGAATCAGCTGCATTTTATTGGATACACATTTTACTGCAATTAAAATAATTAAACAGAATGTTGGAGCTCCTGCGTGGCTCAGTTAGTAAAGCGTCAGACCCAGTTTTGGCTCAGGTCACGATCTCAGGGTTGGAAGATGGAGCCCTGCGTCGGGCTCTGTGCTGTGCACAGAACAGGACCTACTTAGGACCCCCTCTCTCCCTCTGCTCCTCCCTGCCCCTGTCTCTCCCTCTAAAAAAAAGAAGAAAGAATGTTAGTATAACCCATCGTAACAAAAGAGGACTCTTACCCACGTGGGAATAATGACTATTGAACAGTTGATGCATTCGCGTTAGATGTCTCCCTTCATTTGACTAGTTTGTACATCAGTATTTGACTGCCAAAACGGGACAAAGGAAAACCCACAGTTTAGAGCATGTCTCCTGTAGATGACACTGTAAAGGAAATTCCCTTTCTCCTGGTGCCCCCATGTCTCAGGGTCTCTGCTGGGAGTCATGGATGTATCATTCCTGCAAGCCATTCTGTAGTGCAGGCACGTCACTTTTTGTGGACTCTGGTTTAAAGTGGATGTGCTCTCTCTGGAGCTGGGGGTAAAGCCTCCGGCACTAGAATATGGCATTCTTCCCCTTTAGCTGGATCACCCAGGGCAAGTGTTTCCTTAGAAACTGCACACGGAGAAATGGAACGAACTACTCCAACATTCAGGGATGTTCTGAGTTGGAACTTGTGTGTTTAAATCACCTGGCATGTGGTATCTAAAGATTCACTACTTTCCAGAGAAACCTTTGAGACTTCAGAAAGGATGGTGGCTCAACCAGGCTAAGAAAGCCCTGTGAGTTGATTCTAAAAATCACAGTCTTAAGTGTTGCCCATAATGGAGAACAGAGAGGCTTCAGAAACAACCAATGATGGCTGCAGTTTCTCTGCTGAGCTCAGTTGGAAAAAAAAAAAAAGAAAGAAAGAAAGAAAAGAAAAAGACTAGAGCTGATTTTTCCATGTAGAGAAACAGAAAACACATGATAGATCTTCATTTCTCCCCTACTACGTTTTATATATTAAGGAAAACTTTTCATGCAGCAATATGCAAATCTTATTTTTCTAGAGTTTCATGACTTGGAAAGTTTCTTCCTGCCCCTCCCAGCTACTGCTCAACCCTGCCCTCCCCGTCTAGGAGCTGACCCGTGTTGACATCTATCTGCCTACTCCTGAACTCCACGTAAATGGAATCATACAGTATATGACTTTGGTGTCTGAGTACTTAAGCTTCACATAACGACCTAGAGAGTCACCTACGTTGTTAAGCTTCTCTGCAGTCTGTTCTCATGGCTGAGTGTTGTTCCTCCATATGAATATTCCAAAAGGTGTTCATAAATCCTCTATTGATGGACACTGGGCTGTTCCCAATTTGAGGCTATTATTAATGAAGCCACAACAAACATCTTTCACATATCTTTTTGTACATATGAGCACTCCTTTGTTTTGGCTACATACCCACTGGAATTTCTGGGTTCCATGGAATTAATTTTATTAGAAAATAGCAGTTATCCAAAGTGACTAGATCACTGTACATTCCCCGCTGCAATGAATGAGGGTAGACTTAAGCTACCATATACTCAAGTAAACCTACTTTTAATATTATAATAATAAGGTATGGAAACATCACGGAACTGGTTCCAGAATTCCTTCTTTGCTTTCTTAAGAATACCCCGAGTTCTTATAAAGGATCACATACAGTCTTAGGTGTAAAGGTTAAGTGGAGAAAGAGAACAGAACAGGATCCCTGATGTCATCGGGCTTCCATTCAAGGAGGACGAAAAGTCCAATAAAGAAGGAGAAAACTAATAATACAATTTCAGAGCTGCTAAGTATTATAAAAATAAGCCAGGCTTTCAGGAAAAAATAGCTGCTAGGGGTACGGAATGCAGACTATTTAGAGTGTAACATGGCCGCTCTCTCTAGGACATATTGAACTGCTCTGTCCTTATTGCTCCTGGGTTACGCAGATTTCTCACGAGCAGCTTGGAAGACTATCGAAGATTTCCAGCACTCTGAACCTGCCGTTTTCATACTCTTTCCGATGGAAAGCTGAGACAGCTGATGGGGTTTTTTGGGATTATACTGCCATCCCAGTGTGATACAGTAGGCCACAGGCCTCCTGCAGTGAAATGGTTCAGATCCCGTGTATTATAGGCTTTCCATGTGGCACTGGGTAGAAATTCCAGAAAGAGGGTGGGATCCTATTTTTAGAAGAGAACTGGGCAGATAAAGTTAATACACCAAGAGTAAAACTGGTAATTTGCAGGGGAGATAAAATTAAGAAGTGGTTAAAAAAAAAATACAGATGTACCGTCAAGTGTTTGTAACACAAACAGATGACTACTAAGAGAGATGAATTGAGAATGAGTCCGATGGGGCTGGGCGGCAGGTCACTGTCCACAAGGAGCATACCCAGCCAGAGAAGCAATTACTGGTGGCCACAATCCAACAGAGCCCAGAGAGCTCCATGTACGGCTCCCTAAGCCCCCAAGCCACTCTCCCTCACACATGCTCCGTTATCCACGCGATTATATGAAGGAAGAATTTTAGAACTTTGTCTCTCTCCCCCTATACCTATCACAGCACCAAGAATGCAGCCGATGCCTGATCACTCTTGTCGCATTCAAAGTAAACAGATTTTGTTAAAGCGGTGTATTAAGAATGTAAAGGTCTTGCTTCTTGGGCCACGAATTGAGATTGCAGGTTAAGGAAGTTCCCTCCACTCTTCTCTGTTCTGCCGACTTAAACGTCAGAAAGAAGTGTCCATTTCTAAACTAAACTTATTCCTCATCCTTTCTCACCTCTACGGTCAAGGAGAAGCTGTTATTCTTCTGTCTGGCATAATAGGTTGCAAAACATTTTGCAAATCGATGGGAATTCACTTAGTAAAAAATTCCTAGTCTCCACCAACAATCATCACAAGAAATAAAACCTCAAGATGGGGCTAATGTAGGTATGAGATTTGTAAGAATATGACTTTGGACACTTCTTTTCCACTTGTAAAGGGCATAAACGTCTGCTGCTGTACGTGAATTTCTGACTATTTATTTAGGATAGAGTTTGGAGCAATCTGCTAAAGAAATGGTTCTAATTCTCTATGCATTTACTGAATATCCCAACAAGCAATATTTTATAGCTTCTTTGGAAAATGAACATAGAATTAGTACAATTAATCCCACTGACAATGATTATAGCTAACCCTGTGCAAACCATTACTGGTAACTTTACAGGTAATAATTCAATTGATTTGATCCATTATGTATAATGGTTTTACCCTGTGAGCCTGGAATAGAAAACGATCTTTTGATTTAAGATACAGCTCCATTATTCATGAAACCGTACTGGAAAGGGGTGATCAATTCACTTAATTGATTTGACATTCTGTTTTGAGTAGCTGTGTTAAATGCTCTTTGATGGGAGGATATGAGAATTAAGTGATTATTTTCTGGATAGATTTTGCCTCTAGTTTTTCTGAGGCCTGTTCTCATTTTTGTCATCATAATAGATTCAGGATCATTTATTTTTGGTAAGAAAATGTCACACAGGAATGATGACGTCTAAGCAGCCGGCTTAGATGATTTTCTTTGTTGGTTTTTGCTCGCCTTGGAATCCAGTTCTCCTGGGCATTCCTTGCCTCGTCTCCCTTGCGATAAAGCGTGCTTTATTGAAAAGCAGCGCACCAGGTGCTTAATGAGAGGAAAGACACAGGAGAGTTTGGGTTAGGGATCTTCACACGGATACAGTTTTTTAAAAGATTTTTTATTTATTTATTTGACAGAGATCACAAGTAGGCAGAGAGGCAGGCAGAGAGAGAGGAGGAAGCAGGCTTCCCGCTGAGCAGAGAGCCCGACGTGGGGCTGGATCCCAGGACCCTGAGATCATGACCCGAGCTGAAGGCAGAGGCTTAACCCACTGAGCCACCCAGGTGCCCCACAGATACAACTTTTAATACCTAAAGACGGAGACAGGACGGAAGATTTGGAGACTGGCAGCAAGGCTCCCCCAGCTGGGTGCGGAGGGTGTGCACGCAAACTGTAAACCCACGTCCCAGCCTCCCCCCGAGTGTCTGCCTCTCTGGTTTCTCCCTTCCTACATCACAATGATATTCTTTTTTTTATATCCCCCGAGAGCAAGCATGGTTTCTGTTGATCTTATATCCCTGGCTCACAGCCCAGGACACAATAGGCCCACTATAGATATTTTTAGACTGAATGAAGGAAAGTAAAAATCACCCGGGAGAGGATAATAGAAGTTCTCTAAAGACCTGGGACTCGAGTCTGGAAGCAGAGCCCTGCCCACAAACCCTCCCGCTTTTCTCCTTGCTGCTTTCTCCCACCTTCTACAAGGAACTTCATTCCCCTCAAGCCTACCAGCCAAAGGACCGCCCCTCTCGCTCTGAGCTGGTGACCTAACACTGCTTATGGAAACAACAGAAGCTCTAGTTGGAATTGCTTTATCTTTTCTCTCAAGTCTACCTACCGCTGGACACTTTGCTTTCATTCTCTTTTTACATACATGCTTACTGCCATGAAGCCTAGTCCTCAACAGCTGCCTCCTCAGCACCCGAGCTCTGATCATTAGCCCCGCTATCGCTCTCCTGGATTACCCACACCCTGTCCACCAGCGTCTTGTCATCGGCATTTAATATGGTGGTGTCTCCCTTGGCAGGAGTCCGTCCAAAGCAGGGCCACAAGCCTGGCCTTGTGCGAGCAACCATGACAGGTGCCAGGATCAGTCCAAGATGACTCCTGCTCTAAGAGGGGACGATAACTGCACGTGCCCGTCTGGCTGAGGCCCCAGCAGTGGGCTGTGGCACGGGGCTGTTCTAACTGCAGGCCCTGCCCACTAATGAAAGCTTCTCAAGAGCAAACACAGAGAAAGTGCCGCGCAGTTTGGTGCTACTGCATCTCTAGAAGATGCCTTGTCTGACTCAACTCAAGCCTAAGGCACCCCCCACCCCCAGACTGGCCCACTAACAACACAAGGACCAAACCTCGCCCACGATAGAGTCATTGTACATAACTGGACGAAAGGCAAACACAGCTCAATCACAACGGCAGGGAGAATGCAACACATGTTAGAAATACCCCAAAGCACCCGATTCTGGTGACTGCACGGCACTCTAGGACCTCTTCGACATAGACCACTGCTGGCGGGAGCAGCAGACATAGCTGGCTTTCCCGACACACAGAAACAGACAGAGAGTTAGCCAAAATGAGGACACAGAGGCATACGACCCAAATGAAAGGACAGAACAAAACCACAGCCAGAGATCTAAGCAAAATGGAGTCGAGTAATATGTCTGAGAGAGAGTTTAAAGTGAGAGTCATAAAGATATTCACTGAACTTGAGAAAGGAGTGGGGGATTTGAGTAAGACCCTCAAACATGAGACAGAAAACATAAAAAAGAACGAATCAGCAACAAAGAACTCAATAACTGAAATTAAAAATGCATCACGGGGAATAAACAGTAGACTAGAGGAAGCACAGGAATGGCTAGCAACTGGGGAGAGAGTAACGGAAAGCAACCAAGCCAAACAGGAGAAAGAAAAAAAGAATAACAAAAAATAAAAATAGATTAAGGGGACTCAATGACACTATCAAGCATAATAATATGCACATGATAGGGATCCCTGGAAGAGGAGAAAGAAAAAGAAGAAGAAAACGTTTCTGAAGAAGTAATAGCACAAAACTTCCTGAATCTGAAGAAGGAAACAGAAATCCAGATCCAAGACCCACAAAGAGTCCCCAACAAAATCAGCGCAAGGAGGTCTACGCCAAGATAGAGTAATTAAAATAGTAAAAAGTAGTGACAAAGAGAGAATTTTTAAAGCAGCAAGAGAAAAGAAAACACTTATGTACAAGGGAAACCCCATAAGGCTATCAGCTGATGTTTTAGCAGAAAATTTACAGGCCAGAATGGCATGATATATTCAAAGTGCTGAAAGAAAAAAAAAAAACTTAAAACCAAGAGTACTCTACCAGTGAGGCTATCTTTCAGAATAGAAAGAGAGATAAAGAATTTTGTAGACAGGGGCGCCTGGGTGGCTCAGTGGATTAAGCCGCTGCCTTCGGCTCAGGTCATGATCTCAGGGTCCTGCGATCGAGCCCCGCATCAGGCTCTCTGCTCCGCGGGGAGCCTGCTTCCTCCTCTCTCTCTGCCTGCCTCTCTGCCTACTTGTGATCTCTCTCTCTGTCAAATAAATAAATAAAATCTTTAAAAAAAAAAAAGAATTTTGTAGACAAAGAAAAGTTAGAGGAATTCATCACACTACACCAGCCTTATAAGAAATGCTAAAGGGGATTCTTTTAGTGGAAACCAAAGACCATTAGCATGAGTAAAAAAGGGTTGGAAGCACAAAAACACTAGTTAGGTGTATCTATAAAAATCAGTTTGGAGATTCACAAGATGAAAGGATGTAGTATAGGACACCATATACCTAAAACATGGGTGGGGGGTGGGGAAAGAAGTAAAAATGGAGTGTTTTCAGAATGGGTTCAAACTTCAACAACCAGAAGCTGAAAAGAAAGCCCAAGGTAGCACACTTATATTGTACAAAATAGCCCTTAAAACAAAGACTGTAGGGCGCCTGGGTGGCTCAGTGGGTTAAGCCGCTGCCTTCGGCTCAGGTCATGATCTCAGGGTCCTGGGATCGAGTCCCGCATCGGGCTCTCTGCTCAGCAGGGAGCCTGCTTCCCTCTCTCTCTCTCTGCCTGCCTCTCTGTCTTCTTGTGATCTCTCTCTGTCAAATAAATAAATAAAATCTTAAAAAAAAAAAAACAAAGACTGTAACGAGACAAAGAGGGATACTACATGATGAAAAAGGGACAATCCAACAAGAAGATTTAACAACTGTAAATACGTATGCACCCAACGTTGGAGCACCCACCTACATAAAGCAGCAATTCGCTAATGAACATGAAGGAAGTAGTAGATAGTACTACAATGATAGTAGGGGGCTGCAACACACCACTTACATCAAATGGTAGATTAACCAAACAGAAAATCAGTAAGGAAACAGTACTTTGAATGATACATTGGACCAGATAGATCTAACAGATATGTTCAGAACATTCCATCCTAAACAGCAGAATACACACTTTTTTTTTTTTACAAGTGTACATGGAACATTCTCCAGAATAGATCCCATGTGAAGCTATAAAATAAGTCTAAATAAATTTAAAAGATCAATGTCATACCATCTTTTCTGAACACAACACTATGAAACTAGAAATCAACCAGAAGAAAACATCTAGAAAGAATACAAATACATGGAGGTTGCAGGCTACTAAACATGCTACTAAATAATGAATGGATCAGCCAAGAAATAAAAGAGCAAATTAAAAAATACATGGAGACAAATGAAAATGAAAACACGATGCTCCCAAATCTTTGGGATGCAGCAAAAGCTGCTTTAAGAGGAATGTTTATAGCATTACCCATCTACCTCAAGAAGCAAGAAAAGTTGCAAGTAAATAACCTAACCTTACATCTAAAGGAGAAAACAATAACCAGAACAAACAAAACTCAGAAAGAGTAGAAGGAAGGGAAAAATAAAGATTAGAGCAGAAAGAAATGAAATAGAAACTAAAAAAAAAAAAAAAAAAAAAACAAAACCAAAAAAAACCAACAGAATATATCAATGAAACCAGGAGATGATTCTGTGAAAAGATCCACAAAATTGGATCTTGATAGACCTGACAAAAGAGAGAAAGACAGGGCTCAAATCAATAAAATCAGAAATTAAAGAGAAGAAATAATAACCAAAACAACAGAAATACAAAGAATTATAATAGAATATTATGAAAAATTCTATGCCAACAAATTGAAAAACCTAGGAGAAACAGATAAATTCCTCGAAACTTACAGTTTCCCAAAACTGAATCAGGGATAAATAGGAAATTTGAACAGACTGATTATGAGCAAGGAAACTCCACTGGTAATCAGAAAACTCCCAGCAAACAAAAGTCCAGGACCAGACAGCTTCACAGGTGAAATCTACCAAACATTTAAAAAAGAGTTAACACCTCTTTTTCTCAAACTATTCCAAAAAATAGGAGAGAAAGGAAAGCTTCTAAATTCGTTCTATGAAGTCATCACTACCCTGACACCAAAACCAAATAAAGACACTGAAGAAAAGAGAATTGTGGCCAGTATCTCTGATGAAAATAGATGCAAAAATCCTCAACAAAATATTAGCAAATTGAATCCAACAATATCTTAACAAAACCATTCTCCATGATCAAGTAGGATTTATTCCTGGGATGCAAGGGTGGTTCAATATTCACAAATCAATCAACATGATATATCACATCAATAAGAGAAAGGACAAAAACCATATGATCATTTCAATAAATGCAGAAAAATCATCTGACAAAGTACAACAGCCATTCATGATAAAAACCTTCAAAAAAGGTTTTAGAAGAAACAGATTTAGGTTTAGAAGAAACAGATTTCAACATAATAAAGGCCAATTATGAAAAATCCGCAGTTAGCATCATACTCAATAGTGAAAAACTAAAAGATTTCCCCTAAGATTAGGAGGAAGACAGGATCTCCACTCTCACCACTCTCACTATATTCAATATAGTACTAAAAGTCGTAGCCATAGCAATCAGACAACAACAACAACAACAAAAAAAGACATCCAAGTTGGTAAGGAAGAAGTAAAACTTTCATTACTTGGAGATGGCATGATACTATATATAGAAAGCTCTGAAGACTCCACCACAAAACTAATAGAATTGATAAAGGAATTTAGTAAAGTCACAGGATACAAAACCAATAAACATAAATCTCTTGCATTTCCATACTCTAATAATGAAGAAGCAGAAAGTGAAATTAAGAAAACAATCCCATTTATAATTGTGCCAAAAACAATAAAATACCTAAGAATAAAGTTAACCAAGAAGGTGAAAGACCTATACTGAAAATTGAAACACTGATGAAAGAAACTGAAGATGACACAAACAAATGGAAATATATTCCATGCTCATGGATTGGGAAAACAAATATTGTTAAAATATCCATAGTACTCAAAGCAGTTTACACACTGAATGCAATCCCTATCAAAATCCCAACAGCAGAAGCACCTGGGAGGCTCGGCTGGTTGAGCATCTGCCTTTGGCTCCGGTCATGATCCCAGGGTCATGGGATTGAGACTTGCGTCAGGCTCCCTGCTCAGTGGTGGGCCTGTTTCCCTCTCTCCCTTTGCTGCTCCCCCTGTTTGTGCTGTCTCTCTCTTTCTCTGTCAAATAAATAAATAAAATCTAAAAAAAAAAAATTACCAATAGCATTTTTTACAGAACTAGAAAAAACAATCCTAAAATCTATAGGGAACCATGAAAGACCCCAAGTAGCCAAAATAATCTTGAAAAAGAATAAACAAAACTGCAGATACCACACTCCTAGACTTCAAGTTATATTATAAGTCATAGTAATCAAACAGTATGGTACTGGCACAAAATAGACACAGATCAATGGGGCAGAATAGAGAGCCCAGAAATAAACCAATGATTACATGGTCAATTAATGTATGACAAAAGAGGCAAGAATATGCAATGGGAAAAAGATAGTCTCTTCAATAAATGGTGCTGGGAAAACTGGACAGCTACATGCAAAATCTACAGACCATTTTCTTACAAAAATGAACAAAACGGATTAAAGATCTAAACTGACACCTGAAGCCATAAAAATCCTAGAAGACAACACAGGCAGTAATTTCTTTGACACTGGCTGTAGCAAGTTTTCTAGATACGTCTCCTGAGGCAAGGGAAACAAAAGCAAGAATAAACTAGTGGGACTCCATCAAAACAAAAAGCTGCTCCGCAGCAAAGGGAACAAAACTAAAAGACAACCTACCGAATGGGAGAAGATAGTTGCAAATGACATATCCGATAAGGGATTAACAACCACATATATAAAGGACTTACACAATTCAACACCAAAATACAAACCAAAAATAAGCAAACAAACAAAAAACCCAAATAACCCAATATAAAAATGGACAGAAAACATAAACAGACATCTCTCCAAAGAAGACATACAGATAGCCAAGAGACACATGAAAAGATGCTCAACATCACTAACCTGCAGAGAAATGCAAGTTAAAACCACAATGGGATATCACCTCACACCTGCCAGAAATTTTAAAATCAAAAACACAAGAAACCTGAGCCTCGTGGTGGGTATTATGGAGGACACATTTTGCATGGAGCACGGGGTGTGGTGCATAAACAGTGAATTCTGGTACACTGGAGAAATTTAAAAAATTAAAAATTAAAAAAACACAAGAAACAAGTGTTGGTGAGGATGTGCAGAAAAAGGAACACTTGAGCACGGTTGGTGGGAATGCAAACTGGGGCAGCCACTGTGGAAAAACAGTATGGAAGCTCCTCAAATGATTAAAAATAGAATTACCATAGGATCTAGTAGTTCCACTACGGGATATTTACCCAAAGAATATGAAAACACTGGGCACCTGGGTGGCTCAGTGGGTTAAGACGCTGCCTTTGGCTCAGGTCATGATCTCGGGGTCCTGGGATCGAGTCCCGCATCGGGCTCTCTGCTCAGCAGGGAGCCAGCCTGCTTCCCTCTCTCTCTCTCTCTCTCTCTCTCTGCCTGCCTCTCTATCTACTTGTGATCTCTCTCTGTCAAATAAATAAATAAATAAATAATCTAAAAAAAAAGAATATGAAAACACTAACTCAAAAAGCTATATGAGTCCCTATGTTTACAGCAGCATTATTTACGATAGCCAAAATATGGAAGCAACACAAGAGTCTTCTGACAGATGAATGGATAAAGAAAATGTGGTATATAAAGACAATGGAATATTACTCAGCTATAAAAAAAGAATGAAATCTTGCCACTTGCAACAACATAGACAGATTGAGAGGGTACAAGGCTAAGTGAAATAAGTTGGTTGGAGAAAGACAAATACCATACAATTTCGCTCCCATGTGGAATTTAACAAACAAAACAAATGAACAAATTAAAAAGGAGACAAAACACCAGACTCTTAACTGCAGAGAACACACTGGTGGTCACCAGAGGGGAGGTGTGGGGGAGAATGGGAGACACAGGTGACGGGGGTTCAGAGCACACTTACGATTAGCACTGAGTGATGTATAAGATTGCTGAATCACTATATTGTACACCTGGAACTACTCTAATACTGTGCATTAATTATACTGTAATTTTAAAATAAATTAATTTTAAAATACATGATGGTATCTGTCCTAGCTTAAAACTTCTCATGGAATCAACTTTTGTTCCATTAAAACCACCTTTGCGGGGGCGCCTGGGTGGCTCAGTCGTTAAGTGTCTGCCTTTGGCTCAGGTCATGATCCCAGAATCCTGGGATCAAGCCCCGCATCGGGCTCCCTGCTCAGTGGGGAGCCTTCTTCTCCCTTTCCCACGGCTGCTCTGCCTGCTTGTGCTCTCTTGCTTTCTCTGTCAAATAAATAGATAAAATCTTTAAAAGAACAAACCCCACCTTTGCTACCCCACATTAAGTGGCTGCCTATAGCCACTATTCTCAAGCTTGGTTGCCCAGGTGTTTGTCAACCCCCACATGAAGATCTCCATTCCCACCACAAACCCAAAACTTGTTGCTGTCTCAAGTGGGTAAGGTGTCGTGCTAATTGCACTCGATTTCTTAGGGGCATTTTGTATGACCCCTTCAACCTGGCCTCTAGAAGGCTTCCCTCTCCTTCCTTTCTTACGTGCATTTTCTCCCTCCATCCCCTAAATCCGCATTTCACAGGGGGATCTACTTCATGTGAATCTGGTGTGGAGCCTGCTAATCTCTGCTTTGAAGTAAGATCCCAGGGGATCATTTTACACCAAGCTTTCAGAAGCGCTGTCCCTAGTACTTAGCTTCCTTAGACCCCCGTCTTTAGCTCCTGACGGCAGCTTGGCAAACTACAGCCCAACAGTCCGATCTGGCCGGCCGCTTGTTTTTGTCAATAAAGTTTTGTTGGAATACCAACACCAGCCAGTTGTGGAGATGCTGCCTGTGGCTGTTGTAAAGCTGTGATGGCAGAGTTGAGTAGGTACAACAGAGACTGTACGGCCACAAAGCTTAAAATACTTACTATCTGGACCTCTGTAGAAAGAGCGTGCCCAACCCCGGTTTCTAGTCTCCCCAGCAACGTCCCTGACCTCAGTGGCCTTCTTCACATGGATTTCTTTGCTTGCTTCAGACTCAGAGCCAACAAACGTGTACAAAAATGCCAACAAACGTTTTAGAAGTATGCTCTGGCCCTTCAATCCCCTCATATCCGGTAGCATTTAGCATCTGTCCTCCAAGATGATGGAGTTCAGGAGAAAGCAGCATCATCCTTGCCAAACTCCCAAGCACCCTTTCTCTCTCTCAGTCCTTCCTTTCTACAAGCTTCCACCCTGGGCTAGGTTGGTTCCACCATCCCTGGTTCCAGCTCACTTTTCTTCCGGGGCCGGCTCATCGCTGATGTTAGGGCAACTGATGGGCTCTGGTCGATTTGCCAAAGTTTTGCCCTAAACCAGGGATTTCCCTGTGGTCCACAGTCTGGGTGGGAGCACCCGTCGCTGAAGGGTCTCTCCTTGGGGACAGTACTAGGAGGCCACAAGGCAACTCCACGCTACAGCCCGTTCAAAATACCACACTAAAAGGTCTCACCACGTGCCCATGTAGGACATCATTCAACACCAACTCCAAAAACGAATTTCATGGACATTCAGACAAAGGAGAGTGAGGGCAGCAGGACCCAGAACCCGAACCCTGGCCTGCTGTCGCAGGCGGATGGCCCTGCCTGCGGGGGAAGTGAGGGAAACAAGCCTGCTGACAAGTCAGCCCTTGGAAAGTCGTGAAAGTGCATGTGCAACCCCTGGCAGAGAGAAAGCACACACAAAACCGAGAGACTGACATTCCGAGCGATACGCACCACATATTCAAACGCAATAAAACGCGGGCCGGGACTGGTTCGTTATCTTTTCACCGGAAGAATTCAGGAGTCATATTTCTCAAAAGCAGACGCTGAGTATTTTTATCACGGCACCCGTTAGGTATGCAGTTTTGTGACCGGACCAGAAGTCATGTTATCTATGGAAAGGCGATAATCGCTGTTAAAATTTCTTGAAACAGGAAAAAGAAAGTCTACCATAGCACTTTTTAAGGTGCATAATATAAATGTCATTTTTGTTTCTGCAAAATCCTTCTGCTGACTCTCTGAAGACTGAAAGGCATGGTTTTCTTACTTTTGGTCCCTTCATCCAATCTGGCTTCAGGTGAAAATCACAGCCTGTCTTCTGAAATGACCCCTGGCAGAACCAGAGACTCGGTGTGCAACTTTACTGCGCTTAACAGGTGAAAAAGTGAATTTAAATGAGTTAAAATATGTAGAGGTTTTCTTTAAGGGTGCAGCCATTTATAAGAAATCTTTTACTTGCGGAGGTACTATCTGACGCACGTGCCTACTATGTCCTATGTGAACTAACAACATATGCTGCTTGCAAATTTGGGTGATAAAAATGCTTTCCAGTTCTCACACACAGCCAGGCAGCTGAGTATATGGAAATTACAATGCAATTTTCTCTCTGTAGGTGAATCCCTACCCTGACTGAACAGGTGCATTGTCTTCCACTGTCTTGGGTCTGATAGTCACAGGATGGCCTTTAAATTCACGGCACGGCCACCTGCACCACCGTCCTCAACAATATTCAGGGAAAAAGTGATTCTTGCCCATCAAAAGAGTGGTATTTTCTGTAAAATGGAAATACCGGTAGTCTCTCCAAAAGTAGCAGAGAGTACTGGATTTGAGAACTTTACTCCACTGACCCCAAGAGGAGCTACATTTTAAAGCTAGCTCTTCAATGAAAGGGTAATAAAAGAATGTGCAGTTGTCTAGAAATATGGCCCAGTCTTCCCAAGAAAATTATGATTTTGTTGCTGTTCAGTGAAGTAGATGTTAGGAAATGGTCAGCTCAGGGGCTTTGCTAGAGAGAGAGCCTGTAAAGCATTTTCTCTAGGAATGAGAGCTAACGCCATCCATTACTAACAGGCACGCCCTAAAACGCCAGGTGTAAGGGACCAGGTTTCCTTTCTTTGCGTCATTAGCATCATCAGTCTCTCAATATACCGAAATGCTCTGTACAGACATACAGACAGGCGTGTTTACCTGTGTGCTTAAGATTGTCCTCATTTCTTTCCATCGCAAGACCAGAAACCTCTTTGAAGGCCTGCATGTCTGCACACTGGCTGTCTCACTGTTCTGTGTGGGGCCTTCCACAGTCTGCTGTTCGGGCTCTGCTCTGGGGCTTTAGAAAGAGTTAATTCATACAAGACACATTACTGCCAGAAAAATGGCTCCCACAGAGGTCCACATTCTAAGCCCTGGAATTCTGAGGATACGTTCCTTTACGTCTCAAAAGGGATTTTATAGATGTGATTCATAAAGGATGCTGAGATGCAGAGCTTATCGTGGGTTATCTGGGAGGGTCCAAACCAATGACCTAAGCCTTTAAAAGCAGAGACTCTTTCCCAGCGGGATCAGAGTGATGTAGAGGAAAAAGAAGTGGGATGCATGAGGCACGAGAAGGGCTCGACTTGCCACTACGGGCTCTGAAGGTGCAAAGCACCAAGAACCAGGCAATGAGCATGAACTCTAGGACTGAGAATCACCCCCACCTGACAGCCAACAAGGGGACGGGGACCTCAGAGCCCAGCATGGAAACAAGGGCGGCCAACAACTTGCTAGTGGGAGGCTGGAAGTGAATTCCTCAATTAGGAACATGCCTAGCCAACACCTGGATTTTGTGAGCCTCATGTCAACACCTCACCTGCAGAATGGTGAGATGATAAATGGGAGATAATAAACGTGTGCTGTTTTAAACTGCTGAGTCTGTGATCATTTTCTTATAGCACCGACAGGCCACTGAGACAGAATTCTCAACATTGCATACAACATTCCTTGCGTTCGTTCTCTTAATTCCAAGACAATGTCAGTTGTAAATCAGCAAAAATCTAACATGGGAGATTTTCAGGGAAAAGAAACACTACTACATCTCAATGAAGGTAAGACGCATATTGGCTTCTGAAACAAACAAAACTGTAGACTGACGGGAAAAATATAAATTAAAAATACTTCCTTAACTTTGAATTAAGAAAAAACAATCTTCATTGGCAGTTGA
Organism: Meles meles; assembly: GCF_922984935.1. Taxonomy (NCBI): domain Eukaryota; kingdom Metazoa; phylum Chordata; class Mammalia; order Carnivora; family Mustelidae; genus Meles; species Meles meles. The sequence continues at coordinate 5,692,168 of NC_060087.1, forward strand.
ATATCTGAGTTTCTATAAAAACATCAGCTCTCCTAACCCCCTTGAAGGCATGTTTCACCATCCATTCACGTGCCGCTCCCCAGAAATTTTCCCTCTCTGAGATGCAGACATAATGAAGAAGGCAGTTAATACTGGCTTCCTTCCCTCTGTGTGCACGGCTGTGAAAGGCTCAGAGCCCAGTAACGTTTATTACTGCTCCGTTGATTCCATAATAAACTCCTTAACACAGGAAGAACAGTTGTGACTTAAAACAGAGTTAAAACATTCGGAAGAATTTCGGCTCTCTTGAAAGGAAGGACCCTTCTGTGATCCGAAGGTGTTCTCCAAGTTACAACTAGCGATCATTTAAGGCTGGCACAATACCTTTTTTGTTGGTATTCAAATGGACCGCTTATGTTTCTGGCATGAAATGTAATATATAACTCATTTACTCATTTTAGCAAGAGCTGCCGGGAATGATTTCTTCTTCAAAATCAAACCTTCCATGACTGGAGTTTGAAAGCTCAACTGTGACCAGAAGCTGGTGAATATTTTGGTGTGGTTTTCTAAGGAATATATAAACGCAACTGAGTTCTATACTCTCTATTCACATTTGCCAAATATGAGGTCAAAATTAGCAAAAAGCAAACAAGTACTACAATATTTACAGCAAAAAAGCCTTCTGAAAATGAGTAAATGGTTTTTTGGGGTTTTTTGTTTGTTTCCCGCCTGGGATGACTAGACAATGGTGGCCAAGTTTTCTTTTTCCTTTTTTTTTTTTTTAAAGAGTTTGATTTTTAAATAATCTCTACACCCAATACAGGGCTCGAACTCACGACCCCAAGATCAGGAGTCCCCTGCTCTACCGAATGAGCCAGCCAGGCACCCCAACGCTGGCTGAATTATTAAATTTCATACTCCCAAGTCACATCTGACAACACAAAATCAGTGAAAGCTTTTGAGCTACTCAGTGCACGGATTCTGGCTCCTAAGGCATGCGTGTGTGGATGGCAGTCTAGCTGTTTGGAGTGTGTACGCCTCGGACGTGTGTGTGCTGGAAAAGGCACAGAAAGTACCGGAGGGGCTTGACCTTCTACCGCTAGCAAAGCTCTGAGTTAGGCAGAAGATTCTGCAATATGGTTTTGAGAAAGCATTTCCCAGGGCCCCTGTTGAATAAGAGACGTTCAGATGCTGCTTCAACATAAGCCCCCCCCCCCCACTTTTTTTTCCCAAGAAATGCGATAAAAAGAGGGTATTGGTTTTTGTTGGGTTCAGAAGGCAGCCGAGTCTGAAGCCACCTCATTTATGTTGAATCACGGAACCTGGGTTCTTTAATAGAGCACGGAGCAGCAGAGATGGTAGACTGCCAGAAAATGTTCGTCCTCGGCAATAACGGGTCTGGTCACTCGGGCCTTCCTAGAAGAACATCAGGTGGTTTATCTTCCAAAGGCTCCAAGTGTCTTGAAATTTAGAGTGTGTTCTCTCTCTTCCCTCGTCCTTCCTCTGAAGGACGAGCTTCCTCACAACACGTACTCTTATCTGTCCCCTCTATGTGTCAGACGATGGTACCCGAAGATATGAATCTCTCACAGTGTGAGGTGGTCCTGCCTGCGATGATCCTCGGGTTTCAGCCCAGGAGTCCGATGTCGTCCTCTCCCACAGCTGCAGCTGGAAATCACTGGCTGAAGGTCACCTCCGGGATGGGGGAGGAGCTACGTTTGGGGGTGGGGGGAGGGGCTAAGTTCTTCGGCCCTTCAGAGCCTCCGAGGAGGAGCCCCAGGTATTGGGTGTCAGTGGCAACGCTGGCAAGAGGGGACGCGGAGGGGCCTGTCCTCTACAGACTGCCCCTGACAGCCCTTCCTTGTGATGCTTCAGGACACACTCCCCGCCCATGACCCCAGAGATGGCAGAGAGACTCAGGGCCACAGCCCAGGCTCCAACTCCAGACTCACTCCTGATTGGCCCCAAAAGGAACCTCATGGCTTTGGAGTTCCACTGTGTCTTCAGGAGGTTCAAAGCTTGGCTCTGTTGATTGTTAAATGGGTGAATTTTACTCACTGGGATGCAAATTATTTTTCATCTGCAAGATTAAATGAGATGCTCGAACAATGTCTTTGGCATATAGGAAATACTCAATGAGTATTCAAGTCCTCCGTCTTACTGAAGATCTTGAGTTTGCTCAAGATGGCATACCCTCCGTTGTGAGCTCCCTTTAGGATCGTTACTGTCACCAAAAGTAAGATCCTGTTTGCTGGTCTCTCTTGCCCTGAGTTAATGTTCTTCTTCCTCCTGCTTCGCATGTTAATTCTAATCCCAATTTTTCTTCTAACTCTCCTTCAACCTTCTTCCATTTCTCCTTTTCGGTCCCTTTCTCTTCTTTTCTCCTCCTCCTTCCCGCATTATACACAGTCTCCATCGTCCGCACACAGAGTAAGCTATGCCGCAGCCTTCCTGTGCTAAACAAATCCGTTGAGTGTAGTGAGATGTGCCTCCCACTCACCACACATGGCTGGCAACTGGGCAGGGTCACGTCTGGAGCTGGAGAGAAAGACACATGGATTCAAATCCTTGTCTTGCCGAGGGTCAGCTTGTTGGACCCTCTGGAACGTTTCTGAACCCAGCCCTCCCAGCCTGGAACACTTTCATGACGACGCCAACTTTGCCGAGCAGTTGTGAAATAAGGGGATTTCAGATGAACGACTGGCAGGCCTACCCTATGACGTTAATAAATAGTGACTCATGGAAGAAATTACAATTCTTCCACTGACATACATGGACCACCGAATACATTCCAGGAAATTGGGCAAGAACCAGCCAGACCAAGATGGCTGTCTTCCCCGGATGAGCCCCTCCGGTTTTTGCTAAGCAAATGTTTTTAGCGTGGCCACCAAATTCTCTGGGAGAGCCCCTTTCTACCAAAAAAATGGATGAGATAACCTCACAGCCTTGAGCTCTTACCCTGGAGACACCAAAGACTGTATCTTGATTTTCCCTTTCCTTTTTGGAAGACTAAAATCGATTTGGGCCATCATGACATTCTCATTAGTGCCCTATTGTGCATAAAACCAGCCTTTTGACATACTTTTTTTCTTGTGCTTTTAGAACCCATATAAATATCTCTGATCCACAGATTTTTAGGCCTGTCATTTTTTTCTTGCTTATGTTTTCAGAACAACTTCTGGACAAAGTTTTTAATATTTCTTCTGTCACATTTTTGAGCATTCCAAAGTGAAATACTCACATTTCTTCTATTGCTCTTGGTAATCACGTCTTGCCCTCAAGTGGAAAGCTGTTAAGAGATGCCTTGTGTTTCTATTTTAAAATATGTATCTTGTTTACTGAATTAAATCTGTCCTAGAAAGTGTATCTGCACAAACACTTCAAATCTGTGCTCTCTCTACAGAATTAAGATAATTTCTTCTGGCTTCATTCATCTGCTGATGACTCAAACTCATCTACTGAAAAATAATGTTTTAATGAGTTCCTTCTCAGTCTCATTTAAAGTATATTAACAATAATGATATGCAAAAGTCAATATTCTTTATTACTCCAGCAAACTGGATTTCTCAACCAACTTGACAGTTTAAAATTGCCACTGGGAAGAATTTGACTTTCAAGGAGAATTAAATGGGGTTTACCGTGGTGACTGATGAACAGCATAAGAACCATGCATTTTTCTACTACAGTAGAGGAAATAATTTAATTAGTCTGTTATTGTAAATGTTCGGATTTTAATACATTAGCTTGTGGCCCATGGCTGATGGAAAAGAAATTAACACTGACTCTTTTTGACTGTGGAATGCATTGGACTTTCCAGGGCAAGAAAATTCATTATAAATGCTCTCTATTTAAGATTGCCAGATTTTTTTAATGATAAATTATGTAATTATTAGATGTCAAGTATACAAATAGTCACGCACTGACATTTCAGCTTATTAATTCCAATACCCACCATTGTGTATAACATATTCATCACATTTAATTGCTCACTAAAGGGGTAAAAAATCATTATTCTCATGGTTCTCCCTGTGATTCCGAGGCAGTCAATGTATGAGACGCTGAATGCTAATGCCCTAAATTCCTGATGACAGTTCCATGCTTCATTGGAAGCCAGGACCAAAATAAACACAGAGAGTGAGCGCACAGCAGACTGAGGTTACAGCAGCAGTGACTAAGTCTTACAAGTTAGGCAAAATCCGTCCTCAACATCCTCTCCTCTGTGTTTCCTGGCTCTCTGCTCCCCATTTTTGGGTCTGTGTGGTGAGCGCCCAAGGCCGTGAGGCTCACCACTGGGATCCCAGGACCTCTTCCCTCCCAAGAGATGCCCACGCTCATCAACCAGTGCTCTCGTCCTTGTTGGGATGAAGACAACGGCCAAGCTTCAAAAGATTTCAGGGGCTCTTCCCCGTAGCAAGAGCTACCAGAGTGAAGAGAGACGAAGTACCTTTGTTTCCCTTTAATCCAGCCACGCTTTCAAATTTGCATCTTACGACTCTCATCTGTGATGAGCCATTTCACGTGTCCCGACTTGGCTGGGCTACGACTCCCAGTGACTCACAAAATGCTAATCAGAGGGTTGTACCGAAGGTCTGTCGCAGATGGGATTAAAGCCCATAATCGGTTGGTGTTGAGTGAGGGAGGTGTCCGGGGTTATCTGGGTGGTCCCAGCGCAACTACAAGTGTTCTCACAGGAGGGAAGCAGGAGGACCAACGTCAAGGAGAGAAGGTGACGGGGAAGCAGAGGTTGAGGGGATGCACTGTGATGGTGAAAGGACTAGGCGCTGAGGCATGCAGCCTGGAAGCGGCCAAAGACTCGCCCTGAGAACAGAGGGAGCAGCCCTTCTGACACCTTTTGGTTCAATGAGACCATTTTGGACTTCTGACCTCTAGGACTGTAAAGTCTTATGTCTGTGTTCCCTCAAGCCACTACGTTTAGCAATGTGTTGCAGCAGCTGTAAGAGGCTAATACGCTCTCTAACGCATTTGAAAAGTTTAGTGTGAAATCCACTGTTAGTTCAGCCTGCAGTTTCCGTGCGTGCATGGCTTCGTATCTTCCCTGTAAGAGCTCTTGCACCTCTGGAGCCCCAGTCCCCAGACTGATAACTGCTGTCATCCACCACAAAAGACAAGGGTGGGCTTGAAAACACGTCCCTTCAGTCCTAGCCGCACTGTTTCCTGCAAAGCCCCCCATGTTCTCATAGACCTGCAGCTGGCCAGTTCCACGCATGCAAGGTCAAACCTTCCTCATTAGAGATCTAGATCCTTTTCTCCCCCTTAGTTTCCATCTGTGGTGGGCAGAAGTATCAAACGGACATAGAGATTCCCACCCCTGGTGTAGACACACTGTACAATCCCCTCCCTTCGAGCTCGGTCACGATCCATGAACATGAAGGCTGTCACTGCAGTGACCGGGTCTGTAAACAGGTGACTTGGAGTTAATGTGAAGAGTTATTATTTGCGCTGGCCTAAGCTGCTCAGTTGAGCCCTCAAGAGTGACAAGACCCGGGGCGTCTGGCCGGCTCAGTCAGTGGAACGTGTGATTCTTGATCTCGGGGTTGGTTTGAGCCCCACGTCGGGTACACAGATTACTTCAAAATAAAATCTTCAAAAAACCGACTTAGAAAGGAAGTGACAGGAGGCGGGGGCAGTTACTGTCCTGCACAAAGAAGGAAGCAGGAGCCACGCTGGGAACTGTCCACGGGGACATGTGGCAAGGAACCGTGGGTGGCTTCTAAGACCTGAAATGGGCCCTGGCAGATGGAAAGAGAGACCTTAGGCACACACTGCAAGGAAACCTATTCTGCCAACAACCTTCCAGGCTTAGCAGAGGACCGTGAGCATGAGAAAGAAGTGCAGCCTGGCCAGCACCATGATTCCCACCTGCTAAGACCTGAGCAGAGGACACAGTGAAGCCATGCCTGGGCTCCGGACTCACAGAAGCTGGGAGATGGCAGTTTGTCGTGAGCCGCGAAGCTTGCAGTCACTGGTCGTGGGGCAATGGGAATAAACACACGACCCTGCAAACAGCATTCTTCGGTTACTCATCACTAAGCATGCAAAATTAAACTGTGTTTTTAGCAGTCTGTACTCTTAAGTGTGCTCCAGAACAGGAGAAAACTTTTCTAAATGAAAAGAAGTTGTGGTCTGAGCAGAGGGAGTGACTGCGAGACTTACCTGTCACCAGAATAAACTCCCTTCCGATCTCCCCGTGTACACGGATTCCTCTGTGCCCACCTGGAATGCCGGCACCAAACCCAGGCAGCGAGGACATACACCCCAAATTCTGTAAGTGCTGCTGCCCAGCGCAGCTTCCCCGTCCCGACACTTCTCACAGTCGTGGTGGTCTCTGTCACTCAGCTGTCCTTGTACACAATAATGGGCTCATGAATCTTCTACCTTTTGGGACAGCAGGTTCCAGCTTCACAGACAGATTTGAAAATCTCTAGAGGCATGGTGCCAGGTCAGGCAGGCAGGACTTGGAACGGGAAGAGCTGGTTGTCCTCCTGGTATGTGATGTCTGCATCTTCCACAGAAAGTATTTCAGTGTCTGTGCACCAAGTACAACAGTAGTCACGACACCCGAGGCTCTTTGTGAAGCTCCCATGATTCGGTTTATCTAAAATACCTTGCACATGGCTTTTCGACTCCTACGTGTTCAGTAAATATTCGCTAGCTCTGGAAACACGACACCAGATATGAGAGCTTGTGATATGATATACTCATGTACCCTCCCCCTGCCCCTCTCCCAGCATTCAGGTTATTATCAGCCTAGAAGGGCTGATGAGCAAGTCACACCTCTGTGAGCTGCCCAGGGCATAACAGATCAGACAGCCCAGACCTCACCCAGGGCACTGAACCCAACCGAGGGCTGCCTCTACAGTTTGCCTCAAGAGTAGAGCACAGATTTCCTCCGTAGCAAAGGCAGTTTTCTTCACCTCATTAGGAAACCCCACCAAGTATGACTTTTTGAGAGTGAGAGCCAAAGAACGAGGGGAATTCAGAGGCAATAAGGAAGATTGCGCTCTTGAAACTGCAAATGTAGAGAGTGGAATTTCCACTTCAGCTGGAAAGTTCCCTCACTCCACATGCCTGAGAAGACGCATGTCTATGAAATGCTAATGAAGTCAAGCCCATTCACATGTAAATTTCTAGATTTTTCTTTCCCCCTCAAAATTAAGTTCTTACAAGTGATTTAAAGAGTAATTGGCTTCTAGATACGTTTTCCAGCAAATTACACCAGTCAAAAGCTTGTTTGAAGGGTAATGCCGCCAGTTCAAGTTGCCTTTGAGAGAAGTGTGATAGAGAACGGTCTTTCTTTCCGTTCGCTGCTTCCTAAGTAAGGCAGAGCTTCCCTCCAGCAGACAGAGCTGTAAAAGGATTCTATGTCACTAGGAACAGTGAAGACACAAAGGGCAAAATGATTTTGAAAGCTGGATCTGAAGCAAAACATGGAGCAAAGGAGGTACACATCGAGCACCTGGGGCAGACGAAATCGTGTTGAAGGAAGCAGACGGAAAGCTTTACGGTTCCGTGGTGTTGTGTCTTGAACGTGTGGATGAATCGTCTTCAAACTGGATGTGGAGGAAAACATGATTCACAGGAAACTATCGTCCACTGTGAGTGAGCCTAAGAGAGGACTGGATTGTTTAAGGTCAATTATATCCATGCCCAGACACACTGTATCCCAGCTTACTCGGAAGACTTGAAGACACGAGCATAAAAACCCCATCCGCGAACTTTGGGGAGGACAGAGTGGGTACAATCCCCGTCAGACTTCCGGCAAGACCCCAGCTTTCAAAAAGGGGATGTAGGGCATACTCAAGAAACTGGGTTTTTTAGCACCACCCTAATTCCTGAGGCGATTTTAAATAAATAACTCAAGTGTGCTGGGGACTGTGTTACTACAGAGACAGATCCTAGCAGAACTGTCCATCCACCCAAGCAGCTTGCACGTTCTGTTCCTTCACTGAGCCAGGACTTGTAGAGCTCCGGGGAAGCCAGTGGCCGTGATAGGCACGTGGGAAACACGTGGGGCTCCCGTGAAGCCCACTGTTGCAAAGACGCACTCTAGCCCCGCGGTTGTACTGAGCGCTACGCGGTGACTGTAACACGTTGTTACAGAAGAACACATAAGGCGTCTATGAGATTCCAGGTAAGGCACAAAGCATCCTGAGAACATCACAGAAGGCTGCTAGGAATGTCGGGAGATCTCCTTTCCCTTTAAGGTTCTTGAAGGAGCTGATTTCCAAATGGGTGTCAAAAATATTTTCTAATTGCTGGCCAAGCCAGGGCTCTGTAATCCCTAGAGTTCACATGTCTCCAGCAAAAGCTAAATAAGAGAAGGAGCCCAGGGCCGGTGTGCGTACGGAAAACACAGGAACAGAGAGAGAGCCAGTGTAAAGAAATTATTTTCTTGACGAAGCCACCAGAATAACTGAAAAGAAGGAATTACGATAACTTTCATTAAATAACTAGGATGTCCTACGTGCTGTAAGCACTTTCCATTTAATAACACTTTTAACCCTTATAAGAACCTTCTAAAACAAAAACTACTTTATCCCTGTTGTTGAAAGGGAAGCCTACGAATTACCCATTGTTTGCTAATAGGAAGACAAACCAGCGATGTAACCCAGGGCTAAGGAGATTTAACACCTGGTATTCTATCTTGCAAATCGCAGGAACAAATGAGACATTGTTTACTGAGAGGGAAAAGATCCAACTTTGTAGATCAAAATGATTCACTTCATTGTGTTCCGAAGTAAGGAAGAGTGATTTACCCATCCACACATTCTGTCATGTTTATGCCAAACAAAAAAAGACTACATCTTCGTCTTCGGGAGGGTGAAGGCAACCACCCCAGGAACAAGACTACGTCTTTGGGACGGTGAAGGCAACCACCCCAGGAACCAATAACGTAGTGTGCAGGAGCAAAGGACACAAGTTCAAGCTGCGTCCGTGGGAATGTATCGTGTGGCTGGAAGAAAGACAATGACACTCTGTGCCCGACAAGCCACATCTAGATGACAGTCCAGTTCTGGGAGCCATTTTTAAGGACTCTGACAAAATGAGCCCTCAAATGGATGACAGCCAGCTGAGCACCCCGGCAGGAAGTGTTCAAAGGAAGAGTGCGGGTAAATGCGGGCTCCCACCCAAAGAACGGAAAGCCAGGGTGCCTGGCTGGCTCTGTCACCTAAGCGTCCGACTCCTGATCTCAGCTCAGGTCTTCCTCTCAGGGTCATGAGTTCAAGCCCTACACTGGGCTCCACACTAGGCGTGGGGCCCACTAAGACAAAACCAGAAAAAAAAAAAAAAAGAACGGCAAACCCAATGGTAAAACAGTGAATGCTAAGTGATGCCCTGCAAGCGACTTTCTCCGAGCTAGCCATGCAAAGGGAGGTTTGATTTGGGCTACACATTAACAAAGCAGAGCGCAACTCCCTATTTTGTTGTGTAAACACCATGCTAGTGGCTTCCTGTGCACTGAAAGTAAGTTTTGCTTGAAATATTAGAGGAATACTATTTCATTGTTTGTTTATGGGTTTTTTAGATCAGAATTCTGTGGCTTATAGCATAGCCTGGCCTGTTTCAATCATTCGTGTCATTTGGGAATTACTATTTTACATAGTTGTCAAAAATGAATGATCACAGCCTGAAGATACCTCTCTAAAGCCACATTGCATTGCCCCAGAAAAGGTTCAGGACGCTTACGGCAGTGGAGTCCAAGCCCACAGTAAAAAGAAGCTCCTCAGAGGACAAGGACAGCCAAAAGAAACAGATGAACATGCAGAACACAGCTCCACACTTTTCGTCCGTCTTGAATCAGTAATATAGAGTAATCACACGGAAGGCATCATAAGTCTTATTCAGAATATGCTCTAACAATAACTACTTTATGAATACCCCTTTGTGTCAATTATTATTCATTATTCATAGCCCACCATCAAAGAAAAAGAAGATATATGTGTGCGTCCTATTCTCCTCTGTTTGTCTCTCCCATCTCACTAGAATACTCAGTGGCTTCATGACTAGTTCATGACGGAACCCAACTTGGAACGAGCACTTGCCACCCAAACACCAGATCCTAAACTTGATGTGGGGTGGCATTCTGCTCTGTTCTCAAGCTGTTTATAAAATTTTGATTACCAGTAAATATTTGATACTTTGCCTTAGATCTACTTTCAAGTTCCAAGTAGTTTTATGTGATCACCTAATCCTTGCTATTCTAATTTTGAAAGACACTCCACTCCCCAGAGCCTCCAATTTCAAACCTTGTTTCAGCAGACGAATGTGATGGGAAAAGCTGTTAGGAGTTGCAGACGTTCGTGTCCATGCAATCAACGGCATCGTATCGAAGAACTCTGATTCTCAGGGAAAACAGTGAATTATTTCGTCAAGTGAATGTTTTTTCTCGAAACAGAGGCGGCGAACGTTCCATGTATTTGTCACACTGTTGTTTTTTTTTTTTCTCTTTTAATTTATTTATTTTTTTCAGCATAACAGTATTCATTGTTTTTGCACAACACCCAGTGCTCCATGCAAAACGTGCCCTCCCTATTACCCACCACCTGTTCCCCCAACCTCCCACCCCTGACCCTTCAAAACCCTCAGGTTGTTTTTCAGAGTCCATAGTCTCTTATGGTTCACCTCCCCTTCCAATTTTTTTTTTTAATAAACATATAATGTATTTTTATCCCCAGGTGTACAGGTCTGTGAATCACCACTGTTTTATGAAGAGCTCTCCTCCTCCCACTTAACTGCCATCAAAGTCTTAGGAGGGAGCTACTGTAAGTCCCCTTCCTCCCTATATGAGAAATCTGCAGTTTGGACGTTGAGTGACTTTTAGAAAGTCTAAAGCTTTCAAGTTGCAGACCCAGGCTGAGCATAATGGCCAGGTTCCCTGCACCTCCCTCTGCTGTCATCAATGTCACCGTTACTGAAGAAGGAGTCCCAACGTCACCGTAACTGAAGAAGGAGTCCCAACGTCACCGTAACTGAACAAGGAGTCCCGACGTCACCGTAACTGAACAAGGAGTCCCAACGTCACCGTTACTGAACAAGGAGTCCCGACGTGACCGTTACTGAAGAAAGAGTCCCGACGTCACCGTAACTGAACAAGGAGTCCCGACGTCACCGTAACTGAACAAGGAGTCCCAACGTCACCGTTACTGAACAAGGAGTCCCGACGTGACCGTTACTGAAGAAAGAGTCCCGACGTCACCGTAACTGAACAAGGAGTCCCGACGTCACCGTAACTGAACAAGGAGTCCCAACGTCACCGTAACTGAACAAGGAGTCCCAACGTCACCGTAACTGAAGAAGGAGTCCCAACGTCACCGTAACTGAACAAGGAGTCCCGACGTGACCGTTACTGAACAAGGAGTCCCGACGTCACCGTAACTGAACAAGGAGTCCCGACGTGACCGTTACTGAAGAAGGAGTCCCGACGTGACCGTTACTGAAGAAGGAGTCCCGACGTCACCGTAACTGAAGAAGGAGTCCCAACGTCACCGTAACTGAACAAGGAGTCCCGACGTGACCGTTACTGAACAAGGAGTCCCGACGTCACCGTAACTGAACAAGGAGTCCCGACGTCACCGTTACTGAAGAAGGAGTCCCGACGTGACCGTTACTGAAGAAGGAGTCCCGACGTGACCGTTACTGAAGAAGGAGTCCCGATGTCACCATTACTGAAGAAGGAGTCAGAAGCAGGGACTGAACTCAAGGAATTCACTCCCTCCTTCTCAAAGGCAAACAGCGAGATAAGACCAAAGCAGATCACGGAGTTTAACCTGTTGTTTATGTGATTTTCACTGGAAGTCAAAGGTTTCCTCGCCGACATGAGGAAAGTGCTGGATAGATTAGTCTCTGGACATGGGGCCTGTGTCTCCCACGCTTTCTTCCTTCCTCCGCGGCGGGCACAGTGGCTTGGGTGAACCAGGCACGTGAAAACATGCCCCTGGACTGAGTTTGCACTTCAACCTCTAGACACAGGGCGTGTTAGTGACTGGACTCCGGCTGCACAATGCCACACAAACAAAACACTTATGTAGTGCAGGTAGCTTAACAAGCTATCGGTGGAATGAGGAAGAATCGGTGGAATAAGAAAGAACTTATTTTTATCAAGTTACCAAACTGATGCCTACTTTTGGGGAAGTATCCTGTCTGTTCAATGCAACCGGTCCCCCCAAGGAAGGACACAGACATGAGTCCCTGGTCTGAAGACAAGGACCTACCCAACAGGTAGCAGCGTTTTTGTGCTTGGGGCCACAAGATAACAGTCTGCCCTCCTCTAGACATTTCGATACGGTGAGACAAATGAAAATGGCATCGTCATCCCCAATCCCTAAAATCATTACTGGAAATTCAGAAGAATCTAGCAACATAAAATTCGAACCTACATTCACCAAATTTAGGGCACAAAACCTCACAGAATTATGGAGAAAGTCCACCCAATCAATGGAATTCAGAGCTAAGAATTCAGCCACTAAGTGGCATAATTGCTGTAATTAGGCAAATGCCGTAATTACAGTAAACACATGATAAGCTGCTACTGAAGCATCTAATTGCAGAGCATAATGGTGTTATATGATTTCTGATGATATAATATGATTTGGATATATAATAAATGCCCATAACAATATTAAGACATTTTTCATTTGTGAATTTTCTTAGTACTTGATTTGGCTTTCTTAAACTTTCTAAGTTTAAATCTCAGTCCCATAGGAAATCAAAGTGTTTTTTTTTTTTTTCAGTGAAAGGAAAAGTGAGTATCATCCAACACAGTATCTCGGTAAGAAGGTGGATAGAAAGAGAGAAAGGATTCGAAGCGGAGTGTAAGGCTGGTCATCAGGATAACGCCAAACGGAAATCAATGGCTGCAATGCAAGAACACACCTGCATAAATGTGATTATTTCACAGATCTTCTTGTTTCCAGAAATTTAAATTTTTATCTTAAGTTTAGCACTAAACTATCCATAAAAATTAAAACATAATGCCGTCAGCATTTTGTTTTAACATGCCTTGGAGAAGACAATGTTTTGAAGGCATTTCACATGGGTTATGTATGTGTCCAAAATCTGCACCATGTAACAGTAGACTGGTGATTATGACTTGTCCTCAATTCTTTTTAGATTCAGGTTTACATAACTGAAAATATTCTTATCTCATCGAATTTGAGAATCGCATGAATTCTTTGAGGGTTAAGAGGTACACAGCTCAGAGGTTCTTGAACTCATTTCATGTGCATACCAGTGGAAGTGTGTTTTCCTTGGAAAGGGGTTTTCATCAGGGTCTTCAGGGGACTGGTGAGGCAGAAAGGTCCACCTGGGAAATTATGGCACCCATGTGCACAGGGGCTGGAATCTGCTCTACAAACGTCCATCCGCTGCTCCCTTCACTTCACCGTCACACTTTGTAGTAAGGAGGCTCTAATCTTTCAGGCTCTAATCTTTCAATATGTCCCGGTATCCAGAAAACAGTCCAATTATTAAGAACTTATTCCCATGCACTGACCATAATTCTTCCTCATCGTAAATTCTGCCCTGTTGTCTTCATTCTCCTAGATGAAAGCCGTCTGAAGTAGTTGAATACAACTTCAACCACAGAAATCATTCCTTCTCTAGTGTCTCTGTTACTTGTGATCCCTCCTAGTTCCTTCCCTGGTGGGTGGTCAATCCATCAAGACTCTGTGGGACACAATGATCCAGACCAGGGGTCGGCAAACATTTTCTGCAAGGGGACAGACACTACGTGTTTTTTGCTTTGCAAGCCATATGGTCTCTATCACAGTGACTCAACTTGGACATACGCGATACATCAATGAATGAGGAAGCATGTGCCTGAGTTAAACCTTCTCCTCGAAACCAGGGGACAGGTTGGATTTGATGTGTGTGGTTTGCTGGCCACACCTCGATGGATCTAATGCAGCAAAGAGCCCTAGGAAACTGGGACTACTCTTCTCTGCCGAGTGAACATGTGCTAACCCACTTTAACCATGGAAATAAGACAACAAAGTATACTACTGATTTGTGTTAAGATACAGTTAGGAAAGCTCCCTAGACAAGCACCCGCTAAAAGAACTCTCTGTGCTAATGCAAAATGCTCTGTGCTGTCCGGTATGGTAACCACTGGCCATACGTAGCTATGAAGCACTTAAAATATGCCTCATGCATCTTAAGGACTGAATTTTTAATTTAACTTAATTCAAATTAATTTAAATTTATATTTAACTGGGCTTTGAGTGGCTGCCACATTGGACAGCATAGCCCCAGACACTGTTTTCTTGCATCGACTGGTCTTCCACAGTACTCATTTATGGCCCTGTACACGACATTTTATTAAACTGATACATGAAATAGTTGATCACTGAGGCAAATATACAGCTTTAAGCATCATACAAGTTCAATAAATATTAATGATGATCAGCAAATTGAACCATTACAGATAATGCAATCGCATGACAAAACAAGAGACGTAATTAGAATCAGTTTTGCTTTTATTGACAGATTTTCCATGGAGCTGGGAGCCATGTTCATACAGCGGTATGGGCTTTCCTAAGTTTAAATGATTTTAATGGATTTCATACCTTTGATATTTATCTGAAGCTAATTCAAGCTCTTCCTGGTTGACATTCTCCTGCCAGGCATACTGATGGATTTTACTGCAGAGTGAATTTCCGAGTGTCTTTGTTTGTCTTGTTCCTTGAAGACTCACATTTTACCACGCATTGTTTATTGTTTCATTTCATTCAAACTCTGGAGAAGGGGGGAAAGATCATTTTATCCTAACGCTCACTGCGCTCACCAGGCAGGATACTGAACGACAACAGAATTAAGAACATCATCCTGCTGTAAAGTAAACAAGTTCACGAATGGAGGACCCAATTACTATTCAAAACACATCGCCTTCAGGGCCGTCCCTTCCCTTATTGATTCAACAAAAACTGCTCCTAAGGCTGCAGATATTAGAGCACTCCGAAACAAGTGTGCATTCTGCCATCCGGGAGCTGGCGTCCCACGTAGATGACAGACGTCCATCAGGGAACCTCAAACACAAAGGATCTTTGACGAGTTACACTGTGCGAAATTCCACAACATGCTGGGGGTCTCTGACCATGTGGCCTGGCATGGCCTAGAAAGAAGCGACATTTGGGGGAACAAGAACAAAGCTTCCCAGGCAGCAAATCAGCAGACACAGAGCGGGGTTGGGGGGCGCATTAGGTCAACAGTGAGGCGGAGAGTGAGGTAAGGTGAGGCAGGGAAGAAGGGCCCAGGATTGGACCTGGGCATTATTGTTGGGTTCTGGTCCCTATAGAAAGAGCAGTGGGGGGTGGGAGGGGGTGGTCAGTGGTAAGAATGTTAAGTCCTTAACATTCATAACAGAAGGGGGCATAGGGTAAGGCAGAACTCACACTGCATTTGACATGAAGTCTGGTTGCTATGGGGACACGGGTTGATCGGCCAAATGCAAATGGTGAATCCAGCTTCTTCCTGTGGTCCGGACAGGAAAGGATGCCTCTTGCACTAGAGAGCTCAGAGTGGACATGAAGGGAGGTGAGTGTCCTGGAGACTTAAGGAGAAGATCCAGCTGCCAGGAAGGAAGGCCAGTGGGTGCTCGGGGTGACGGGCAGAGAGCAAGGACGCCTCCAGGTCTCTGGCAGAAGGAGCTGCATCACGGAGCCTCCACCCTCTGTGAGAGCATCTGTGTTCTAGAGAGGACACACAGGGGAGCCCCACAGAATCGGCAGCAGAGAGCGAAGCTGGTGCTGCAGAGCCAAGTGTTCATTCTTATAGAGCGAACCTTCCGGAACACTTCAGACTGCCTCGTCAAGGAACAGCTTCTTCTTGGTGTGTGTGTGTGTGTGTGTGTGTGTGTGTGTGTGTGTGTGTGTGTGTGTGTGTTGAACATAAACTCGGAGGCACAGTAAGTCCCATTCTGTACCGCTGGGGAGTCTGTTCAGTGTGCTGACTGCCTGTGCACGTCTCTGCCTGGGCCTCTCTCTGATCAGTCTCCCTGCCTCTGGCTTCCCCAGTCAGAGAAGGGCTGCAGGAACAGTTGCCTCCAGCGGTGACTGTGGGTGGGCAGCCGGTGGTCACCAAATGCTGCCCGCCGCACACAGGCAAGGCACCCACGGACTTCTGAATCTCTGCTGCCTTCGAACAAAAAAAGGTCAAACAACGGCATTCTGTGGGTTCCACGTGTTTTTGCGTATTCATACAGGACATTCCTAATCACTCCCTCATCCTGGGCCAAATCAGTGTGATGTCACTAGCGCATCATTTCCTAGTGCCGCCATCACACCATCCACAAGCTGGACTGCTGACAGCCATGGAAACGTATGGTTGTGAGTTCTGGAGGCTCAAGGTCCAAAATGCGGGTGTCCAGTGGGCCCTGCTCCATCCGACGGCTCAAACGGAGCAGTTCCGCCTTGCTTCTTCCTAGTTTCCAGACGTAGCTCAATCCTTGGCATTCCCTGACTCGCAGCCGCTGCGGTCTGATCTCTGGCTCTCTTGTCACCTGGCATCCTCCCCCTGTGTCTCTGTGTCCAAAATGCCCTCTTCAGTTAAGGACACCAGTCATTGGGCTAGGGCACACCGTAATGATCTCATCTTAACATGACTGTCTTTGTAAAAGCCCTGTTCCTAAACAAGGTCACATGCTCGGATGCCCGAGGCTAGCACTTCAGCCTCCGTCTTTTGGGAGACACAATTCAACCCCTAACGCCGCTCATTAAGCTTTCCTAACTGAAGTATTTACCGCTACTTCTTCTCTACGACCTTCCCTTTTTTAGTCCTGGTATTAAGAAAAAGAAAAGGAAAAAGAAAAAAAAGGAAAAGGAACAGGAAAACAGGGACACAGCTTAATTCTGGCTATCTCTGATACCTGGCCTATGGTTTTATTGGCATTTATCTGATTTTAACAATTATTTGATTATGTGTCTGTTCTAACCTCTGACTTGAAACTGAGATCTTTTAAGATATAGGTTAAAAAATAAGACCCGTGTTCCACTTATTAAATAAGGCTTATAAGACATAGTTGTTATTCTAACTTAGTGCTTAAAGCCTGTCACATAGAGGGACCTCAATAAATGTTTGTCAAGTCAAAGAAAGAAGAGGATAGAAAAAGGGAGGGGAGGTAGAAGGATTTTCTGGTTTCACGATAAGTCTTTGCTCTTAACCAGATTAACTTGTGTCCCCCTTAACCTTTCCTAATTGCCTCCATTAATTTCCCTCTGTAGCCTGGCAAGGATTGAAACTCATTATCAGACATTACTGATAAGTCATGAAGGGAGTGATAAAGAAGAATGCTTTAGATATTAATCTGTCTCAAATCTGCAGATAAGACAGATTAACTCTGGGGGACTCTTTAAGACCCGTGATTCTGTGGATTGCTAATAAAGACCGCTGTGGTGGGGATTCTCTATGCTGCTTTGGCAGTCAGGAGCTCTCCCTCATTTAGAACTGTGGAGTTAGGTGCATCCCCAGGAATACCATAATTTAGACGCTGTTACCCCAATATCTCACCTCAAATACACCTTCACCAGTGCGAAGGGCTCTGAACACCTCCCATAACCAGGTCACTTGCTGTACTGGTTATTTATGGACACATCGTCACAGGACCATACACGTAGCAGCTTGATAATGCAACACACCGTTACAACTGTGAGGCTGGCTGTGAGTACAGGCACACTCCTGCTGTGTCCTCTTGTCAGGCTTTCTCATGAGGCTACAGTCAAGGAGCGCAGAGGGTGGGGGGCTCATCTGAGGCTCGGATGGGGAAGGATCTGCTTTGAAGCTCACCTGGTTGTTGGCAGAATTCAGCTCCCAGGAGGGAGGTCCAAGTCCTACATACTGCAATCCCAGAAGTAACCCATCATCCTTGCCATGCTCTGTGAGTTAAATGCGAGTCACAGGTCTCACCCAGACTCACAGACAGGGAATTCCATAAGAGCATGAACAGCAGGAACAGGGATCACCAGGGCTGTCTTTACCACAGAGCCTCTATTTACCACACTTGTCAACCAAGGCTAGATTCCTCATGAAAACATGAATGAACAGGCTTTTATGGCTATAATGTTGCACGGATGTACATGACAGATGTCCTGTCAACACAAGACATCATCCTTGTTCCATGATTTCCTTCACTCAGATTAAAGTGACGCTTTCTCCATTTGGTCAACAAATATCTTTTAAGCAGGTATTAGTTTAAAAAAATGTATTTGTTAAATTTTTTTTCCTGCTATTAAAGAACGCAAATTTGTATAACTTAAACTAAAAAACAAGACTTCCATTTCCACAAAGCATTGTGGGTAAAAAACGTCTATATATTCTAGATAAACATGCTGACCGGTAACTTTGGGATAATTGCTACAGTGACAGTTAAGCGAGGGCAAGAGCTAGAGGCCAGAAATGATAGGAACACAGGATCCTAGAAACGTGAGCAAAGGGGCAGCCAGTTTGCTGGGAGCCAGTGCTCCCTGCTGGCCTGGAGCCCCTGTCCTCAGCACCCACGAGTTGGGGCCAGGCTGGATGGCAAAGTGACTCTGACGTTCCTGCATAGACCGGGAACCTCAGGGGGAAAACGATGGAACAACATATCCTCCAGGAAGGGTGGCCTGGCTTTTGAGGGAATGAAGGAAACCAGATAATTATCTACAAAAATTCCTAAAACGTGTCTTCATGTACATGCTTTCAGACTTGAAGACGCAGTATGGATGAAGCCCAAAACCCCCAAGCCAAAATTGTAATCAAGTGTCCTGTGTTTCTAATTCTCTACCTGCACTGCAGAAGTACCTGCAGAAAATCCTGGCACTACCATTTTTTGATAATTCTTGGGTGTCGTGTGCATGTTCGCTAAATGACAACCTTTGCTGGTGGAGCATAATGATGGGAATTCTACATATTAATCTTATTTTGGGCAAACTGTGAAATATCTTATTCATTATGATATTTTCTTAGATTCTTCGGTGTTTTCAAAGAAACAGTCATATCATTTGCAAATAATGGCAGTATTACTTTTGTGTGGTCTAGGACTACTAATATAGTGTGGTATAGAAATGACTTCAGACCCTACCAAAAAGGAGAATTTCAGACCAATATCACTGATGAATATGGATGCAAAGATTCTCAACAAGATCCTAGCAAACAGGATCCAGCAGCACATTAAAAAGATTATCCACCATGACCAGGTGGGATTCATCCCTGGGTTGCAAGGTTGGTTCAACATTCGCAAATCAATCAGTGTGATAGAACTAATCAATAAGAGAAGAGAGAAGAACCATATGGTTCTCTCAATTGATGCAGAAAAAGCATTTGACAAAATCCAGCATCCGTTCCTGATGAAAACGCTTCAAAGTATAGGGATAGAGGGAACATTCCTGAACTTCATAAAATCTATCTATGACAGACTCACAGCAAATATCATCTTCAATGGGAAAAAGCTTGCAGCCTTCCCGTTGAGATCAGGAACACGACAAGGATGCCCACTCTCACCACTCTTGTTCAACATAGTATTAGAAGTTCTAGCAACGGCAATCAGACAACAAAGAGAAATAAAAGGTATCCAAATTGGCAAGGAAGAAGTCAAACTCTCTCTCTTCGTAGATGACATGATTCTTTATATGGAAAACCCCAAAGACTCCACCCCCAAACTACTAGAACTCATACAGCAATTCAGTAACGTGGCAGGATACAAAGTCAATGTACAGAAATCAGTGGCTTTCTTATACACCAACAATGAAAATACAGAAAGGGAAATTAGAGAATCGATTCCATTTACTATAGCACCAAGATTCATAAGATACCTGGGCATAAACCTAACCAAAGAAGTGAAGGACCTGTACTCGAGGAACTACAGAACACTCATGAAAGAAATTGAAGAAGACACAAAAAGATGGAAGACTGTTCCATGCCCTTGGATTGGAAGAATAAACATTGTTAAAATGTCTATACTGCCTAGAGCAATCTATACTTTTAATGCCATTCCGATCAAAATTCCACCGATATTTTTCAAAGAGCTGGAGCAAATAATCCTAAAATTTGTATGGAGCCAGAAGAGACCCCGAATTGCCAAGGAAATGTTGAAAAACAAAAACAAAACTGGCGGCATCACGTTACCTGATTTCAAGCTTTACTACAAAGCTGTGATCACCAAGACAGCGTGGTACTGGCATAAAAACAGACACATAGACCAGTGGAACAGAGTGGAGAGCCCAGATATGGACCCTCAACTCTATGGTCAAATAATCTTCGACAAAACAGGAAAAAATATTCAATGGAAAAAAGACAGTCTCTTCAATAAATGGTGCTGGGAAAACTGGACAGCGATATGTAGAAGAATGAAACTCGACCATTCTCTTCCACCGTACACAAAGATAAACTCGAAATGGATAAAAGACCTCAACGTGAGACAGGAATCTATCAGAATCCTAGAGGAGAACATAGGCAGTAACCTCTTCGATATCAGCCACAGCAACTTCTTTCAAGATATGTCTCCAAAGGCCAAGGAAACAAAAGCAAAAATGAACTTTTGGGACTTCATCAAGATCAAAAGCTTCTGCACAGCAAAGGAAACAGTCAACAAAACAAAGAGGCAACCCACGGAATGGGAGAAGATATTTGCAAATGACAGTACAGACAAAAGGTTGATATCCAGGATCTATAAAGAACTTCTCAAACTCAACACACACAAAACAGATAATCATATCAAAAAATGGGCAGAAGATATGAACAGACACTTCTCCAACGAAGACATACAAATGGCTATCAGACACATGAAAAAATGTTCATCATCACTAGCCATCAGGGAGATTCAAATTAAAACAACATTGAGATACCACCTAACACAAGTTAGAATGGCCAAAATTAGCAAGACAGGAAACAACATGTGTTGGAGAGGATGTGGAGAAAGGGGAACCCTCTTACACTGTTGGTGGGAATGCAAGTTAGTGCAGCCACTTTGGAGAACAGTGTGGAGATTCCTGAAGAAATTAAAAATACAGCTTCCCTATGACCCTTCAATTGCACTGCTGGGTATTTACCCCAAAGATACAGATGTAGTGAGAAGAAGGGCCATTTGTACCCCAATGTTTATTGCAGCAATGGCTACGGTCGCCAAACTGTGGAAAGAACCAAGATGCCCTTCAACGGATGAATGGATAAGGAAGATGTGGTCCATATACACAATGGAGTATAATGCCTCCATCAGAAAGGACGAATACCCAACTTTTGTAGCAACATGGACAGGACTGGAAGAGATTATGCTGAGCGAAATAAGTCAAGCAGAGAGAGTCAAGTATCATATGGTCTCACTTATTTGTGGAGCATAACAAATAACATGGAGGACATGGGGAGATGGCGAGGAGAGGGAGTTGAGGGAAACTGGAAGGGGAGATGAACCATGAGAGACTATGGACCCTGAAAAACAACCAGAGGGTTATGAAGGGGCGGCAGGGGGGTGGGGGGCGGTGGGAGGTTGAGGAACCAGATGGTGGGTAATAGGGAGGGCACGTACTGCATGGAGCACTGGGTGTGATGCCAAAACAATGAACACTGTTATGCTGTAAATAAACAAATAAAAATAAATATAAAAAAAAATTAAAAAAATTAAAAAAAAAAGAAATGACTTCAGGCTTCTCTTTTTATTTTCCTTCAAGATGTGAAAGGAGGATTCCTTGAGTATAGCTTTTACTACAGTATTTTTGAAGCTATTAATCAGCTTGAGAATATCCTATTATATTTCTAGGTTTTCAGAGATTTTAAGATCCTAGGTTAATACTGATTATTTCCTACATTTATCGACAAAAGTATATGGTTTTCCCCCCATAAATCTGTTAATGAAGCAGCTTAGATAAAGAGACACTCTTAACTTGAATATAAGAATGATTCCATAAGCATTAATGGTTACAAATCTACCCACATAAAAACAGCAGGAACAACAATTATATAGATGGCTTTCTCCATTCAAAGAACAGGTATTTTAATCTATTAATTGTGTAATGGTGTAATACCTTTTAGTATAAAAATAAGGAAAATCCCCTAAGTAAGGTAACCTACGTACTTAAAGCAAACAAAAATAATGAAAGAAAAAAAAAAGTCTGCATGATTCCACTTACTGGAACACCCAGAACAGGCAAATCCAGTGAGACAGAAGTTAGACTGGTGGTTGCCAGGGGCTGGGGGAATGCAGTGATGGCTCATGGGCAACAAGTTTCTTCTATGGGTGATGAGAATGGTCTGAAGTTGATGATGGTAAATCTTGAGCAATTCTGTGAATGCATTATTAGCCATCAAATTGTATACTTCAGATAAATTATAAAATAAGTGGATTTTAAGTCAATAAATTTATTTTTTAAGATTTTATTTATCTATTTGACAGAGAGAGAGATCACAAGTAGGCAGAGGGGGCGGGGGGGAAGCAGGCTCCCCACTGAGCAGAGAGCCCGATGCGGGGCTCGATCCCCGGACCCTGAGACCATGACCTGAGCCGAAATCAGAGGCTTCACCCACTGAGCCACCCAGTTGCCCCAATAAAGCTATTTTTAAAAAGATTTAATTAATTAATTAATTTCAGAAAGAGAGAGAGAGAATAAGCAGGGCGATCAGGAGACAGAGGGAGAAGCAAGCTCCCCACTGAGCAAGGAGCCCAATGCTGGACTCCATTCCAGGACCCGACCCTGGGATCATGACCTGAGCTGAAGGCAGATGGTTAGCCAACTGAGCCAGCCAGGCATCCCAAAAAAGCTATTCTTTAAAAAAATGTTGGCCAATCCCACTCATGAACATAGATACAAAAATCCTAAATAAAGTGTGTGGGTGCGTGTGCGTGTGTGTGTCTGTATAAAGGTATTATCACATGAAAATCAAGGTTGTTTCAAGGTTAGAATATCTAGTCATCTATTAAACAACGTACGGAGGAATACTATATACTCTTTCTGTACAAAGTTACAGAGAGTGTATAACATTCAAAGAGCTGAGTTTGGGGACTGAAACATGACCTTTTCTAGAAAACTCAATAGCACAGAGATGTCAATTCTCCCTAAAATTGGTCTACAAATTCAAAGTCATTCCAATCAAAAGTCTGGCAGATTCTCTGTGGCCCATGACATAAGGATTAATAATAATAAAGACACTTGCTTTTTCTCTTCCCTTTCTCTTCTCTTCTCTTTCTCTTTCTTCCATTTCTTTTCCTTGAAGAGGCAACATGGCCAGAGACCAAAGTATTAACAGGGCCAATAAATATGTATAAATGTATGTATATATACATACACGAACATCAACTAACAAAAGCCTCCATAGGTAACATATGTGAGCAGGTACTTCAAACACAGATGACCCATGAATGGAAGAAAAAATGTCAAGATTCAGTAGTAGTCAGAAGGAAAAAAATGTAGTTTTAATTCACAATGCTTCAAGATAAGGACGGAGGATTCTGAACTCACTTCCTCCCAGGAACATACCAAATCTATAGCTATATGATGGATCAATTCCCCCTACATTCACAATGACATTTCATTTCATGTCCCATAAATTACAGAAAGTTAAAAAAAAGAAACTTAACATCGCGTATGGGCAAGGATGTGGAGTCATAGAAAGTCTCATATAGTGCTGTTGGGAGTAAACATGATTTGGAAAATCATTTGGTATCATCTCATAAATTGGAATGTCTGCATAGTCCAGAAAAGAAATGTCTGTGTAGGTACTCTAAGAGACACAGTTGCAAAATGTTTGTATCAGCAACATCATTAATAGCAAAGTTCTCAAGATTCTTAGTAGCTCTTCCGTCTAGCTGAGAGTATCCAATCATTCTTCACCACTTTAAATCGTTCAGTAATTTTAACCAAGGTTCACAGAAATAACAGTCTTGATTTGATCTTTATCCCCAGGCTACCTTTTATTTTGAGAATCTAAATTTGGGGAAATTGGAAATGAGAAAGTTTTATTTTCCAATCCAATTCTCGTCCGTATATCATCTCTCTGAATTCCGCTTGGAAATTGTCCACATCTTTTTCTAGCTCATCTCTTTCATCACACTCGGTTAAAATGAACCAACTGATCCTCTCAATAACCTTTTCACTTTGCAGGAAAGGAGGGGTTTCAATGATCTGGAGCTGTAACATTGTGGGATTTTGTTTTGTTTTCTTTTTTAGTGAGCAAACACATAAAGTATTTCAATAAGGATACATATAATTTTTAAAGATTTTATTTTAAAATAGTCTCTACAGCCAACCTAGGGCTCAAATTTGCAACCCTGAAATTAACAACTGTATGTTCTGGGACGCCTGGGTGGCTCAGATGGTTAAGCATCTGCCTTCGGCTCAGGTCATGATCTCAGGGTCCTGGGATTGAGCCCCACATTGAGCCCTGCATCCAGCTGTCTGCACAGTGGGGAGTCTGGTTCTCTCTCACAATCTCCCTTTGTGCTTCCTCTCTCAAATAAATAAATAAAGTCTTTAAAAAGAAAAAATTGTATGTTCCAAGGACTCAGCCAGCCAGGTGCCCCAAGGATAAGCTTTTTTAAAAAAAAATTGTATGCTAATGTGAAGGGAAATATCTACTTTATCCAAAGGGTTGGTTACAAAGGGTTTTCTGAAAAGCCAAGATTAGAATATTGACTTGATGCCAGGCATGTGAAATCAGAGAGACCAATACTCCATGCAAAGGGACAGGAAGTACAAAGGCCCTGAAGTGGAAACAAGTCCGATGTTTGGCAGGAGGAGAAAGGCCAGTGGGTTAGAGTACAGTGGTCAGACAGAAAAGCTGCAAAAACAAAAAATGTTGCACTTTCAGTAAACTCTTGAAAAGGTAGAAAACTATATTGCCTTTGCAATGCCAAGTGCACGTAGGTATTTGTTAAATGGTTTCTGTTTGTTATATTGGTCAGAATATGCTGTTGCGGGGGTGACAGGCACTAGATGATCCTGGGTTATTCTGACTCTGGATCAAAATTGCCGAGTTAGCTTGATGTCTGCTATTTTCCACCTTCTGCTCCATATTTCCCAACATATCCCTTGCACAAGCTCCTCATTCTTTCCGTGCTGCGCTTCTGACTTGGGCCAGCCCTACCTAAATAGAGCACCATGCAAAGATTAAGCTGCTCCTTTGCAAACAGAGCTCAGTGGTGAATCACTGCTTTTCGGGGTGACCAGAAACACACAAGATGTGTGGGTTAACAAGACAAGCTCCCTGAATATTTGTTCTTTAACAGGGAACCCCAGGATAGAAAATGTCTCAGTTACGTACAGATGGTCCCCGACTTCGGATGGTTCGAGTTAGTATTTTCCAACTTCCCAATGGTGTGAAAGCGACACACGTTCAGTAGAAATGGTACTTGGAAATTTGAATTTGGATCTTTTCCTGGGCTAGCAATATGCGGTCTGATTCTGTCTCCTGACGCCGGGCACCAGGAGGGGCTGCAGCTGCCAGTAGCCATGTGACCATGGATACAACGGACACAATGGATACAAACACAACAGAAACAAATGGATACAATGACAGGCATTCTAGCCCCAACCAGCCATTCTGTTTCTCACTTACAGCATAGTAGAAATTCCGTGAGACGGTCACCATTTTCATGTAAGACAGGCCATGTGTGACACAATTTTGCCTAATTGTAGGTTAAATGTCAATGTTCTGGACACTTTTTTTTAATTTTTTTATTTTTTTTTTTTGAGAGAGAGAGAGCAGGCAAGTGGGTTGGGGGGATGGCAGGCAGAGGGAGAGAGAGAGAGTCCCAAGCAGGCTCAGTGCTCGGTGTAGAGCCCGATTCAGGGTTTGATCTAATGACCCTGAGATCATGACCAGAGCTGAAATCACCAGTCGGATGCCCAAATGACTGAGCCAGCCGGGTGCCCCTGAAGACATTTAAGGTAGGCTGGGCTAAGCTATGGTGTTCAGGAGCTTAAATGTATTAAATGCATTTTCTTCTTAGGATTTCACCTTATGAGGGGTTTATCAGAAGTAACCCCATTGTAAGGCAAGGAAGATCTGTAATAGGTTTAGTCCTGAGAGCACCAATAGGGACAGGTTTTTCTCCCCACTGCTGTGATTCAGACATCTTAACTGAGCATTTTCTTCCCTCTGTTGTGACTTAGACATCCTAACTGACAGATACCCGTTAGGTTGTTCACTGTGCAAATTTTAAAAAGGAAAAGCATTATAGTTAAGGAAGAAAAGAGTTATTTCTCAGTAATAGTCATTAAATTCTTTTGGACATTCCATCAAATACTGATCAACCTTTGTGTTTTCTCTGAAAATTTTCTTTGCTTCCTACACTAGATGTCACTGTGTAGCTCATTATTAAAAAGCCCAAGGAAACTCCTCCTAGAGAAATGGAATCTATAAAAAATCGCAAAGGATGCCTAATATGGCAGCGCCCAAAATGCGTGCAACCATTCTGCTCGAATGGGTGACATTCGGCTAGGAGACAGCTCATTTCCTATACATGACTTACCATTAGTCTCACTCAGTGTAACACTAAGAAGACTTATCAACAACTTGACTTTCCTTTTCCCTGTCTTTTCCCCATTTGCATACCTGTCAACCTGATAAAAACTGAGAATTTGGGAAATGCAAATAGCGTACTCATGAAATTTAATGATGGGCACATATGCTCTATTCTAGAATGTTGCAAAAATACGCCATCCCCTGGAGGCTTAAAAGAAGTGCCCCCGCCCCCTACAAGGTAATGAAACTGGAAGAGTGGGGACCCAAGCTCACATCCCTTTGCCTTTTTTTCTGCCTCCCGTTTCTGCTGCATTGTAGACCTTCAATCAGAAATGTGTTTAAATATGCTTTTAATACACGGGCTGACCAAATGTCCCAGGATGCCTGGAACTGAGGGTTCTTTTAAACCAGGAAAAGTTGATTAATCAACTCTATATGCATGATTACAAACCCACTTCCCCATCTGAGAACTCTTCTGGACACGGACACACACACACACACACACACACACACACCCACCCACCCCTGAGTTCTTATACTTAAGAATGAAGCACAAGATAAGCAATGTTATTCAGCCTACCAGGATTTTAAAATCTCCCCAGAATGATGGGCTTGAGTTGCTGGCTGGCACTCAAAAAGGCAAAAATGTTTTCCAGGATGCTTTCCAGAAGCAGAAGTATTTGGCCATGTCCAAAGTTTGGACAAGAGTGACGAGTGAAATGGAAAGATTTGGACAATCTCTACTGAGCACACTGTAAGAAATTTCCAGGCGCTCTGCTAAGGTAAATATGATGGCCTCGTGGCAGAAAGGACGTGCCTACTCTAGATGTGAGGGTTGACTTTTTCTAAGAAATGTAAAGAACTCATGAGATACGTGGATTGAAGATAGTAAGACTATAGTGTACAACGCAATCAGTGAGTTTGACTCAAAGGCGTGCTTTTGATGTCAATCTAAAATAGTATCTAAAATAAGATCAGCTCATCCTTCTCCAAGCAAGTACAAGGGAACAAACTGTTTCATTATTGTTTGAGGAGATGATGTTTCTACTCCTACTTCTTTGATCTTCACAGTAACGCTACAAAGAATCTCTCCATCTCCTATCGCCTATCTCCAATCTCTCCTATCTCCATTTCACCAACAAGGAATTCTGGGGGCGTCTCCGCTCAACTTTGCACAGGCATGGTGATGGAAGCAGGTTTGGGAATGAGCTCTCTCTGATACAGGAAATGGGCCATTTCTCCACCACTTTTTACTGTATCCGGGGGACCGGGCAGAGCATTCTCAGTAAGGAACTAGGTCCTGCCCAGGAACCCTTATTCTTGGGAGCCATTTCCGTGAGGATTGCCTATTAGCATGTGGAGGAACAGGCCCGTGTAGGGAACACAGTTCCATCTTTCATCTGAAGAGTTTTTTTGTTTGTTTTTTGCCTTTTTTAAAAGAGATGTGTTGGAATTAACAGAATCCACATAAGAGCGTAGAACGTTTTCTACAGACTCTGTAAAGCAGATAACATAAGAAAATGAAAAATAATTATGAAAATCCCAGCAGAAAGGGAAAAAGGGTTCTGAGGATGGTTTCAGAAACTGATGACTTGCAAAGATATGGAGGGGATGGTGAAGCCCCTGGGGCCAGGAGCACCGCTGAACAGCTACTCCTTGCAGAACGTCAGTGGCTATGATAGGATGGTTCCAGAACCTGGCAGTAGCTATATCCCAAGGTAGATCTCCTGCCTCGTGCCCATCTCCTCCTAGAAGCCAACATGAATCCAGCTGGCAGATGTCCACACAGGGAGTCTGCTGGTTACAGACAGAATGGTTATGGGTAGTTCCTCTCAGCTTAGAGAAAGAGTGCAGTACAGCGATGTGTCCGATGGGGTATAAGAAATACTCCCACTACAAGGCTTCTCACCTTCATGCAGGTCCTGGCGGGGTTCTCTGGCTTGCTCACAGTCCACGCAGCTCAAAAGGACTTCTGCCCTTGCTCTGCTCCTTGGAACATCTACTTGCTCATTCTGCTTACGAATGTTCCTAGCTCTACCCCAAACACCCAAGTTTCAACAGCACAACATCAACCAGTGATTAATGTATCCCCCAAACACCCCCATGATAATTAAAGCAGACCGGGCCACTTCGGAAAGTCTTACAGTTCTGAAAAATATGTTTTCAAAGATTCTATTCTGTGTGGTGAACCCACCCACACACAGTTTCCTGAAAATGCTTTGTTGACATCATGGTGGAAGGGTGTTTACATAATCCATTGTCTCTAGGCTGGTAAAGATGCCTTTGAGGTTAGTCTTTTCTGAAAAGATGCTCCCAAGGAACTCAGAAGCAATCCCCTGCAGAATTCCCTCCAGTCTCCCATTTTCCGATTTTCACACTGGAGATGAGTTGAAAGTCATCTGCCTACGGCGCTGGCGTGTCACAGTGTAAGCCTCGCATCTCCGCTCGCTGGCGTGGAGAGGAGCTCTGGTTTCCCAAGAGCTGCTCCGGAGGCTGAAGTGTCAGACTACATCAGGCAGGTCTGTTGGGAACAGCGAGATCCCTTACCAGGACGCACATCTCCATAACCAAAATCTGTTCCCTTATGAGGTTGATCGCTCCTGTCCCTCAGAAAGACATTTCTTTTTTCAATAGCGAGAGCTCTGGCTGAGAAATGTTGGCAAAGAACTAACTTGATTTTGTATTCTTATCACAGTTTAGGATGGTGCTATATATCCTGTATGTGCTTTCTGGTTTCTCGAATTGAAAAATTAAAAAGCAATTGAGAGGAAAACAGGCAGACACATTAATGCCACAGTCCTATCTCCTCCGTGCCATGGGTGATAGAATATATGTACTGTCCTCCATCTCTGAAATCAGCAGCATATACGAATGACGAGGGAGCAGGAGGCTGGCTGAGGACAAAGCCAAAGCTGGCACCTTGCACCCCCTCTCCACCCGCTCCCCTCGGTAATATGTGTGACAGTCCTCAGGCACCTCTAACTGCCCTAAAAGAGAAACAAACAGTTAACTTGCAGAGATCACAATCCTGCAAGGCAGGAGTCTCCCTCGGTTTATGAATGTCCTTGAGATTAACGACAAAGAAGTTACCTTATCAATAGCCCAATTTCCAGAGGCACATAACTCAGTTCCTCAAGCCCTAACATCACCCTCCCCTCCATAAACAAAACTGAAGGAGGCTGAGGTAGAAGGATAACTAAATAAAGTTAAATTTCTTCTAAACCTAAATCTCATTAACAAGGATGCTTGATAGCAGGAATGTGACATTCCACCAGGACACTCCCAATTGTCGTCATGGTAGTGCCGCACCAGAGGGAAAACGGCCTTGGCTTGATAGTAACCAGGCCTTCAATATCCTGACAGTCTCCTTTACCCAGATAGCCCTTCTGAACACCCCCTTTGTCCTCACCTACCCAACTCCTGTGTATATAACCAACCACTCCTCACATCCCCGGGGCAGCAGCTCTCCCTGCCCACGGGTCCTGTCCCCGTGCTTTAATAAACCACCATTTTGCACCAAAGATGTCTCAAGAATTCTTTCTTGGTCATCGGCTCCAGACCTCAGCCCACCAAACCTCACCTAGGTTCTAGAACTTAATCACGAGGACACGCAAGTCAGACCTCGACCTCGGGGAGCGCACGTGGCCAAGGGCATCAGCTACGGCGTGAACGTGAACGTGCACGCACGATGACCAACCACAAATCCACCGCATGCCCCGCAGCGCAGTGTGGCGGAGGTGCTCAGGTACGCAAAGAATGCCTCCTCCCGAAGATGTGCACGGACCAGTCCCTGCAACCAGCCCCATGTCACCTTCAACGGCAACGAGGACTTGGGGAATGTGATGTTAAGGACTGCAAACGTGATGAAATTGAGGATCCTGAGCTGGGAAGATGGTGTGGATGGTCTGGGGGCAGGCGATGCAATCACGAAGGTCTCCGTGCGAGGGAGGCAGGAGGGGCAGGATGAAGGAAGGAGGTGTGAGGACAGCAGATGTCACAGAGGAAAAGAGGAAACTGGAGATTCCACCCTGCTACCTTTGAGGATGAGAGAAGAGGGCCAAGTGCGAAGGGCAGCGGGTTGCCTGTAGGGGCTGGAGAAGGCAGGGAGACAGATCTCTTAGAACTCCCTTAGACCCTCCAATGGGAATACAGGCATAGATTTTACCCCATAAGGCCCTTTTGAGACTTCTGACCTCCAGAATAGCAAGATCATGCATTTTTATTCTTTAAAGCCAACCAACGTGGTGATAGAAAACATACATCTGGTTTTCACAGCCTCATTCTTTCTATCATACCATGGCCCCTCCTTTCATCTTTTTCCCTTTCAAAAAGCTCCACGGTCTGACCCATCAAACATAGCTCCTGAAATACTAAATGTACAACTAAGGAATTTAGCAGTTATTTTTTTTTTTTTTAAGATTTATTTATTTATTTCACAGTGAGAGGGAGAGAGAGAGGGCACAAGCAGGGGGAGCAGCAGGCCCAGGGAGAGGGAGAAGCAGGCTCCTCGCTGAGCAGGGAGTCCGATGCGGGGCTCATGCCCTGAGCTGAAGGCAGATGCTTAATGGACTGAGCCACCCAGGCACCCTTGAATTTAGCAGTTCTTAATCAGCACTACAGTCTGCCTCACAAGGTGACTTGCTTGTTGCTAAATCTTAATTGGGTCAAAACCCATTTGATACTGGGAACCAGACATGACCTTGATGTGCCTCCCCTCACATCTGCTGTAAGAGAACCTTCACATCTATAGTCATCCCTGGCAAGGAAGAAAAACAGCTTGAGAGAGCTATGGGAAAGGCGATACTCAAAAATGGAAGGAAAAAAAACCCACAAAGAGGGAAAAAGAGTAATTTCATACTATAGCTCCTGTTACAAAACTCCCACCTGCAATGACCTATTGCACTGTCGGGGGAAAAGAAAGTCTTTGTCCTTAGATAGTTATCGTCTAGGTCAGCACTTTCCGAAATTGAGTTGAGCATCAGAATCACAGGCAGGGCTTGTGAAAATAGCTTGCCGGGCCCCAGTCCCGGAGTTTTGGACTTGGTAGGAGAATCTGCAGTTCCAAGAGAGGCTGCTGCTTGTGTCACAGGAGAGGTGACGCACAAGGTGACAAGGAAAGACAGAAGGCAGTGAGAACTACAGTGGAAATCTCCTGACGGGGGAAGGGAAGCAGCTCGGGGCATCCGCAGCCCTGAAGCCGGCCCTCCCACCCTCTCAGAAAGGACACAATTCCAGGTCTCAGGAGGGACAGGCACGGAAGTGGAGCGAGGCTGGGCGCAGAATGTGGCCGGGGATGGCCGGCAGAGCCCATCCGCGGGCTGGAGAGTGTGTGAAGGAAATGAGTGAACCTGGGAAGGGAGATGGGTCCCGGCTAGTTGACAGGAGGACCAGCTGGTTCTATGCAACTCAGCGCACCCACTCCCTGCAACAGGCTATGTACTGGGGGAAAAGGACAATGAGTAAGAACCGGTCGTGCTGTGACTTTGGAACCCAAGCTAACGACCAAAGGAGAGTTGGAGGAATGTGTGTAGAGGGAAACAGGAGGAAGGGGTTTGGAGCAGTGATCAGAACTGGGGTCAGAGCCTGAGCTGACATCGCATGCGTGGGCAGGAGAGACTGGCATACAGCAGAGGCCAGAGAAGAAGTCCGAAGATTTGTGTCAGGCGGTTCAGCACAGGTCAGAAAGAGAGGGTCAGAGGAGGTGGAAGGGAAGGAAGGACCAGAGCGGAGGGTCCAGGGCAGGGAGTCCGCTCCCCGCCTCGGGGGACACAGCCAGAGGGAGCCGCAGGGAACGGGGCACTTTTTCCAACTGAGCCTGGCTCAACACGTTTCATTTCCAGAAGGCCGGGCCTGACTGCACCCAGGCTACATCCTGACCACGCACAGGAATTAAGTGACACATTGGTCCTAATGCTTTCCTGGGAGCAGTGGAAAATACAGTATTTCTTTCTGAAGCCAGTACTCCCGGGAGCTCCAGAGGAAGAAATGAATTAACAGCCCTGAGCCGTTTTCCTTTCCTTGTGAGCAGGAGAGGCAGAAGTCATGTTGCAGGAAGCCTGAACGTTCGGTTTGGGAACAGGCATATTCCGCGGGCCATTTGGATAGGGAAACAGAAAGCCGAAATCCTAGTCTGAAAGGGAATCCGAACAAAGAGGAGTAGGTCCTTCTGCATAGTCACAGGAAACTTCTGCCACCCTGAGCCGAGATGTGGCCCCAGAGAGATTACTGCGGGATTGATGGTGGGGAAGGAAGGTTTCCTGCTGTCTCTGGGGAACACCGGAAATGGACCCCGAATGCCCAGGGGTGGCAGGCAATGGCCCTGGCAACGGCAGCAGGACAGGAAGTGCGGAGGGAGAAAGATCAGGCAGACAAGGAGGCTGGAGGCATGAAGCAGGTAACTGCTTTATCGCACCGTCCTCAGCCCGCAGTCCGAGTTCATCCTGGCCGTGCATGATGCTACAGAGCCTGAAGTCGGAGGCAGGCACTGCTGAGGTGCAGAGGTGGCCAGGAGTGCACGTGCAGATGGGCATGCACGGCACAGGGACAGGAGGAGGGACAGACAGAAGTACGGGCAGGCACGTGCACACAGGTACAGACATAACGATGTCAGGACGATGTCTGTATCTGCTGGCGTCACTGCAGATATACGTAAGGATGGATGTACATCTAACTGGGGTTACAGTAACAGCCACGGACACAGATTTTTTTAAAAGAGATTTTATGTATTTATTTGTCAGAGAGAGAACCAGAAAGCACAAGCAGGGGGAGCGGCAGGCAGAGGGAGAAGCGGGCTCCCCGCAGAGCAGAGAGCCTGACGTGGGGCTGGATCTCAGGACCCCCAGGATCATGACCTGAGTCGAAGGCAGACGCCTCCCTGACGGAGCCACCCAGGCGACCTCACAGACACAGATTTTTAAAAAGACAGTTTTAGGGGCGCCTGGTTGGCTCGGACAGTTAAGAACATGACTCTCAATTCAGGCTCAGGTTACGATCTCAGGACCGTGAGACCGGGCCCCGCGTTGGGCTCCATGCTCCGCACGCAGTCTCTCTGAAGTTCTTTCTCTCCCTCTCCCTCCACCCTACCCTGACTTGTGCTCTCACTCTCTCTTTCTCTCTCTCTCTCTCAAAATAAATAAACTATTTTAAAAATAAAAATAAAACAATAGTTTTATTGTTATAAAATATTGTTAAAAAATAGTTCCAGAAACAGATGTAGGTATAAAAGTAGATGTAGCCGCAGGTACACAGACGTAGATATGGTCATAAATGAGGACACGGACCGTCTGAGCTGGTTCTCCAGGGTTCTCTCTGCTTACCGATGAGAATCGTAAGGAAACTGAACACAGCGACGTTGTGATGAGCTCAATGCTGTCAGAGGACACACCCAGCTCTGGGGACTTTGTAAGCATACTCATACTCTTCCCCTGACCCACATAAAGCGAGTGCTGGAGAAAGACAAGATGAGCACGCCGGTTTGCACAGCACCTAGATGCGTCGCTACGAAATAAAGTGCAACATATACTCCAAATTAGAGTTTGTGGTCCTGGTTCTACCAGCTCTAATTAGTCATGATTTTCATTATGTGTGAAACGTGTCTCTTGCATGAACTTGGCAAGAATATTTAAAAGTCAGTTAGAAGCATATTAAAAATCAGGTAGCTATGGCAACCAGCTATCATCATACGATACCTTTGTTTATACAGCACCTGGGCAAAGAGCTTTATAATTACCTTGGCTTAGTAAATGATTTCACAATGATCTGGCAGGTTCATTCTGTATTCACTTCAAAAGTAAATTCTGAATTTTCTGAGTATATATATTATAGATGATTAAGGGGATCATCACTTCATAAAAGATCTTCTATGGCTACATATTTGCTTTACGCTTTTTATTGTCAGAGTAAATATAGTTGGAATTTTCCAACTATATTTCAAGCCAGTGTCAATTTGAACTTCTAGAAAATACAGATCATTCAAATTTCTAGTATACACTGGAAAATTCCTTCTCAAGGCTCACTTCGTTTAGATATTGGCCCTGTGAACCCTTACACGTCATATATATTACTTTACTGTCCCATGTTCCCTCAATTCCAATAAAATTAAATGGGACCCAGTTTATATTTTTAAAAGTGGATACCCTATTAAAAACAGAAACTGGAGATGGAAGTGAAATTGTGAACTAAAAGCAGAAATGAGAATCACCCAACAAACATGTATTTTCTTTGGGCACCTGGGGGGCTTGGTGAGTTAAGCGACTGCCCTCAGCTCAGGTCATGATCCCAGGATCCTGGGATCGAGTTCCCTGTCGGGCTCCCTGCTCAGTGGTGAGCCTGCTTCTCCCTCTCCCTCTGCTGCTCCCCCTGCTTGTGCTCTCTCGCTCTTTCCTGTCGGGTAAATAAAATCTTTAAAATTTTTTCTTTTCCTTAATGGCCTGCATACAAGCGTGTCTTGTGTTGAGAACACGGGTGTGGCATCAGATCTGAGAGCTCCAGGGAAGGAAATGGAGCTAGTGCTGGTCGGCGCCCAGAGTGCAGACCTTTAGCTGTGCCGTGTCACTGTGGAGAGGAGACGGGATAGTGACGACTATCACTACCAGAGCAGGGGAGGCTGGAGGCTCAAGGGGAAATGAAAGCCTTGTACGAGAGATGAAACGGACGCAAAACATAGACAAGAATTGGAATGTGGCCAATGTATTGGATGTAAAATGGGCTGAGAACGCACATCTGGAACTCTGCGTAGATTTGAAGTGAAGGTGACCAAGGGCTGCATCGGCCAACAAAGGAAAGCGTCTGCCTTCAGCTCAGGTCATGATTCCAGGGTGCTGGGACTGAGCCCCGCATTAGGCTCCCCGCTCCACGGGAAGCCTGCTTCTCCCTCTCCCACTCCCCCTGCTTGTTTCCTGCTCTTGCTATCTTTCTCTCTGTGTCAAATAAATAAACAAAATATTTTTTAAAAATAAAAAAAATAAGATTTAGATTAGAATTGGAGTAAAGAGGTGCTAATAGGTAATAAGTCTTTTTATTTCTTTCATACTGAAACCGTCTTAGAAACATAAAAAGATCTCTTGACCTCTTAAAGAGAAGGTAGTAAATCTTTTTGGGAATTTTTTCTTTAAGGAAGAAACTGAAAAATATAGACAATTAGATGCTCAGAGAGTCTTCTCAGAATATTATTTACAAGAGTAAAAATTAGGAACCACCTAAACTTACAAAATAAAGGTAAGGCTAATATGGTTCATCCATTTGCCAGGCAACCATAGAAAAAATAAACTGGAGCTTTAATAATGATGACGATGGTAACAATAATCAGCTAAGAAAACAGCCACGGAAGAGGGAAACTACTTAAAATCTCTCAAACATTAAATAAAATGTGTGTTAAGGTCATTCTTTAGACCTGAGTCTATCCTTTTGTTTCTAGGACCCAAGTATCTTTAAGACAAAAGACCAGGGACGACTGGATGGCTCAGTGGGTTAAGCGTCTGCCTTTGGCTCAGGTCATGACCCTGGGGTCTTGGGATCAGGTCCCATACCAGGGTCCTTGCTCAGCAGGGAGCCTGCTTCTCCCTCTGCCTGCTGCTTCCCCCTCTTGAGCTGTCTCTTTCTCTGACAAAATAAATAAATAAAATCTTATTTAAAAAAAAAAAAAAAGACGAAAGACCAGAGTTCAGATTTTTCCTACAATTTCCTAAACTTTCTAGGGGTTTTAAAATCAACAACAGCAGGATTTTTACCCTGGCTACAGAAGCAACCTCCACAGTATTTTTTCCAACTATGGGCTCACTCTCAGTTTCTGTGCATTGCCCTTAAATTCAATGGCAAATCTTGGGGGGGACATTGGGGAAAAGGTTGCATATATTAATGCT
The DNA here is from genome assembly GCF_922984935.1 of Meles meles. NCBI lineage: Eukaryota > Metazoa > Chordata > Mammalia > Carnivora > Mustelidae > Meles > Meles meles. The sequence goes on from NC_060087.1 coordinate 5,728,449, forward strand.
TCTCAGAAACAGGGCTCTGGAAGTGGTTTGATTTGCTCGTTCTCCCTCAAGCCTCCATTCAAATATCTTACTATGTCCTGTTCTCCGTCTGTTAGGAATGGCTTCTGCTTTGCTTTGCCACCTGCTAACTCTTGGTAGCTTTGTCAGAACCCATCTGGTCTGTAAGCCCAGAGGCTGTGCCTAGTAGGAGTCACGAATGTGGATTTCACTAACTTCACTCATTCACTTTTTAAAATAAACACCTATCGGGCATCTAACTTGGCACGATGTCATGTTAACTGGACACAAAGAATTCTTCCCGGACACAGTCATCCCTACCACACCGTCCGAGACACAGGCATGAAATACACAAATTGCTACACAGTTATAATTGAGACAAGTGCCACCAAAGAAACAAACAGAGGGTCTGGGGGGATTTCAGAGCCAGACCTGTTTCAGTGTGATTCCCATAGACCGATCCTGAGACAAGGGTTGAACCACAAGTGATACACTAGGAGGTGCTCACATTCGGCGTGGGGAGAAGGGAAGTGAGACGGGGAAAGGAAGGCAGCCGGTGAAGGGGGCACCATTAAGCCAGCGATCATGGAAAGCAATTTATGGGCTTAATCCCAAATCCCATCAGCAAACTGTAGAGAATGGTGCAAAGTGCCAGTTCTGAAGTGCTCGCATCTGAGTAGCAAGGGAGCCAAGGAAGCGATGCCTACTTGCATATGTCATCGTGGAAGAGGCTTCCCAGGAGGTAACTCCCCAGTGCTCTGCCCCCCCCCCCCCCCCCCCGCCACAGGCATGTCCACCTTCCAGGCGTCTTGGAAGTGACAGCCACAGGGAACCGGCAAGGTCTCAGGAACAGGAGTCCCACACGGGTAGCATGTGCTCTGGGCCTAGCCATGCCGTTGTACAAGCCCTACATGCACAAGGGACGGCTCTGGTTGAACGCAAAATCGTAACCGAAACAGATCGAAGCTCCGAAAACCAGGATTACTTTGTTAGAGGAAGAGAGAGTTATCAGTGCAGGCAGACGACACAGCAGAGCGACAGGCATGGGTCAAATGCTTCGGGAGTTCCAAACCCAGCCGGGCTTGGGGGTGGCGGGTCTAGCCAGGGCCTAGCCACAGGACAGTAGTACTGAGTGAAGGAAGAGCCTCGGGGCTCCCGCCGTATGAGGCTGAAGAAGCCCTGCACGTGGCCTTGTCCGGATGCATAGTGCCCGGCATCTGAACGGTTAACAGCCCCTCATTAATCCGGGGATTAAGTAACACACAACATGACCACGGGGCACAGCATGGGAATCTCATTTGTTACTGGAATTCCCCAGCAAGCACAGCACGGTCCACACACATGCCCGAACCCAGTGCACGGAAGCACACCAGACAGATGCCTGCAAGACAAGTCTGTTGTTCAGGACCGAAGGTCTTGCCGGACCCCAGCTACAGGCTCTACGATGTCTCATGAAGGATCCGGGACTGCGGTGGATTTCCAAGCGCATTTTATATTCTTCTCATTCAGACACTCCAAGAGTGCACTGATGAGAACAGTACAATGAAACTTGAAACGATATCCGCTCTTAAGAAGATCACTATCACAACTTGGAAATGTGTGAAGCCCTGATTCGCTGCCCCACGTCACCAACTTCTTTCCTCACACAGGTGGAGTAGGTCTGTGATTTCCAGCAAGTACTCTACTGTGCCCAAGTGTCACTTTCTTCGTCTGTGAAGCTGCACTTAATAAGATTATAAAAGATTAAATAAGTTAATTGCATAGCAAGAACATGTGACAAACAGAAAATAGGGAGGAATGTTAGCGGCTGTTGTCACTGTTAATTCCTGAGAGATGACGGTGTGATTTTATGGTCCAAACTTGGAGCCACTTATTAGTAAAAGGCAAAGTTGCTACTAATTATGTAGCCATAAACCTGCACCGTCTCAGGAGACGTAGGATGGACAGTCTCCGTGTGTACAATCAACACAGTGTAGGGATCAGAAGTTGCCATCAACAACTCAGCAGAAATGAGCTATGATTGATCAGTTGTACCAGTGACATCTGTGGGGCTGGAAGTGGCGAGAAACACCTTTTGAGAATTTCCTTCCACAAGCACATTAAACCTCTACTCCAGGGTTGGAGACGGGACCAAAGATTCAGTGGTGACACAAAACAGACCATCTGAAGTTAACTTTTAAATATATTTTCTACACGAATGCCTTCCCTTCACATATATACGCGTTGGGCGGTCGTTGTTCGGCAAATGGCCAACACTGTGACCTCTCTTGGCGGCGTGAGTCGGTACGACAGCAGAGAGACGGTAGCTGAGAAGGTGGCCTACAGCACAAAGGCCCGTGGCGGCTGGAGAAGTCATGCTCTGAGTGACGAACCACTCTTGCTTTCCAGGATTCCCCTGAAATACTTTAAGACAAAGACTTGGAGCTTTCAAACAAATGTCCTGACCCTTTTTACACATACCCCTGATATTGAAGAAAAATTTTAAAATCTTTGAATGGGCTCTTGACCACCTACTCTGAAAATGTGCCTCTGATTTCACCCCTCCTTTGGTGCGTGACATCTGTCCCCTCTGTGAGCTCTGACCCAGTCTCAAGCTGACCTTCTTGTTACATGTATTAGCAAATAGCTGCAGAACGGGACAAATCCTTCAATTGTTGCGTAAGCCATTCACCACGAGGGCAAAGATGACCGTCTGTTTTGAAATACCATCCACTTATCGGATACTCCCCTGGACTGTGTTTTTGGACACAGGTCAGTTTCCTATCAGCCCGTCTCACAGGCGGAATTGTGGGAGTATGGAACAGACGCATTTCCCACTTTCCTAGATGTTTGCAAACTGCTCACACACAGCGGCCTTGCCAACACAATAGTGTCAGATTATCTGATGGATGTGAAAATATATCTTAATTTCAATTTGCATTTTCCCAAATACTACTGAATTTACAGCCTCTGGGGAACTTTCCATTCAAAGCCTTTAATCATGTTTCCTTTGATCTCTTTGTCTTTTATTCCACTGACTTGTTGGGTTTTTATATCCTAAACGATAATCCTGAGGTCTGGCACAAATATGTGATAGAGATCGATGAAAAAAAGATATATGTATAGCTTTAATGATAACAGATATCTTCATCTATTCTCCCGTATATTTTTAACTTTTAAATTTATGGTGACTTAGGTCATGAAAAAAATTTAATTTTAATAAAAGCGTAATTATAATCTTTTGTTTACAAATTTATTTCTTGGATATGGCTTTGAAATTTTACTTCTTACCCTGAAATTATAATACCGATTCCATACAAGTATTTTCAAATCTTTGTTTTTAATCTTTACAATTAATCTGTTGCCATCTATGCTATGAGACAGAGATCCTAAGGTTTTGTTTTGTTTTGTTTTTATTTTGTCCTATATGGAGAGTCAATTCTCTGAACACTGTTTACGAAATCTGAGTCTATGAAAAGGCATATATGTGTGGGTCAGCTTTCTTTTTTGTCTTCAATGATTTTATTTATTTATTTATTTGACAGAGAGAGAGAGAGAGGGAGGGATCACAAATAGGCAGAGGCAGGCAGAAAGAGAGAGGGGGAAGCAGGCTCCCCGCCGAGCAGAGAGCCCGACCTGAGCTGAAAGCAAAGGCTTAACCCACTGAGCCACCCAGGCATCCCAACTTCTGTATTTTTTGTTTCATAATCTCATTGTATCACTTTGCAAAAATCTTGATTATGAATTACGAAAGAACCCCCTCATTCTGTTCTTATTTTTCAGAATTTTCAGGATCATTCTGATTACTGTGGGAAGACTGCTATTATTCATACATTTATAAGTGTTTGCTAAATAGCAACGAACCCAAACCAAACTTACTGGGATTTCTATTGAATGACCCTTGGGTTTTTTGTTTGTGTGTGTGTGTGCACGCACGCGTGTGTGTGTGCACGCGTGCGCACGTGTACACATTGAAGGGAATGAACACAAGTGCATAAATACAGAACCGTCCAGTGGCTTTAATCAGCCACAGGCACGTTCAGTTGTGGGTTTTGCTCAAGACCCTTTCTAGGGCACTGACTTTGAAAAGCACTGAGTGTACCCATACAATGACACATTACACAACATATCCCAGAGCTGAAAACAAGTGTGTAAGTGCTCAATTCAACAGAGCTGAAGACAGGTACAAAACGGTTGACTTCAATTAGGAAAACCGACCCCAAACACGTAAGTCATCCATAAGTTGAACTGAGGGCGCTTACATGGCTCAGTTGCTTAAGCTTCTGCCTTCTGCTCAGGTCATGATCTCAGGGGTCCTGGGATCAAGCCCCGCATTGGGCTTCCTAGTCAGCGGGGGTCTGCTTGTCCCTCTGCTCCTGACCCAGCTTGTTCTACTCTCTCTTCCCCTCTCTCTCTTTCTCCAATAAATAAAGTCTTTATAAAAGAAAGAAGAAGAAGACGTTGAACCAAAACAGGCAGTGAGGCAAACACATGGTAAGCCTGCACGTACGCAGATCATCTAAAACGTCATTTTGATTCAACTGATACCCTTTTGGTGCATACACATATTAAAAAAATTTTTTTTGGTATTTTTTAAAGGTGACACAGCAGATCCTAATGGGTAAAAAACAGTGTTTGTACCCCTGAAAGGACTAATGGTGTTCAGACGGCAACAGGTCCTGAGGACCTACAGAATCATCTAGAAAAACCCTGTTTGGACGGCATCTCTCAGCAGCACCCCCTGCAAAAGGGAAAAAGATTAATTTCCCACTGGTAACCAGTAATCTGTGCACGATCAGAGCTGGAATTGTTCCTGGCCTCCGTCATTAATACTCACCAAGTGAAAACAAACAAAATTTAGGAGTGAAAAGAACCTCCTCGGCCTTCATGGAGTACTTACTCCACTGCAGCTGGACTTGACATTAACATCTTAATAGCTCTGAGAGAGTCACTTAGGAGCCTAGCTTCATGTTTTAAATAGAAAAAATGTTAATGAGGACAAAATGTGGGTGATTAATAAATGTGATTGAAATGAAATGACCTTCCCTTATTCACTGGGTAATTAAAGTAATCAAGGGAGACCCAGCTGTGATGAGAAATGTCACAGAATAGACCAAAATACAATTAGCTATCATCATTGTGAAAAAGATAGCATTTGATACATTTTGTAGAGAAAACAGTGCTTTTAAAAATTGCTTTTAAAGTAAAACAGGGTTGTTTGGTGGGTTTTTTTTTCCCCCCATCTGGAGAATGTTCCTACTTCAGGGCAACCGCGGGAGTATGAAAACAGAGGACTGAGACATACAATCCCTGTGGAATAAAAAAGGAGACTGCAAAGATTTATCTTACGTGCCCCTAGATACCCTCTGAATTCTAATGAGACATTCCCTATAGTGCACAATATCAATCAAAAAACAGTGGCTCAAAGGCGCCAGATCACTTCAAGCTCCTCTGATGGGACTCTTGGGGAAAGGGGATGAGGACTAATGCATTGTCCTTAAAATGCCTCTGTCTTTTCTTCTGGCAGCAAAACAAGCAACACTGTCCAAAAAGCTGGGAAGGGAATTAACCCACTCTCCAGGGTCAGCGATCCAGTCTTCCTGTACTGCTGGGCCCAGGGACATTTGGGCATCGCCGCCTTAATTCCAGCTGATTAATACCCGTAATGCAGTGTGCCGTCATCACCAAATTTCATCACCAAGTACCGACTTCGAAGCTCTGTCCTCTAAGCCGTGTGTCACCTGAGGACAAAACTGACCTTTCACCTCCAGGGTCCCCAGACCTTCCGCACCGGGGTGTTCAACAGAAGTCCGGCAAATTCACTTCCCAAACACAAGGAATGTATTACCAAAGTACAGACCTGCCTCAAAATTGTTTTGACGTAGCGGGTTGATCACTTTTATGAAATACACGTGAACAAGCCTGACAACGCTGGCATCCCACAGGAGTATTTCCGTCACGGCGCTTCTTATTTGAAATGATTGCAAATGCAGGAGCGTCAGAGCCGCTGCTCCACACGGCTCGTGTGTCAGGATCTTCCCGTTGCCGTGAGGTCCTGCTGCTCGCCTTTAAACGTCCAGAGCAGAGTCGGCCGCCAGAAGGACGTGTAGTGCGATCAGCCCTAAAGGACGTTCTCTCCTGACGCTCTCGACCACCTTCAGAAAACAACAGACCCTTTTCCCTATTTTCATTCATTTCATGGTGGCTTACCTTTCTCCTCACTTTTCTTTATTTTTGCTGCTTTTCCACTTTATCTGCCTGCCTACGTCTCGTTTCTCCCTTCCATGCTGATGTTAAGTTTTCTCTTTCCCCTTTCAGCAAGTTTGTGGGAGATTTTCTGGTATTTTAGCTTTCCCTTTACAGCCCTCCATGCCCCCTTCATTCTTTGGAGTCTACATTTGATGTGTTGACTTGAGTGTGTCCGTCCCTTAAACACGCGGGCGCCACCCGGAGAGCGAGCAGGAGCGGCCGCTGTGGCGGTGGGGTTCCACGAGCAGTCACCTGAATCCCCAGGGCGCAACCAACACAGACGGAGGCCGTGCTTATTCCGACAAAGACAGACGGAGCAGCTGCATAAAGACATATGTAGTGAGGGCAACTTGGGCAGAGGCTGAGCATGAAATGAAGAGTAAAAATATCGCCCCTGCCAACCCCTGCAATGGTCCGATTTTATGCATTCAGTATTCAAGCAACACAGTGTTTCAGGATATTCAAGATGAATCGGAGCCTCTAACCTTAAATCTTAAGAATCCTCCTTCCACGATGTCAATTTCCATATCGTCCCTAGTCAGTGCTCAACATGACGTCAGTATTTTCCAAGTAAAGTCTTAGGCAAATCAAAAGCTTCATCCCTGCAGAATCCCGGCCTGTAAGCTGATGGATGGGTGACCCGCGGGAAGATTGAAGCAGACGTGAGTTCAAAACCTCAGGATAAAATCGTGATGGTGAATTTTATGTATGCACTTGCCTGGGCACCCCAGGAATTTGGTCAAGCATCACGGCGGGTGCTTCCGTGAAGCTGGTTTGGGATGAGATGACCAGCAGCTACACTGACTACTGTACACCACTCTCCGGGTGGGTGGGCTTCATCCAATCAGTTGAAGGCTCGAAGAGAACAAAACGTCTGACTGTCCCCTGAATAGGAGAGAACTCTTCCTGCCTGGTAGCCTTTGAACTGGGACATCACCTTTTTCCTCCGTTTGGACTCACCTGGAAACATCAGCTCTTCCTGGGTGTCAGGCTTTGGGACTCAGACTAGAACGACACCTGCCCTCTCCTGAGAACTACACCTCACCTCTCCGGCTTGCTGACGCACCCTGCAGGTCTGGAGACTCACCACTCTCCATAATCCCATGAGCCAGTTCCTTACAGTACATCTCTTTCTGAAGATAGGCGCATCCTGTCGGTTCGGTTCTCTCTGGAGAATACTGACAAGGACAAAAGTCTTATGCCCTGTAGGAAACCTTAGAATCATCGAGCACAGCATCCTAACTTACATGTAAGGACAGTAAGATCCAGAAAGACTGAGGAATTTCACGGACGTTAAACCACAAGTGGATGTCACCGCTGGCTTTGTTTCTCACGTCCTGTGGGGGCTCTAGGGCAGGCAGAGCCTGGTTTACGATGGGGAAGGCACTGGAATCCAGCTCTGCAGCCGTCAGACATCAGAGAAGCTATGCGTAGAGGAAGAGGCAGTGATTCTTCCAGTCTGGGAAGTCCGCTCCACTCCAGCAAAGAGGATCTGGAAAGCTTCTCTGAGAATTCTCTTCATTAACTTCATCTCATGATGGTGTCTCCAGGAACTCCTCCAACCACTGAGGTCAGACCCACGTCTGGCTTCCTTGGTCTGTTTAATGATGCTGGGACTCCAGCTCTCCAAGGGACTTGACAATGTCTGGGTCGAACCACTGGAAGCACTCTGGGGTGGGATACGCAGAATAACCCCCCCCAAAATGTCCTCCTCTTGATCCCTGAGTGTGTGACATGGTACTGACCCAGCAGAACGAACACTGAGGATGTGATTAAGGATCCTGAGATGCCTGACGATTCGGGATCATGGAGGCGGGCCCGGTATCACCCCTTATTTGCTCTTCCCAGTACCATCACGTGAAGGGTCCTTACAAGAAGGGGGCCACGGGGCCAGATGTGTGCATGCAAGCAGAGCTGAGACAGACAGAGAAACGTGCAGGTCATACCACTGGCTTCGCCGCTGTCGTGGAGGAAGGGGCCATAAAACCAGAGAACCGAGGTGGGTTCTAAACTGGAAAGGCAAGCAAGCAAGCAAAAACCAGAGTCTGCCCTAGAGCTTCCGGAAGGAGTGCAGCACCCACCCGCCCCCCCCCCCCCCCCCCCGCCCCGCCACAGCCTGACTTGAGTGCAGTGTAACCCATTCTGGGATCTGACCTCTAGAGCTCTGAGACAGCACACGTCTCTCCTCTTAAGCCATGAAGTCAGTATTAGCTTGTTCTGACCCCTCCAGGTGGCTAACACACGGGGCTTGTAGAAATGGATACACGGGCCCAATCGTCAATGACTGTAATTCACTTCTTCCAGCAATCAAACTTTGTATTCCACAAATCCTGCCGGGTACTGAAGTATGTGGACAGCCAAGTCCCGGTTACAAGGAGCTCCCAAGGAGCTTCAGCTCTCTCAACACAGAAACAGAGCTCCTTTCCGATCGAGAAGCTCCACAACCATCCACAAACAGGACTCTGATAGATTTGTCGAGATCCATCAATCTTTGCCAAAACTACGGAATTCCACTCATCGAGCTTTGCGTACAGTCGGCTTTCCTAAAGGGCCGTCTTGTAGCAAACCTGTAGGTTTTCCCTGCAGCCCTCCACATTTCGGCCACCGACTTGCTTCCCGAGAACCCGCTGTCATCCTGTCTTCGTATAACGGCCCAAATTTTTAAACTGCGGGTGTTCGTGATGAGTGCATTTACGATGCCGGCGGGTTTGCCATCTTCGGGGACCCTGCCCTGCCGCTCTGAGAGCTCCCTAAGATACAGGGTTGGTGATTCAAGCCTCAAGAAAGCCGTGATGACGCCCGCAGTGCAGCTCAGTCTCTGGGTTCATCTGTCTTTTCGGATCGATAGAGTGGTCCATGGTGTGACATGTTCCTATCTGTTTGTCTTCTCCCAAAGAGCTGGAGAATCAGGATTTTCTTGTTTCTTCTAAAACACTGTCCCTCCTATTACTCCACAATGTCTGCAGAAAGTCATACGACCCAGGGATGGCCATGTTGACCGGATTCTGTTCTTTCAGACCTGCAGCAGCCCCGTCATATGTCCTGTGACTTTGTAGTCTCTCCCATCATTGGTGAGTGTCTTTTCCTGCTGCGTTGATGTTTGGCTTGGAAATTCCATTAGTCTCCTGTTACTGCTGCAACAAACAACCACGAATTATCTGCTTAAAATTACACACATTTATTCTCTTACAGTCTGGAAGTAAGAAGTCTTGAAAGATGGTTCTTTCCGCATCAAAATCACGATTTTGTTGTATTGTTCTGGAGGCTATAAGAGATAGTCACTTCCTTGCCTTCTAGATCGTAGTGTCCCCCGCCCCCCATTCCTTGGTTCAAAGCCCCCTTTCCAGGATTGGCATGGCTGTTCCAGCTCTTTCCACCGACACATCTCCTTCCCTTGGCCTGATCCTCCTGCCCACGTACAATCCAGGAAAAGCTCCCGACTCATGACCCTGTGCCATGTAAGGGAAGATATTGCCAGGTTCTGGGGTAGGATGTGTGCATCTCCGGGACATTATTCCGCCCACACACCGAAGTCACTGGCTTTGCCAGAGGGTACTTACACCTGCAGTGAGTATAGCATAATGTATAAACTTGTCAAATCACTATGTTGTACACTGAAATTAACCTAACATGGTATGTCAACTACAGTCAAATAATTTTGTTTTAAATATTTCTTGCTTTGGTCAGAAGAATCCAGGCAGAGGTGATGGTTTGCTAGTCCACGCCCAGTCCAGAAAACGCAACACGGGCGTCCACCCGCCCCTCCTAGGGTCTGTCACTACCGTGACAGGAAGGTAGCCCAGGCCGGCTTGTCTTCCAAGATGAGCAGAGGTGCGCGAGGGAAACCTGAATCCAACTTACGACTTCCGCCACGACACACCCGGTAAGTTAAGACCACTTAACCCTGAGTCAACTTGATTGATGCCGGGTTGAGAGAAGACAATGGACTGTGAATTTATGAAAATGGGATTCAGAGTATTTTCTTACATAGTCGCGTCATGGTAATGACTAGCTGATCCAACTGTATTCGGTCCAAAGTTGGAAGCAGGAAGTCTTGGCTGGGGGCACCTGGGTGATTCCGTCCAGAGCAACTGACTCTTGATTTTTAGCTCAGGTCATGATCTCAGGGTCATGAGATCGAGTTCTGTGTCGGGCTCTGTGCTTGACTCTCTCTCCCCCTCACTCTGACCCCACCTCTGCTCAGACTGTCTCTCTCTGAAAAGAATTAACAACAAGTAAAGATGAAGTCTTGGGTTGTATGAGTCCTCTGGGACCCTGAAACGGTAAAGAATTACAGTTATATCTGCACCTCTGCTTTGACATCCTTTTTTTTTTTTTTTAAGATTTTACTTATTTATTTGACAGAGAGAGGTCACAAGTAAGCAGAGAGGCAGGCAGAGAGAGAGAAGGAAGCAGGCTCCCTGCTGAGCAGAGAGCCTGACACAGGGCTCGATCCCAGGACCCTGAGATCATGACCCGAGCTGAAGGCAGAGGCTTAACCCACTGAGCCACCCAGGCGCCCTGACATCCCTTTTATCTACACATAATACTGCATATCCTACTGTCTCTTGCACACTGGAGGGTCTGGTTATATGTGAAGGATTTCCAACATGTTTGGAAAAAATATATATTCTGACTTGAATCTCCTCCAGGGACTTTCTTGCTTCTTCAAGCGTGACTCCACAGAAAATCTGAGTGAGACCCCGTTACACAGACTTTATTCATTAGGTTACAGAAAGGAAATGGTCAGACAACACAGGACTGATTAAAATGACAGTATGATTTTCTGCCTGAACTGGGCTTCTAAGAGGAACCGATCAAAATTTCCAATATACTCCTTGCCCAAAACACTGTCCTGTATCATATGTATCTCAGTGGAGGTTGTTGATTATGCTGGTATGGATGTGCCATTACTGGATGTTAAGGAAATGAATACACTTGCTTTTATTTTTTTTAAAGGTCATTTTTTTTTGACAGAAGGGAGATCACAAGTAGGCAGAGGCAGGCAGAGAGAGAAGGAGAAGCAGGCTCCCCACTGAGCACAGAGCCCGATATGGGGCTCGATCCCAGGACTCTGGGACCATGACCTGAGCCGAAGGCAGAGGCTTAACCCTCTGAGCCACCCAGGTGCCCCTACACTTGCTTTTAAAATCTGTCTGCACTTGGGGGATGTAGCTAGAGAAAGAAGTTGGAGACTTGAGATTGGGATGCACTCCTTCTTCACGTTCAGGGACAATCTCAGTTTCAAATTTCCCAGGCCATATTTCAGATCATTTGACAGCCAGTGTGATCTGATTTAGGGGTCAGAATGTAAGAACGTGGTGCTTTTTTCCAAAGAAGACATCCAGATGGCCAACAGACATATAAAAAGATGCTCAGCATCACTCATCAGGGAAACACAGATTAAAACCACAAGATATCATCCCATACCTGTAAGAATGGCTATTATCAAAGGGACAAGAAACAACAGATGTTGGTGAGGATGCGGAGAGAGGGGAACCCTCTTGCACTGTTGGTAGCGAAAATTAACAAGGCAAGAAACAACAAATGCTGGAGAGGATGTGGAGAAAGGGGAACCCTTTTGCACTGTTGGTGGGAAAGCAAAGTGGTGCGGCCACTCTGGGGAACGGCATGGAGGTTCCTCAAAAAATTAAAAATAGAAATTCCATATGATCTGGCAATTCTATGTCTAGATATTTACCCAAAGAATATGAAGCACTAATTTGAAAAGATATAAGCAGTCCTATGTTCACTCTACTGTTATTTACAATAGTCAAGATGCAGAAACAACCTAAGTGTCCATGAAGAGATAAACAGACACACTGGAGTACTACACAGCCATCAAAAAGAATAAAATCTTTTGACAGTATGGACGGACCTTGAAGGTACTATGCTAAGTGAAATAAAGACACATGAAGTGAAAAAAAAAGACAAATAAAGACAAGTACTGCATGATTTCATGTATGTGTGGAATCTAAAAAACCAAACAAAGGAACACACAAAACAAATGAAACTCAAGATACAGAGATCAGAATTGTGGTTGCCAGAGGAGGGATGAGGGAAATGAGTGAAGGACGTCAAGAGGTACAAACTTACAGTTATAAAATAAGTAAGTCGTGGGGATGAAATGTGCAGCACGGCGACTAGAGCCAGTAATACTGTATGACACATCTGAAAGTTGCCATAACATCTCAAAAGTTCTCTTCACAAGAAAAAACTCTTGTCACTTGGTGTGGTGACAGATGGTACTAGACCTGTGGTAATCATCTCACAACGTACACAAATGTGGAATCATTATGTGCACCTGAAACTAATATAATGCTGTACGTCAATTATACGTCAATAAAAAAAGAGGGAACACGGTGCTTTGATGGCTCTTTACAGGTTTTTAACCATTTATTCCCTACCCCAAGAGGCAAACAAGTGAGCTGTTCATTTTTTAGTCTCAATAAAATATTTTAAGGTGTTTTCCATGCAGAGACAATTAAACTAGAAAGGGACTGACTCTAAAATATGCACATTTCTCTGAATGTTGGATATAATTTTTACTTGAAAAGAACACTCAAAACATAAATGGCAAGTATTCAATATAAAGATCTCAGCTTTTTCAAAATTGTAATTTTAATTGCTAAGACGAATGCTGAGGCTGATTTAGCACCAGAATCATAATTGACCATAAATTTTCTCTTGTTTTTACAACCATTCCTGTGATACAGAATAAAATTTTAAAGATGAAGCTCTTCCCCAGAAGAGCTTGTGATGGGTTGAATTGTACCCCCTGAAAAGATGCCCCAGTCCTAATCCCCAGTACCTGTGAATATAACCTTACTTGGAAACAGGGTCTTTCACATGACTGAGTTAAGATGATGCCAAGAGGTGCGCCTTAATCCACTATGACTGGCATCCTTATCAAAGAAGACATTTGGACCCAGAGACAGACATACCAAGAAGGCAGATGACGCAGGAACAATGCCATCAACAAGCCAAGGCACAGCTGAGACGTGAAGAAACTGGAAGAGAAGCATGAAACCGACTGTCCCTAGCAGCCACCAGAAGACACAGCTCTGCCGACACCTTGAGCTTGGACTTCTGGCCTCCCGAGCCCTGACAAAAAATTTCTGTTGTTTTACCAACACGGCTTGTGGTAGCTTATTACAAGAGTCATAGGAAACAAAGATCGACGTCAATTTAGCTGTAGTTTCTCTGATAGATTACAGATTAGAAGCTATCAATTATTATAATCAGATGAAAAAGAATTATCCATAAAATATTCACTATCCTATTTGTGTGTGTGTGTGTGTGTGTGTGTGACTAAACAAATACCCATTTCCCGTGCCGAGGTCCTTCACTCATTAAAACCAAGTGGAGTCCCTTTGTTCTTGTAAATTAAAGTTCTGCATGGAATATGAAATGGGTCCCAGATATTTCAGGAATTAAAGTCTAGAAAAAGTGTCAATATTTAAAAACAAGACAGTGCTTAACACAAGTTATTTACGTTCCTTCTGGCTCTTTAAAATATTTAATTTGTCAAATATTCAAGACAATGTAAACCAAACAAATGGTTTCCTCCAATATTACCAGAATATTGGTTTAGATAGCGCTCAAGCACTCAGATTTTCCATGATGCTGTGACTAATTTGAAGTCTCTGGACTAACACTTTGAGAGAGCCAAGACTTTTACTTCTGCTTTCTGCATTTACTTTTCAACTTTAGGAAGCCTTCCTCTCTTTTTCGGTTGTGTTCTCCTTTCCTCCCTTGTCGAAATCTGCTCTCGGGATCGCCTCTGTAATCCTTCACATTACAGTCCAAATGAACTGAGGTCAACGTATTAACTCACCCAGGACCAGGCTGTGCCTATCTTGATAAAGTTTTACCATAACACAGCCAAAAGCAGATTTACGTCTGGCTGCTTTGATCTACTCAGCAATAGTGAGTACTTACACCAGAGTCTATGCGGTCAGCAAGCCTGAAAATACCTACTCTGGTCCTTTACGGAAAAAATTTGTCGACGCTTGTTTTAAGACTTGTCTCTCAAAAAAGCAAGACAGACAACATCGTTCCCGTGTAATATTTCTATTATATCTGAAATCTTCAGGACGTCAGAGAGTAAACAGCTTGGTTGTATGGAATGTGAACAGTCACAAATTTCTCAAAAGATGAACAAAAATCCGCTTCAGCTCTGAGTGCAATGCCAGCAAGAGGAAACAGGTAAAAAGGGGCTCCAAGGCCACATTTCGGGAACTATATCTGAATTACGTGTGTTTACGTATAAGGATGTGTGTGTACATCCTAGATCTTGTTCATTTCTGGCCTCCTCCTCTGACCTGTTGGTTTCAGAACATGCAAAATAGTGCTGTACCCCCAAGTCTTAAAGTTGAAGAGGTATGTTTGAGTAAATAGGAACTAAGACTGCATTTTCAAAGGAAGTCCTTGACTGATTGGGTTGTACACCATGTGTTAGTTTCCTGAGTCATACCCCAAGTTACTATTGTTTGCTACGGAACAATCTGGATGCTGGCGCCACTGAATCCAAACCCACACACTGCAGTGTTATAAACAGAGATGGATGCGTTCCACGGTCTCCAATGTTGTCTCCATCCCAACTGCAACAGCTGTTCCTGCCTTTAGATGATGAAAATACGACACTTATTACATAACCAACACAAAATGCGTTATTGCCTCTTGTACTTCCAGTCGTCGTCTTGATGAATCACCACCTGATTATCCTGCTGAATTATGCCTTTGCCTCGCCTGCTACTTACCTGTCTCTTGCTTATCAACACCATGACTATAAAGGGAAGCCCAATATGAAGGCGGTCCAGCAGAAGTGCGTCTATGACCTCATTTCTGGAGGAGTTTAGAATTCTCTGAGCAATCAAGACAGACTTACCAACCACTTTCTCACAGATTCGGGTCATAGGGCATTCCCAGTAGGAAAGTGTAAAATTCCTGAGTTTTTATACCTACTGTGTGTCCAGCACTGTTCTGTGTTCTCAGAATATACAATGACCCGTGAAGAACACAGACGGTTAGGGATGCCAACCTCCCACGCAGTCAAACATCCACAGAGACCTTCTGATTCCCCTCATACTTAATCACCACCGGCCCAGTTCTAACTGGAAGCCTTACCCATAACGTAGACCAGTCCATTAACACGCATTTTGTGTGTTGCATGTATCGAATGATGTACTCTCACGACAAAGTAAGCCAGAGGAAGGGAAATGTGAAGGAGAAAGCTGTAAGGAAGCAAGAATGCACTTACACGACTGTCCTGTCTTTATCGGAACAATCCACGTTCAAGCAGACACACTCAGTCCCGACCGGTGTGTTAAAGAGTCAAATGTAGGAGCGTCAGATGAGTTTGCTAAAGCCCCTTTCCCGGCTGTTACAGAACGGTCCGCCTGTCAGCTGCATTACCGGTACGTCTTGTTCCCGTCCGCCTTCTCCTCTCCTGTTCCTTGTTTTACGTTTCTCCAGTGTCTCTCCGTTGCCTCAGTCTTTTCCTTTCGGTGACAACGTTTTAGCGTCCTCTCTCCATTGTCTAAGTGCTCGTTTCACTGCTTCAGTAATTCAAACTCATACTGCTGTCCCAATTCCAGACTTTCAACGACACCCACTTCTCCAGTCCCTCGCCCAGGAGATACTTATTGAGAAGCGTTACCGTATTTTATTACTGTGTAACAACCGCCCCCACACCGAGTAGCTTAAAACAACCACACGCATTTCTGGGGTCAGGTTAGGTGGTGATGGTGCGTCTCCCTTCCCATAGTCCTAGTGGGGGGAGCTTCAGCAGAGACCGCAGGATGCGCTCCCTGGAAAGTCGGCTGCTGCCGTCTGTGGACCGGGAACTCATCTGGGAGCCTCCATTCATCTCCACAGGGAACTTTCCGTGGAGCTGCGTGGCCTTTCTCGGAACATGGCAGCCAGGTTCCAAAAACAAGTATTTCAGGTGATAGAAAGTAGAGGCTGCCAGTGTCCTTCGGCCTGGACCGGGAGAGGGGCCCAGTAAAATACAACAGAAGTGGCCGTGTTCTTCGCTTCTGCTCTATTTTATTGGCCAAAGACTAACACCTGACTTGCCAATAAGAGACGTATCGAAGGATTTGCGGTCTCCAGGATGCCAGCTATTATGGAATGCCCTAGAAATGCACAAATGGAATACAGCAGAGCTCCCACAAATAGCTCAGAATTTAGCCAAAGAATTGAACCAGTGAAGAGTGGGCTGTAACACACCAGTTGATTAATGGAAAAATGCTGAGGGTACACAGAACAGAAAATGTGGGGATATCTTCTAAGTAGGAGTTTGGGCAGTTTTTAAAACACGTATACGGAAACAACAACAATAAGAAGCAAAGAACACAGCTTAACTGCTGAGACTGTGGCCAACTGAGTGCCCCCGAATCCTCATTCAACCATGAAATACAGCCTGTTTCCACTGTCTGCCCTTCCGGTCATTGAGCAAACCGAACGCCCAAGCAAACACGTATGGGGCCAGAGTCAGCAGCGACACCCTGCTTTCACCATCTGCAGGCCGCCCTTCATCCCTCTCTCTCCGGCACTTGTGGTCTCCTCAATTCTGCGTGACAAGTCCTAGAAGAAGCCTCCCAGCATCTCAACCAAAGACATACTTGGCCCCCAGCCTATCTCTGTGGGGGCTGATTATAAGAGCCCACTTCTCAGGAGTCCCCCCTGCCAGACTGGGAGTTTCCTTAGCTGCGGCCTCACTGACCGGATCCCAAGCAGCTGCGGCTGAACGCAACAGACACTGAAACGTTCTCGTAGGTTCTTCCGAACATACTCATTCACGCTCATCCTTGTGCGCATACTCGCTCACGGACGTATACATACATACATACTGATGCATACATACCCAAACACAAATGAAATTCACACTCTGAACAACAGGCTTCAAACCCTACTGGTATATTTAATATGGTGTATTTTATAGGTTTATGTAAAGATGGAACCACACATGCATGTCACTTGAAAGTCAGTTTGGCTATAATATATAAAAATCAAGATCAAGAAAATCAAGAAGGATCAACAATCATCCTCTAGGTCTAGAAATGATACATTTTTATATTGTAATTAGCCTCTAAATAGGGGGGATTTTATTTTTTCAAAAAGATTATGTTTGTTTATTAAAGACAGAGCACCAGCAGGGCGGCAGCAGAGGGAGAGGGAGAAGCAGGCTCCCCACTGAGCAGGGAGCCTGACACAGGGCTTGCTCCCAGGACCCGGGGATCATGATCTGAACCGAAGGCAGACACTTAACCGACTGAGCCACCCAGACAGTTAAATAAGGGAAAATTTTAAAGTGTTTTAAAGTATTTACTTATGCCAAAATTCACTACCTGTTTAGTTCAACTTCTACCCGATTTACTTGTCTCACCTGGCTTTTCCTAACTGAGATCAACCAATTTGTTCCTCTCTGACTGAACACAGCACTTCTATAATTGTTTTAAACTGTGGGATATGTTGTGTAATGTGTGATTTTACGTGCCTATTGGTAGACTCAGCCCTGCTAAAATGCAGTGCCTCGGGGCACCTGCGTGGCTCAGTTGCTTGAATGTCCGACTCTTGATTTTGGCTCCGGTCACCATCTCAGGGTCGTAGAAGTGAGCCCACTTGGGGCTCCCTGCTCATTGCAAGTCTGCTTGTCTCCCTCTCCTTCTGCCCTTCCCCTGCTCGTGCTTTCTCTCTCTGTTGAATAAATAAATAAATCTTAAAAAATAAAATAAAATTTAGTGCCTTCTCCAAAAAGAGACTGGAACAAAATTAGCAGCTACGTATGCTTGTGGTTGATAAAATGCACTTAACAGTTCCTAACTGATACTTTCATTCATGCACATCTATTCAGTTACTAGACACTGTATTAAAATATGAGAGGGCAGACACACACACACAGACACACGTATTTACAAACCCATTTGTACTGATGTATGTTTGCGTCCTCTAAGACTTAATCAGCTAGACAGACATAGAAAATGTATAGTTTGATAATAAATAAAAATGTGTCTACACCCTACCTGACCAAGGGAGGCATTAGGGCCAATGTCAAATCTGAGTGGTTCTTTAAACGGCTTTTCATACAGTTATCAAGAAGATGTTAGGTTAAGTGTTGAATCGCTAAATTCTACTCCCGAAACCAGGACCACACTGCATGTCACCTTACGAGAATTTAAATAAAACTTAGAAGCAAGAACAATCACAACAGAAGAAGACATTAGAAAGGAAGAAAGTATCCAGATACAAACCACAAACTTGGATTTGTATTATTACTTGATACCCAAATTTAATTTCAGCTACCTATAAAATCAGAATTAGGAAATTATGTAAAAGTGGCCTGCTTAATATTTTTTTATTTTATTATGTTAAGAAACATGACTGGAACAAAGAGCTGCCCTCACACCTGCTGACACTTGCATTGTATTTCCGCGTCATGATGGGTATGAAGCCTGCCAAGTACGGCTTCAACTGTTAAAGAAGAGAAGTAGAAGGACTGAGTTGAATTTACCTTCGGAAGTTATTCAATGCCCAACAGCACATCTAAGATCTCCCAAAATGCAAAATATAATCAGCTCTTCATTTATGAATTGGTCACCCTGAATCTTTTGAATACAGCTCTGTCCACGCACACAGAAAGTGATTCAAGCCAACGGAATGACACCAAATTACTCTGAATTCCTGCTCCTTGACCCAACTGTGACATTCACGGTCTCTGCCCCCAACTTCAGAGTGACGTTAAGGTACTCTTGATCAATGCACCAACAAGGAATCAATTGTGTGATGTCACAGGTACCCAGGGAATACATAATTTAGACTTTCTATGCAAATAGGATGAAAAGTTTGCATAGTCAAAAGTAATAGCAAACATCATTATAACATTTAGGGCTAAAATGCAATCAGAGATTCAGGCAAAGTGTAGGAATACATTTTCCACTTAAAGTTCATCTTTTGCTCCAGGGAACTGAAAATTATAATCCTGCAACAAGTCCTGTGAAGTGTGCACAGAGGCAGAGTTTGACCCTGGGTGTCAAAGAGGGTGTGGATCCTCCAGTTAACTGTCAGCAACCTGGGAAGTCCCCCCAAAGGGCTCCAAGGAGAGGACTGAGATCCAAGTTCGAGGACGGGGCTAGAGGAGAAGGAAATATTCCTTCCGGCGGTGGTTCTCTGCCCAGAGGACACCGAGAGCAATGACTGGAGACATTCTTGAGCTGTCACAACTGGGGAGTTGCTGTCAGCACCCAGTTAGTGGGTGAGGCCAGAGGTGCTGGGAAACATCCTACAATGCCCCGGACACCTCCGCTTCAACAGGGAGCGACCGGCCCCAAATGTCAGTAGTGCCGAGGGGAAGAAATCCCGGTCTAGTGACAGACCCAGCAGGCAGAGCGGGGGAGAGAGGAGGTGTCATCTTTACAGGCAATTTTTTTCTCTTTTTTTTAAAGATTTTATTTATTTATTTGAGAGATAGAGATCACAAGTAGACAGAGAGGCAGGCAGAGAGAGAGAGAGGAGGAAGCAGGCTCCCCACTGAGCAGAGAGCCCGATGTGGGGCTCGATCCCAGGACCCTGGGACCATGACCTGAGCCGAAGGCAGAGGCTTTAACCCACTGAGCCACCCAGGCGCCCTTTCTCTTGTTTTTTTAAGGTTTTTTCCTTTGTTGTTAATTAATTAATTAATTAATTTATTTATTTATTTATTTATTTGACACAGAGAGAGAGAGGAAACACAAGCAGGGGTAGTGGGAGAAGGAGAAGCAGGCTTCCTGCTGAGCAGGGAGCCCAGGACTCAATCCCAGGATCCTGGGATGATGACCTGAGCTGAAGGCAGACACTTAATGACTGAGCCACCCAGGCGCCCCAACTGTTTTTTAAGTTTTCATTTAAATTCTAATTAGTTAACGTATAGGGTCATACTGGTTCTGGGAGTAGAACTGAGTGATTCATCACTTCCATACAGCACCCAGTACTGGTCACAAGTGCCCTCCTTCACTAAGCCCCTCCCTGATCTAGCCCATCCCCTGTGGGCACGCAATCTCTACGGTGCGCAGTGCAGCCTTCTCCCCAGGAAACCCATGGGACATGATGCTCCTAGGAAAGGGAAGGAGATAACAAGTAACCCATGACAACACAACTCCACTTCTGAGGGCTTTGCTGGGAACCCAAGAAACCTGATTTTTGAAAAGGAAAACACAGTGAGGGGGCACAGAAGTGACCACTTTGGAGAGAATGTGCTGGAGACCACACAGGCGCGGGGGGAGGCTGTTTGCAGCTTCTGCAGTGTCCCGTTTTCTTCCCTGCCCTAGGTGACTCCTCACAGTTCCCACACAAACAGGGGGTCCCTCTCAACAAGACCCAGCCGTGGGAAAGGGCTGTATGTCGCTCTTCTGTGTACGTGTGGTGGGTGGGGCATGACAAAAAAGAGACGTACATGCAAGACAAGAAAATTCATCCAAAAAAAAGAGGAAAACACACATTTTAACCAGAGTTATCCAGAGTCTCAAATAAATTACAGAAATAGAAACAAGATTATTCCTTAAATTATCAGACAACGCAAGGAGATTTCCTAAGTGAAGTTTAGTAAAGAAATGGAACGAACACAGAATGTCAGGGAAAACAACAATTAGAGTGCCTGTAACGGAGAGTGAATTCAGAAGCACAAGCTGTAAAGCTGAGTCAAGAAATACAGCAGGAAGGAAGAGAACACTGACATAAAAATAATTACGAAGATGACTAGACAAACACAAAACAAAGGGAGTCCACGGTAGCATAATCGATATTCCTACAGAAGAGAAAAGAAGAGAGAAAATGCACTGAAAACCAATAAGAAAAGACATTCTGTTCTGGAATAAACACTTGAACCTGTTGGTAAAGAGGACACTGTCTCCCAAGAAATTTGCTGTGAAATTATCAGCATGAAGACATGGCGAAATTCACCAAACACAAACACTCATGTGGAAATGCGCGCAGAAAAGAAAGTGGAGTTCTGTGAAAGGGGAAAGACTCATTTGATCTTAGACTTCTGGACAGCAAATGGAGTGTGGGAAGATGACAGGGCAATGGCTACAAAATGTGGAGAGTAAGAAAGTGTCCTCCCCAAATTGTGTGCTCAGCCAAGCTGTCCTTCAACTATAAAAGCAACATACAGACATTCTACAGTACTGAAAAAGCCTGAAAGAATATGAAACCCAGGCGCTGGTCTTCACAACATTCCTGGATGACAAAATTCCAGGTAATAAGAGATACATCAAAATAAATAACTCAGGAATGGAGAAAAACAAAAAACAAAAGACAGAAAACAAAATAAAATAAAAAAACAACTGAGGTTAAGAATGAAATAATTTTAGATCCAGGAATGAAATGATGGTTATAGGGGCACCTGGATGGCTCAGTGGGTTAAAGCCTCTGCCTTCGCCCCAGGTCATGGTCCCAGGGTCCTGGGATCGAGTCCCGCATTGGGCTCTCTGCTCAGCAGGGAGCCTGCCTCCCCTCCTCTCTCTCTCTGGCTGCCTCTCTGCCTACCTGTGATCTCTGTCTGTCAAATAAATAAATAAAATCTTTAAAAAAAAAAAGAAAAAAGAAATGATGGTTATATACAAAAAATATTAAAATAATGCAACAGAAAGTCAAGGGTTATTAGGAAAGTTACAAAGAGAAGTTGTAGTAACCCATTTTTTATTTATTTTTAAAGATTTTATTTATTTATTTATTTGACAGACAGAGATCACAAGGAGGCAGAGAGGCAGGCAGAGAGAGAGGAGGAAGCAGGCTTCCCACTGAGCAGAGAGCCCGATGTGGGGTTGATTCCAGGACCCTGGGATCATGACCTGAACCGAAGGTAGATGCTTAACTGACTGGACCACCAAGGCACCCCCTGTAGTAACCCTTTTAACAAGAAGAGAAGAGATAATGACTGCAGCTGAAGCACGTAGTTAAAAAACAACATTAAAAAAAACTTTTGATGTTTTATGTTCCTTCATCATAATTTGTGAATTAGGTATATGGAAATGACAACTTTTTGGAAAAAAATTCATCCAACATTTAATGATTTCTTCACTTTAATATCCATTTATTGGTTTTAGTTAAATTTAGATATAACAATATAATCCTTGTTTTTTATTTTTTAATTTCTTAGAGAGCACAAGCAGGGGAACAGCAGAGGGAGAGGGAGAAGCAGACTCCCCACAGAGCAGTGAGCCCGATGCAGGACTCCATCCCAGCACCCTGGGATCATGACCTGAGCTGAAGGCAGACACTTAACTGAGCTATCCAGGTGCCCCAATATAATCCTTGTTATTAAAAATAACATGTAAAATTTTAAATGTGCTTTACACTAGCTATCTATCATTTAGTGACAATTCATGGATCTTTCAATCTGGATGTTTCTGCAGACAGATGCCTATAATCAGCAAATGCTGACCAAAATGATTTCTGGGTGGTGGGCTTTGGAGTGAGTTTCTTAGAAATGTGTTCTTTTCTGCATTGCTTTATTGTTTTCATAATAAAAATGTATCTTTTAGAGTAAAAACAAGTCACTGTTTTAACCGAAAGGGCAGGCGGAGACCACATGGCCCGTGAAGCCTATTTAGTATCTGTCCCTGTAGAGAAACAATCTGTCACCCCTGCGGTATCTCTCTGCTTGCTGAAAGAGACACCAGCCCCTCGTACACCAACCAGGCAGACTGAAAGCACGAACCTGGCTATTCTCACTCAGCATGCCTGTTTTCTTCCGGCTTGTGTGAGGGCTCTGTAGCAACACGTTCCGGAGGATTCGGCGTTTTTGTAATTAGAGCGCTTGTGTGCACCAGAGCTAACACACACACCATCCGCTTCCTTTCAAATGACACCAACGAAATACTCACAGATGGTTATGGTCCTGTCACAAAGAAGCCACACTTCTCTCGAGCCACCAGACAGGAAGGTTAAAAGGGCAAAAAAGAACCATCACTATTAGGCTGAAAAGAATTTGAGGTGGGCTCAGTATGACAGAACATGAAGATTCTGAGTAATAACAGAAAAAAAGTTCAAATGTCTGCTTTCCCAGGACGTTTGATTATAGCAAGGCATCCACCCCACTTCTCTTCTGAAACATGAGCCCAGACCAGGTGTGTCTGGGTGGAGATAATACTATTCTCTGGACACTTTTTTTTCCATCTCTTTGAGAAATAACCATGAGTTACTCTCAAGGATGAGTAAGAAAGAAAATTAGATAGCAGCTTGCATAAACACCTAAGACTTCAAAAGAAAAGGACACACACACTCGTTTTAGAAAGGCAGAAAATGTAGAATTATGGAGTGGTTCTAAAAATAAGCCAGTAATAATTTGGGTCCAAAATAGAGAGCAGAGAATGAGGACATTTTCTAAAGGCTGCCCTTCTCAGTCAAAGCTACTGTTACACAAGGAGTTGTTTTTTTCCGCGCCTCTCCCCGCGACTTTTGTTATCATGTCAGGAAAACTCTGGCCACTTAACGTTGTCTTGTGCAGTTAAGTGGGAAAGTCTTGAGGTCTTTGATGTTCACTGGAAACTAAAGTGGTTTCCAAATACTCCCACTCCTGCAGTCCTCACAGGGAACTGGCTCCCTCCTCCCATGGAAGAAGCAAACATGCCCGTCATGACAAGCTGTCCCTCCCCTCCCTGCTTTTGCCTAAAGTGTTAAATGCCATTTATTGGAAAGGGTCTTTAAAAGCAATTTATGTTCCCATTCCTTATTGTCTAAGGCGGGAAATCTCTCTCATTACTGATGATTAGCTTCCTATTGATTCTGTCATGGGCTCACTGAAGCCTAATAAAACTGGTCTTTAAAATAAAATAAGATTTGGGGTGACATTTAGCAATGGCACAGAAATCCAGAATGTAGCAGGAGGTGGGGATAAAACACTCAGTAACTCTGTGGGCAGCAGCACTGAGTGGAAAATCTGCAATCTAGTGATAATCAGGCTTTAAATATCATTAGTCATATTTGTATACAAAAACCTTCCATAATACATCAAAGCCAATGACTCATGAGTGCAAGTGCCTATCCTAGCGCTCATTCAGGAACTGTTCTTCAGGGCGTAAGTGTTTTTGTCCTTAGAGTGAAAATGGATGCATGGAAAATAATTCGACAGAGCATCTAAATTTAAATGGAACAGATTTTCATTTTAAGTTTTAATGGTGGCCATTCTTCCTGTCTTCATTGAAAGGACAATCATGAGACCCTGCAGACGTTGACGGAACAGATAACAAGAGAAGCAATAATCCATCAAACAATGAGCTGAAAATTGGAGCTATTTTTCTTCCTTATTTAGAAAACAATTCTCCTTTCCTTCCAGGAAACAGCCCTGCTAAAACTGCTTGTTACAGGCAACAGTATTTATTTTATATGAAATGGACCTTCAAACAGAGTTTACTTGTCTTGTTATGGTATTCCCTGGTTCTTGTGAGAGGCTAATCGGGGCATATTTTCACCAAGAAACTGACACTAATTGGTGAAGAAGGTAGCAGATAAAATACGCGTTATTAGGAAACCACTGTCATGAGAAAACCGAAGATCATTACACATGGATCGGATTCCCTTTGATGACGTTACTACCCTAGTTAAGCTAGTATTATTTTCATAATGTAAATTTGGGCATATGAGAAATGAAGGACACATTACTTCCCTTCAGTTTTCACTCCTGAGTCATAAAACTATGAGATCCTTTGAGGCAAAGAGACTCTCAGTGATTGAAGCGATGGCAAAAGATGGATGAATCATCCCCCAGAGGCTAGATATGATTCTAAAGGCACCTAATTACCCCTACACAAACCTAACTACTCTTGAAATTTACCCAATAAACCATCTCCTAAAGGAACAACCAAAAGTCAATTGTGAGTCAACAAAGTTGCTACAGAAATGTTCAAAAGCCAAAAAGCATGATGGGAGGATATTAGTCAATGAGTCAGACGTAACGGGCTTTCCATTCCGCTTATTCTTATTACCAGGGACTGATTTCTCTAGAGTTTGGCTTCCGTGTGATTTAAAAATAATACTGGTCTAGACCAGTGTTGCCATGCAAAAAGCAAAAACAACAACAAAAAACAACTTACCGGGTGCCTGGGTGGCTCAGTGGGTTAAGCCGCTGCCTTCGGCTCAGGTCATGATCTCAGGGTCCTGGGATCGAGTCCCACATCAGGCTCTCTGCTTGGCGGGGAGCCTGCTTCCCTCTCTCTCTCAATCTGCCTGCCTCTCTGCCTACTTGTGATCTCTCTCTGTCAAATAAATAAATAAATAAATCTTTAAAAAAAAAAAAAAAAAAAAAAACAACTTACCAAGATCTGGAACATACTGAGCATCCTCACTATGGTGGGAATGATTTTTATTGAGGTTGTGTGTCTGAATCTGGTGGGACCATAATCCAACTAAGTGTGTCACAGTCCCTGTCCGCCAAAAGCTTATCAGCTAGAGATATAAATGTAGGGGAAAAAATGAAAATGCAAGGGCTTTGTAGTTATGTGCCAAACGGGTATTGCAATCAATAAGGGGTTACAATGAAATGAGACCGTGAATGGAGAACTGGGTGATCAGAAACATCTGTTGAGTGCTCGCTTCGGCAGCACATATACTAGAAACATCTCCTGTTGAGGATGACCTTGAGTTTGGATTTAATGCTCCTGCTCATCTATTAGATACAGGTTTCAAGGGCTAACAAAACCGGGAAAAAAGCTGTTAAGTCAGGGGAGAATTAGGCTTGTCATGCAACAACCGGGAAGGTTCAAAAATTCTGCAGTTTCCTCCCTATTCAAAGTGGGTTTCCTGGGCCAGCAGCCATGGTAACACCCAGAAGCTTGTTACAGATATGGAATCTCGGGTCCATCTTAGTAGGTTCCCTTGTACCTACTACACAGACCAGGATCTTGGCAAGATCCTTGGGTAACGCATGTACATACTTAATGTTTGAGAAAGGTGGACAACTTCTAGAATCCAGATTACACCTACAGCCAGTCTCTATGGGAGCTAGGCTCCAAAGAGAGTCCCAGCATACCTCGTCTTCCTGGATGGGCACCCGCTCCATGCACCACCAGGGGCAGCTTACTGCCTTTGCCTTCATTTTTGTCTGGTCTTGGAGCTGGCTTTGGCCAAAAGAATGCCTCCCCAAACGCTGCTATTCTCTAAAACCCATGGAATGCACAAAAACAACGGTGAACGCTAATGTAATCTACGGACTTCGGGTGATAAGGACTTGTCCGTGTTGGCTCACCTACTATAACAAATGTACTGCTCTGGTGGGAATTGTTAATAGCGGGGGAGGTTGTAAGTGCCGAGATGAGGAGGCTTTGTGGGAACTCTATGCTTTCCACTCAATTTTGCTGTGACCTAAAACTGTTCTAAAAAATAAAGTTAACTAATAATAATAAAATGGGAGTTCCAAGCCCAGGCCATGAGCTTCTGGTGCCTTGGAAGCCAGCCACCGTGCTATCAGAAGCCCAAGCTACATGAAAAGACCTTTTGGAAGAGACTGAAGGTACTCTGACAGACGGCCCCATGGCTTCTGGTGAGCAGCACCAACTGGCCGCCATTTGAGGGAGCCATCTTGGATAGCACAGCACAGTCAAGACCCAAGATGCCTGCAGCCCCAGCCAGCATCACACGAAACACAGGAACCACTTTTCGGAGCCCAGTCAATTTCAGCATCATGATAGTAACAAATGCCGTTGTGTTAAGCTACTAGGTTTGGGGGGGGTTTTCCATGCTATGAGGTCATGGAAACAGTCTTATTTGAGGGTATATGGCAGCACATTTCTATCTGAAGATAAACTTCCACTAAAATTACTTAGTTTGTTGATTATGAGCAAGTGTAAGTTCATTCTGGATAAGGTTCTTGTCTAAAACAAGTCCTGATGTTATGACCCAGAGAAGCAAAGGGGACAACAGAGCGAGGGGGAACAAATGAAATCTTAGAGGACATTCCCTGTCACAAATGAGGCTCTTTTCTTAAAAGGAACAAAACAAACCTACCTAAAATGTGGGCGAAATAATTTGAGAAAAAAGTTAAGAACTGAAAAAAGTTTAAGAAGGGGTTTCCATTCTCCTGAATCAACCCAATAAAATAATTGTGCTCTCAGGCTTTCAGTGATGTTCTGTTACTATTTTTTAAAAGATTTTATTTTTTTATTTGAGTGAGAGAGAGCTAGAGAGAGCACAATGGTGGGTAGGAGCAGAGGGAGAGGAAGAAGCAGGCTCTCCGCTGAGCAGGGAATGGGGCTTGATCCTGGGACCCGGAGAGCATGACCTGAGCCAAAGACAGATGTTTAGCCAACTGAGCCACCCAGGTACCCAGTAATATTCTTTTATTAATTTAAAGCATATACTTACCAGAGAAATAAAAACAGGACATAAATTTTGCTTACATTTCTGGAAAACATGCTACGTGTGAAATGTGAGTTTCTTACGAGAAAAAAAAGGCATAATGTGAATTCATTTCTCAGCCATGGAGATGTTGCCTCGTGTTTACAGAAATGACAACGGTGATCATGCTGAATTGACTCTACATGAAGTGATTTACAAGTATAAAGCTTCCTAGAAAGGATATAGAAAGGATTAGTTGTACGGCACACTGATTAACAAGGAAAAATCACAAGAGTCTGTAAAACTTTTATCCTACTATTTTATTATCTATGCTTTAGTCACGTCAAAATAAATCATAACACTCTCATCAGAGGAGAGGATGGCTCCAAGCCCAGAGAATGGAAGGGGCGCGCCACGGTTCCGAGAGTGTGGCCAGGCCCTAAGCCTCATTCCATCATACGTGAGAAGAGGGTAAGAACAGTTCATACCCACCACACTGGGATTAGGACTAAATAAAGTAAACTCACATCAGGTACCCCACTTAGTGTCTAACGTGTCATGAGGGCTCAGTGGAAGTGGAGAAATTTGGGGATGAACAAGAAATGCCACCTTCACCACCTAAAACCCTGCAGCCTCCTAACGGGCATCAGAAATGAAGGTGCTTATTCCGCGGTCCTCCAAGCACGTGGTCCAGCTTTCCGGAAATGCCACTCGAGAACGGGAAGTGCAATGACGTATTCATGCTGCCTTCCGCACACACGGGAAGGCCGTCGGATGGACCGTGCACACAAAACAGAATTCAGTCACGTTCTGTCTCCTCAAACCGCACACACTTCTCAGACAGCTAGTTCACTCAGTCCAGCTGGGGACAAGGTTATACATACGGTCACGTCCTGCCGTTTTACCGGGGGTGTGTCTGGGAAGCAGCGAGGACTCCAGTGGCCAGAGCAGAAAGAGAGGGAAGGAAGCAGGGAAGTAATGGAGGATGAAGTGAGATCCCACACGTCCATGCAGAGAGCAGCGAGGGCTCTGACTGTTACTTGGAGTGGGGCCTTTGAGCAGAGGGACTGTATGATCTTTGAGGAGGAAGGTCGCTGGCCGCTGTGTCACACACAGCACAGGGCCCAAGGTAGAAGCCAGGGGACCAGCTAAGAGGCTGCTGCAATCACCCAGGTGAGGGAACGGGGAGGGGGGTCCCTGGGGATGGTGGCTGGATGCTGGGCATAATATATTTTAAAGGTAGATCAACAGCATTCCACCATGATGAGATGTAGAGTGTCTAGGAGGGATACAGAAGTCAAGAATGACAGCAAAACATGTGGTCGGAGCGAGCGGGGACTGACATGGCCTCAGACAGAGACGCTGCTTGTCAACACCCGCAAGGCAGCTGATTCTCCTTCCTGATTCTCCTCCCTCCCCAGAGCTGCATTCCGTAACGCAGCTGCAAACACGGAGCCATTGCTCCTGAGCAGAAAACATGCATAATATTGAACCCAAGGCCAAGAGCACTGGAACTCACGGCTGAAGGACGCTTCTCTAATATGCGGGTTTTCTCCCTAAGGCACATCACCGTGTTTCTGCGTGTGGAGCACCAGACAAGGCTGCATGCAGCACGACGCTTGGGAGCCTTTTGAAATGAGAGCACAACAATGCACCAGGGACAACAAAAAGGACACTTGTGTATCGTAGGAGAGCTGAAACGAGAAGGCACAGCCCAGTCCTGTTCAAGCTCACGTGGGGACACACATGTCAGGCAACTGAAACTGATCACCGCTCTGCACACGCCCACCAATGACCGTGAAGGCCATGCGAGTACTGATTTGGGTATTAAAAACCGAATTTTAGCAAGAGACGAATCTGCAAATACAGAATCCATGAATGATGAGGGTCGACTAGATGTACTGAGCGCTCTGATGCTGATTATTATGGACCCAGGAGGAAAGAAAGAATAATGGACACTAGGGAGCAGAATCGCAGAGGTCGCACGGAGGACTGGTTTTCCTCGATTCGCCCTTTGCACGCACAGACGAAGACCGGCTTACCGACTCCTAAAAACGCCTGACCCGGAAGTCACGTTCTCGCATGTCACTAGAGCAGACGGAGTGTGTTGGGGGGAAAGAAACAGCACCCGCCCAAGGACAGAGTGAGGCTGTGTGCATAGCGTGCGGCCCGTGGAAATGCTGGGGAAAGGAGGCAGCTGGCCAGGACTGAGACACCCTCTGCGGTCACAAATCATGGCCACCATGCTTGCTGCCCCAGGGTCATCAGACTTTCCAGATTTTCAGAGGAAGCTGAAAATCATGTTTTTCATGAAAAGGGGGGGCAGTCAACTAACTCAATTTATAAAATACTGCCTGACCAATTAAAAAAACAAAACAACCTATGGTCCCCATTGGGCTTAGAATTCCTCCCCAGTCGTGGCAATAGACCTCATTTCCACTGGTGTTTTTACTTTGATCTCTTTCTACATGCATGTTTTATGGAGGAAAAAGTTGCAGAGTTGGGCTTCAAAGAAACTAAACAAAAATGTATAAAAATTCACATCCTCAGAACAGAGTGATATATTTGTACTTTGCCTTGTATCCGTAGGGCATTTCCACAGCATTAACTCTGGTTTTTGCTTTTTTCTTTTCTTTTCTTTCTTTCTTTCTTTTTTTTTTTTTTTGGCATAAGCATGATCTTGGACTTTAAGCACTATACAGGCTGATTAAAAAATGGGTAGATGCACTTAAAAAATAAATCTACCAGGATTAACCAAACAAGTACTATTTTATTTCACCAGTGTTCCCTGGAGGGCCTTCACCATTTTTCAATTTCTGCTCTTAATCCCATTCTTGGAACTGGTTTGCCCATGACGCCATGAAACCCGCCATTTCTCCTTCCAGCGCAATCATTAATGTGAGTGATGACACGGCCCGGGACGCGGGCTCCGAGGGCCGGGAGAAGCCAGGGAATACACGAAGATCTGTGTCAAGCATCAGATGGGCCCTAAGCTGGGGTAAGGGAGTTTGGATTTGTGTGCGAAGAGAGTCTGTCTGTTGTACATGAACACGGATAGCTTCCGTTATTGGGGAGTTAGCACTGACTTCCGGTCATCGGGCGCAAAGTGTATCCCTAAGGTAGAAACAAATCATTTCAGTGACCTTCTGGCTAGAATATGTGATTCTGAGGGAGTGTCAGTAGAATCCTGCCTTGTTTTTGCATAAAACTGCTTTCACCTTCTGGCTCAGTATTTCTCCCTAAGAGCTGGTTGTGTTGGTGCTCTACCGCTCCTGAACAACTTACCATACACTTAGCAACTTGGGTAACACCTATTTACTGGTTTCACAAGGTGTCAGGCAGCCGTGCCTACAGAGAAGCTCCGTTTCCTCTTCGAAACTGGCTGGCCCCCTCTGCACTGCCTCTCACACATCCAGTATCTCTGAGGTCAGGAAAACCTCAGTCCCTCTCAAGGGTTCACTTGATGAGGTCATGCCCACAGGAATAATCACCCTCTGATTTAACAGCACCTGCCCAGTGGCCTAATCGCAGGACTGATCTCCCATCCTAGTCACACATCCCACCCACCCTCAAGGTGGGAAGGTCAGACAAGCTGTGGATACGCACCAAGGGACAGAAATCTCGAGGCCACCTTGGAATTCCGTCCCCTAGAAGAGGAAACTGTCATTACACATCTGTGCATAAATTAGCTGTTGTTATAAGTTATTTTAGAGTCTTGCTACAATTATGATGACAAAGACAGTTGAGTAAAAAGGAAAAAACTCCTTATGGAGAAATCTACATAAACATCCAACTCCTGGGTGTTACAATGCGTGCCCTTGCCCACACACTATCTAGAGGCATACAAATTTATGTTTTTATTGTCTACCAGGATTAAAATAGGAAGTTTAAATTGTAAATTTTAAATAACATATAACATATAACAAAATAATAAGGTCAATTTAGAATAGTCTGTAATCTAGAGAGATTCTGAGAGTCATGGATTGATACCCAGGGAATCCATTCATAAGTCTTCTGTCCAAAACAGAAGTCGATAACAGATGGTAGGCAGTAGAGGTCA
Source organism: Meles meles (assembly GCF_922984935.1). Classification (NCBI taxonomy): domain Eukaryota; kingdom Metazoa; phylum Chordata; class Mammalia; order Carnivora; family Mustelidae; genus Meles; species Meles meles. The sequence continues at coordinate 5,760,046 of NC_060087.1, forward strand.
ATATAAATGGCTGGTTGTCCTTAAGTAGGTTTGGGGTACCTGGGGGGCTCAGTCAGTTAAGCTTCCGCCTTTGGCCAATGAGAGTTTAAACTGATCACGTACAACATTCCTTCCGTTGCGGGTGAGAGTACACAGAGCACAAGCACTTTGGAAAACTCTTCAGCAGTGTGTCTCAAAGCTGAACATACACAAGCCTGGATAATGTGCCAGAGAATTACAGGATACGAACACCAGACGGCAAACAAAGGCACCACTCTTTGTCATGGCCCCAGATCAGAAACCAATCATCAGTAGATGGGCAACCTGATCACTGCCCATCCACAGTAGAAAGAAGAGAAATGAAAATCTATAAACTCCATCTATACAGAACAGCATGGCTGAATTCCACAAATATAACTTCGAGCCAAAGAAGTCAGAGATAAAAGGGTTCGTATGTAACATCCCATTTATATGAAATTCAAAAGGAGGGCAAACTTTAGTATTTGAAGTCAGTAGAGTGCTCACCTTTGGGGAAGCGGTTAGTCACTGAAAATCTCAAGGTGGGAGCGCTTCTGAAGTGCTGAAAATTTTTTATTTCCTACGTTTTATGTGAGTTGTGGTTACAGACAAGTGTTAATTCCAGGAAAAGTCGCTGAGCTGTACAATCACGATATATGCACTTTTCTGTGTGTTTTCCTTCGATAGAAAGTTTACTTAAAAATCATTCATGCAGGGGCGCCGGGGTGGCTCAGCGGGTTAAAGCCTCTGCCTTCAGCTCAGGTCATGATCCCAGGGTCCTGGGATCGAGCCCCGCATCATGCTCTCTGCTTAGCGCAGAACCTGCTTCCTCCTCTCTCTCTCTCTGCCTGCCTCTCTGCCTACTTGTAATCTCTATCTGTCAAATAAATAAATCTTTAAAAAAAAAAAAATCATTCATGCAGGACTAGGCTGTTGGTAACGTCCGAAGCGTGAAGTGATCCCACGCACTTGGTTAAATTTTTAAAAATACACTGGAAAGCTTCTCACAGGAGACAGAAGCTGGAGTGGAGGTGAACCTCACAGAGTGTCGGCTGTAGGAGTACGTCAGCGATGCTGCAGGGCGGCCTCTTGGCCTCAGAGTACTGCCCACACGGCCCAGAGTGCAGAGGACACTGCGAGCACCCGCACGGCCTCACTGGCTGAAGGGGCAGGAGGTGAGCTGGAAATCTAACAGGAAACCTCAGGAGCATCACTTGAGGACTGAAATCCCAACTCCGAACATAACCCGTCTAGCACTGGCAGACAGCTCCACGACGAAAGGACGCGGAGATCCGGGTAAAAGGTCACAGCAACAAGGAGCAATAATACGCCAGGTTAAAATATGCCACTTCCTTAAATGAGGGCACAAACGTGCACAGCCTGGACAACAGAAAGCCTGAGGGGTCCAAGTCCAGAGCCCCAAACCAGAAAAGTAGCTGGAAATTAACAGGGTCTCTAGAAGCAGGCAAGCACAGAGAGGAAGCCTCGTGTCTTCCCAGAGACTTAGCGGACTGTCAGTTCTCACAGGGAAGAGCCGAAGGCTGGAGGGTGGGGTGGCTCAGGGCTGCAAGTGGGAAGAAACAGAAAATGCGGAGGGCTAAGCGACTGCACATGATGGAAAGACAATGTGCAAACTAGAAGAAAATGTCCGTCAACATTCATCACAGGCTGGGCCGTAAGACAAGTCTCATGGGGTTTAGCAAGAATGAAGTGCGGAGTATGTTCTCTGTCCACCGTGGGATGAACTCAGAGCGCGACACAAACACAGCTAACAGGCGGATAGCGGACAGCGCACTGGAAAACACAGCATACCAAAATTCACAGGAAGTTCATAGAGCAGGGCTTAAAGGTCCATCATGACCTCACATGCTGACACAAAGAAACAAAAATGGTCACTGATCGATGACCTAACCCAGGCGTTGGTAAATGTTATCTTAAAAAGGCCAGATAGTAATTATGTTAGGCTCTGAGGGCCATATTGCCACCGCCACAACTACTCAACTCTGCCATTGTAGCACAAAAGCAACTGCAGACAACACTAAAGAGGAACAACCATGACTGGATTCCAATAAAACTTTATTTACAGAAACAAGCATTGGGCCCTACTTGGCCTATGGGGTATCGTTTGCCTATCTCTGATCTCAAAGCTTTCACTATAGGAAAATGAGAAGCAAAAATAAACTCATATTAACAGAATGAAAGAACACAGACAATGGCAGAAATCAGTAAAGTACAAAACAGAAAATAAAACTAAAAGCTTTCTCTTTGAAAAGAAGTTGATAAATTTATAACTAGAAAAATCATGAAAGAGAGAAGAGAGAGATATACAAATTGCCAATATCAAGAAGTAAAGGGGGAACATCACCAGAGAGCCTGTAGAAGTTAAAAAGATAATTAAAAAAAAATTATAAACAATTTATAGCCATAAACTCAACCATGTCAATAAGATGGACAAATTCTTTGCAAGACATAAATTATCAAGTGGTTTAGGCCGCTGCCTTCGGCTCGGGTTATGATCTCAGGGTCCTGGGATCGAGTCCCGCGTCCGGCTCTCTGCTCTGAAGGGAGCCTGCTTCCCTCTCGCTCTCTCTGCCTGCCTCTCTGCCTACTTGTGATCTCTCTCTGTCAAATAAGTAAATAAAGTCTTTTAAAAAAAAAAGAAATAGAAAACCAAGTATATCTATTTTAAAAAACTGCATTCATAGGGCACCTAGGCACGGCAGCTGGTTAAGCATCAGACTCTTGGTTTCAGCTCATGTCATGATCTCAGGGTTGTGAGATCAAGCCTCATGTTGGGCTCTGAGCTCACTGTGAAGTCTGCTTAAATTTCTTTTTTCCTCTGCCCACACCCCTGCTAGCTCGCTGTCCCTCAAACAAATAAATAAATTTTAAAAATTGCATTGATAGTGGGGCGCCTGGGCAGCTCAGTGGGTTAAAGCCTCTGCCTTCGGCTCAGGTCATGATTCCGGGGTCCCAGGATCGAGCCCTGCATTGGGCTCTCTGCTCCACGGGGAGCCTGCTTCCTCCTCCTCTCTCTCTCTCTCTCTGTCTGCCTCTCTGCCTACTTGTGACCTCTGTCTGACAAATAAATAAATAAAATCTTTAAAAAAAAATTGCATTGATAGTAAAAAAAAAAACCTGACCAAAGATTCCACACTCAAATGGCTTCACTAGTGAATTCTATAAGAGTTTTGAAAGAAATAATACCAATTATAAAAGATTAATTTAACATCCCAAAACTGTAATATCAACCTATTTTTTTACTATATAATCATCTTAAAAGAGGCAGAAAAAGCATCTGACAGAATTCAAATTGATTTATGATTTTAAATCAAGTCTCAAGAAACTAGAAATAATAAGGAGCTTCCTAAGCTTTATCATGGACATCACTTAATGGTGAAAGATTTTCTTTCCCCCCAAACTGGGAACAAAACCAGAAAGTCTTCTCTTACTACATCTACTAAACATTGTGCTTTAAATTCCTAGCCAGTACACTTAGGCAAGTAAATAAAAATAAAAAGCACACAGATTTTTAAAGAAAGCATTAAAGGTGTCTCTCTCATCACAGAAGACATAATAATATATATGGAAAATACCAAGTAGTCCTTCTAAAAGTTAATAGAAACAGGACACGAATTTAACAAGGTTGTAGGAGACAATGTCTGTACACAGATTGTATCTGAATGCAGTAATACCTCCTTATTAGAGATGAAAAGTTGAAAATGGAAATGAGATGACGGGAGCTACATGTGAGGATTTTATTTTTAGATGGGAGAAATAGCAGGACATTTTGTTCCAAGTCTTACCCAGTCCGGAGAGAGAAAGAAATTGCTGGGGCATTGCGCTGCAGTCAGTGAGAGAGCGTGGCATCTAGGGAAGGAAGGAAGGAATTGCGTAAAATGTGATTATCTTATGGATCATTTCAGCTGGAGTACAAGGGAAGGTGTGGAGTAGAGTCAGGGCAGTGCGGATAGATCGTGGCGTGTGTGTAGATGCAAGTGGGGAATGTGGACTTATTTTCCAAATGCTTCCATTTGTCAGCAAAGTCAGGAGCAAGGTCTAGGCATGAAAATGGGAGAAAGAATTGTCAGAGTTCTGAAAGGCGGAGACAGAAAGCAAGAAGCAGCTAAGTAGGATTCGGAACCATAAAATGGGCTTAAGAATCCTAATATGAGGGACGTCTGGGTGGCTCAGTTGGTTAAGCGACTGCTTTTGGCTCATGTCATGATCCTGGATTCCCAGGATAGAGTCCCACATCAGACTCCCAACTCAGCCGGGAATCTGCTTCTCCCTCTGACTCTCCCCCATCTCGTGCTCTCTTTCTTATTCTCTCTCTCTCAAAAAGAAATAAATAAAATCTTTTTTAAAAATCCTAATATGAGAAGCACCTGGTTGGCTCAGTCGGTTAAGTGACCACCTTCGACTCAGGTCATGATCTCAGGGTCCTGGGGTCGAGTCCTGCTCTGGGCTCCCTGCTCAGCAGTGAGTACGCGTCTCCCTCTCCCTCTGTGGACTCACTTGCGCACTCTCTCAAATAAATAAATAATTCTCAAAAAAAAAAAAAAAAAGGTATCATAGTAAGGATATCTTGACAGTGTTAGGGGGATTCCTTGAGGTCACGGATTCTGGAGACCAGACACTGCTTTCCTCCACCCACGTTCAGCTGCATGTGGACGGAGAGGGTGGAGGTGGAGCAGGCAGAAGTTTTAATGTCCTCGGTGCCGTCATCTGGCCAAGCAAGTAGAAGGAAATAGAGAATATACACAGAGGTAATGACTGACAGGGACTTTACGGCGCTTGTGGAGAGCAGAGAAGTCCTCAGAGAGCTGAACGATAGTAAAGACGGTAGGACTAATGGGTTGGAATTCCCAGTGAAGTCAAAGAAATACTGGATATATTATAGGAGGTATAGGCTGGCAGGATGGAAGGTGGTGATAAGACAGGGGGACATATGAAATCGTGATTTTTGAGGGTGTATAGCTATTGGTAATAAGAAATGAAGTGAGTGGATAAGACAACAGAAGACAGAGTCATTAAAAAGAAGGTTAAGGAAGAGAAATTCATGGGGGACCTTGATAGCTCAGTTGGATGAGCATCTGACTCTTGATTTTGGCTTCAGTCTTGGTCTCAGGGTCATGACTTCAAGCCCCATGCTGGGGCTCCACTCTGGGCATGGTGCCCACTTAAACGAACAAAAAAAGAGAGAAATTCTTAAAAAGTGATATATATGATACATATATACATATAATATACAATTATATATGATATTTATTTTATATGTTTTTATATAATTTATATACTACATATTTATTACATATCATATATAATAAAACATGATATATATGATATGTGTCATATATAATGTTATATGTAAGAGGTAAATTTTATGTACATAATAATATGTTATTAAATGACCAAGAGTTAAGACAGAAATTATGTTATTCTGTTATACTACTATATTATTATCTGTATTTATATATACATATTATTAAATGAACAAGAATTAAAACAGAAGTTATATTAAAGAAATAATAAAACCCCAAGAGCTAAAGTCACACAAAAATGACCATGAATGACCCAGAAGTTGTGGAATTATAGCAAAGATGATGGGAAATCTGTGATATATTGTCATGACATGATCTTCAATTAAGAAACACTTAAGACAAGTGAAGAGGGAAAGATCTAGTAACCGAAATAGTAACAAAATTTGAAATCCAAATGAAGACCATTAAGATCCTAAGATTATGGGAACCAATCAAATGGAGATTTATACGGAAGAAATCAATACCCCTCAAGCTCCCTTCCACTTTCAACCACGTGCAGTAACAAATAAGGTAGTTTGGCATGCATTTTTCAACATGCACTCTGAGTCATTTCAGGTTTAGTTTTTAAAGAAACTATCCTGCCGGTAAAAACAAAAAAAAGTCCATCAATCTCTACTGAAAATGATTTTAAAGAGTATGTCTGTAAGTAAAAGGCACTCACCAGCTGGCCCTTTCAGTGGATAGTGTAAGTGACTTGTTTCTCAGCAAATACAATCCCCAAAACTTGTTCAAAGTGACCTAAAAATACCACACAGCTTCCTCCAGGCAGTTTAAGGAAATCTGTACTTCTTTCCTCAAAGATTACCCCAACAGTGGGAAAGCATTAAGTCAATGTTATCATTTGCATATCATATTTATGCAATCTTTCTTTCTGGAAATACCTTGACACCAAACACGATCTTTCTTTCTGGAAATACTGTGACACCAAGACCAAGAAAAAGAACTGCCCTTATGTTACACCTGATGGTGAGTGTTAACCTCTCATCATTTCAGCCAGTAGTTCATGAGCCATAAACTCAGTGTAATAATATTTTAGCCAATAACCAAGAGATAGGCAAGAAATTTCTTGGTGAAAAGTAACATGAAGTATCATTTTTCCAGTGGAAACACGATGACATAGAGGAGAAAATGTGCATGAATTTTTTAAATTAAAAGAAGGTGTGGGGAATCTCAACATTTTGAACATGGGATTGGTGTCTCAGCTCATTTCCGTCAGCGGTCATGCACGACATGTCCCTACCCCAAGCTTGTAGGTTTACTTTCTTTTGTCGTTGAGTTCATTGTTGGAAAGATGGAGGACTGAGGCTCTGCGTTAACTCCTTTCATCACTGACCTGAAAATTGCTTCAACCTCCTCTTCTTTCCCTTCCTTTTTCCTCCCCAGTCTTCCCTGCTCTGTTCCTGAAGGGAAGTGACTTTCCAGGTGAGGCTTAAGAGACTCCAGGAAAAAGCCGGGTAAAGGCAGAGGCAAAGGTGGGAGTGGAGCAATGGGTTCAGATGTGGGTTCAGACGACGGGAAAATGACATGCATCCTGGACACAGGGGCTCCAGGAAAGCCCCACTGACCACCTGCTGACCAGTGCTCGGTATAAGTGTAGTTGGTTGAGAGCTACAATTATACATTCCTGAAGCTTATGTGACATGGGTCAAATCTCTATTTAAGCAAGTATGCATTTCAGAACCACTCACTGACTTTAAACAGCAAAATGTAAAAACCATACAGCCACTAATAATAATTACGTGTTGATACTGCTTACAGCTCTGTATTATCACAGATGGAGGCAATGTACAATTATCCACAGACCACTTACAAATTTGTAGGTTTTCTAGACCTTTGGCTTTTTCTCATCTCTCTGCAATTACCTTGTTTTGGGACATTTCACCGTATCTCACTGCATTTTTTTTTTTTTTAAGCACTGTGGAGAAAGAGAAGATCCCAGTAAGTCAAGCTCACTGTGTACTAGTAAGCCCCACAATGGTGACACTCGGAGGAGGCTTCTCTAGGAGCTCCAGTGATACTTCTGGATTTGTGAACTGCTTTCCACTCATGCATCCCTCCTATCATTTCAACACAACGGGAGAAATTATTTCTAATGTGTTTCTCTCTTAGACCAGAATCATGCCAAATATGACTCAAAACTGTCACAGCGCTCCTGCGTCTTCCTACATCTACAGTTCCTAGAGAGCCACATTGCTGAATGTTTCTACCACTTCTACCTGCAAATGCTACCTTCATTTTCTCCTGTTTTCCCCATTTTCACTTGAAATCATCTTTTTGCTAGCCAAACTCCTCCTACAGGGAGGTCTTAGAATTCTTGTGCCCATGCTGGAGCCATATCCATCACAGAGAGAAATAGTAAGATGCGAAACTAGGTCAACATGGGACCAGAAGTGGAAGGTCAGTGAGAAGAGTGAATTTTTACTCTGTTCACTACAGCTACCGGAGAAAGTCTGTCCATAACTTTATGATGGAAAGATTTCTTTCCCCCTTTCACTTTTTCTTCTTGTGTGAGTGAGTATCAAGGAATAGTTAGTGGAGTCCAACGGTGTGGGAGAACTTAAGAATGAGACCACTTAAATATTTCAGTTCAGATGGCTCCTTCAAATGTGCATTTACCTCTCATTGCTTTGATCTCTATACCTTACCATTTATGATTTGAATATACTGTTCGGATGTTCATAAAGACCCATCATACACCACAGAGTAGCAGGGGATGTAGCCATAAACAAGAAAACAAGAAAAACAAGTAGCGATAAACAAGCTAAAACACGAAAATATGCAGGCATCCCATCTGTGCAGGAAGCAGCTGCTCGGATAGAGGAGGGAAGGATGGTGGGACAGAGTAAGGATGACCACAGCTCTGCCATGGTAGCCCTTGGTCAGCTGAAGAGACACATGAAATGAGCTGTGCCACAGGAGTTTGCAGGCAAGAATGAGAGCAACTTTCTGCTTTCTCTGAACATGGAGCCAGGCTTCAGGGAAAAGTGTTGGAAGGGAATGTTCTGAGGAAGCAACTCAATAGCCCCAGTGTCCCCCTCACCCCAGTCTCCCTTCCTCTATCCACATAATTCTCCAAAGAGGTAACATAAAATGATGAAATTCCCCACTATATGCATGATAATACAAAGTCATCCGCCTGGATCCACACAAATCTATGGCAACAAAATAAGAATAAAAGATTAAAAAAACAAACAAACAAACAAACAAACCCACAACCTTTTCCCCAAAAGGCAGAGGAAAATGGACACTTCAATCAACTTAACATCCTAAATAGTTGATTAAATTAATTTAACTAAATATGGATTCTCTGAATGGCATCTCTGTATAGTACAAAGAAAGCCAATTAACCATGAGAGGAGAGCAAGAGAAGAAAGGAACAAAGAACTACAAAAACAACCATAAAACAAATGACAAAATAGCAGGAAGTACATACCTATCAAAAATTACTTTGAATGTAAGTGGACTAAACACTCCAATCAAAAGACATAGGGTGGGGCGCCTGTGGCTCAGTGGGTTAAGCCTCTGCCTTCTGCTCAGGTCATGATCTCAGGGTCCTGGGATCGAGCCCCGCATCAGGCTCTCTGCTCACCAGGGAGCCTGCTTCCTCCTCTCTCTCTGCCTGCCTCTCTGCCTACTTGTGATCTCTGTCTGTCAAATAAATAAATAAAATCTTTAAAAAAAAAGACATAGGGTGACAAAATGCATAAAAAAGCAAAATCCATCTTTTTGCTGCCTGCAAGAGACTCATTTCAGACCTAAAGACAACTGCAGATTGGAAGTAAGGGGTTGGAGAAACACTTATCATGGAAATGAATGTGAAAAGAAAGCCAGGAGAGCAATACTTACATTAGACAAAAAGACTTTATTTTATTTATTTATTTTTTAAAGATTTTATTTATTTGACAGAGAGAGAGGTCACAAGTAGGCAGAGAGGCAGGCAGAGAGAGAGGAGGAAGCAGGCTCCCTGCAGAGCAGAGAGCCCGATGCGGGGCTCGATCCCAGGACCCTGAGATCATGACCTGAGCCGAAGGCAGCGGCTTAATCCACTGAGCCACCCAGGCGCCCAGACAAAAAGACTTTAAAACAAAGCCTGTCATAGGCGGCGCCAGGGTGGCTCAGTAGGTTAAGCATCTGCCTTCAGCTCAGGAAGCCTGCTTCTCCCTCTCCCTCTGCCCTTCTCCCTGCTCCCTTTCTCTGTCAAATAAATAAATAAAATCTTAAAATTTAACAATTAACAGAAGGATATAATAAATGTAAATATTTATGCCCAAATACATAGAGCAGTTAATAACAACAAAAAGGAAATAATTAATAGTAATACAGTAACAGTAGGGGACTTTAATACCCTACTTACATCACTGGACAGATCATCCAAACAAAAAAACAAGGAAACAGTGGCTCTGAATGACACATTGGACCAGATGGATCTAAGAGGTATATTCAGAACATTCCATCCTAAAACAGCAGAATACACATTCTTTTCAAGTGTACATGGAACATTCTGAAGGAAAGATCACATACTAGGCTACAAAACAAACCTCAACAACTTCAAAAAGTTTGAAGTCATGCTAGGCATCATTTCTGACCACAATGCTATGAAACTACTAATCAACCACAAGAAAAAATCTGAAAAGAGCACAAATACAGGGAGGTTAAATAACATGCTACTAAACAATAAAGGGGTCATCCAAGAAATCAAAGAAGAAATAAAAATAGACACTGACAAATGAAAATGGAAACACAAGGTCCAAAATCTTTGGGATGTAGTAAAAGCTATTCTAAGAAAAACTTAAGAGCAATACAGGTCCACCTCAAGAAGCAAGAAAAATCTCAAACAAACTAAACAAGCTAGAAAAGTAGAACAAACAAAACCCAAAACCGAGAGAAGAAAGGAAATAATAAAGATCAGAGCACAAAAATAGAAACTAAAAACCCAATAAAACACATCAATAAAACCAAGAGCTAGAGCCTTGAAAAAATCAACAAAAGTGGTAAGCCATTTGGCAGATTCATCAAATTAAAAAGAAGAGAGGACTCAAAAAAGCAAAATCAGAAATGAAAGAGGAGGAAAAAACACCACAGAAATACAAAGGATTATAAAATAGTATTATGAAAAATTATGTCAACAAATTAAACAACCTTGAAGAAACAGATAAAGTCCTAGAAACACATAACTTCCCAAATCTGAATCAGGAAGAAATAAGAATTTTGAACAGACTGATTAGCAGTAATGAAACTGAATCAGTCATCAAAAAACTCCCAACAAACCAAAGTTCAGGACCAGACAGCTTCACAAAAGAATTCTACCAAATGTTTAAGGAAGAGTTAATACACAGTCTTCTCAAATTATTCCAAACAGTAAGAGTGGGGTGGCTGGGGCGGAGGCAGGGGGGACAGGTACCTTTCTCACTGTACTCTATGTGAGAAATCTCCTCACGGTGATGAGGGAGCAGAAAGCAAGCTGAAAACAAAGAATGAATGGGTCAAGCAGGAAATTAAAGAAGAATTAAAAAAGAATTTATGGAAACAAATGAGAATGAAAACACAACTGTTCAAAATCTTTGGGACACAGCAAAGGGGGCCCTGAGAGAAAGTATATAGCAGTACAAGTCTTTCTCAAGAAACAAGAAAGGTCTCAAGTACACAACCTAATCCTACACCTAAAGGGGCTGAAAAAAGAACAGCAAAGAAAACCTAAACCCAGCAGGAGAAGGGAAATAATAAAGATCAGAGCAGAAATCAATGAAATAGAAACCAAAAGAACAGTAGAACAAATCAACGAAACTAGGAGCTGGTTCTTTGGAAGAATTAGTAAGATTGATAACCCCCTGGCCAGACTTATCAAAAAGAAAAGAGAAAGGACCCAAATTAATGGAATCATGAATAAAAGAGGAGAGATCACAACCAACACCAAAGAAATACAAACATTATAAGAACATATTATGAGCAACTATACACCAGCAAATTTGACAACCTGGAAGGAATGGATGCATTCCTAGAGACATAAAACTACCAAAACTGAACCAGTAAGAAATAGAAAAACTGAACAGACCCACAACCAGTAAGGAGCCTGAAGGAGTCATCAAAAATCTCCCAACAAACAAGAACCCCAGGCCAGAGAGCTTCCCAGGGAATTCTACCAAACATTTAGAGAAGAATTAATACCTATTCTCCTGAAACTGTTCCGAAAAATAGAAATGGAAGGAAAACTTCCAAACTCATTTTACGAGGCCAGCATTACCTTGATCCCAAAACCAGACAAAACCCCATCAAAAAGGAGAATTACAGACCAATATCCTTGATAACATGGATGTGAAATTTCTCACCAAAATACTAGCCAACAGGATCCAACAGTACATTAAAAGGATTATTCACCACAACCAAGTGGGATTTATTCCTGGGCTGCAAGGTTGGTTCACCTTCCTCAAATCAATCAGTGTGATACAATACATTAATAAAAGAAAGAACAAGAACCATATGATATTCTTAATAGATGCTGAAAAAGCATTTGACAAAGTACAGCACCCTTTCTTGATCAAAACTCTTCAAACCGTAGGTAGAGAAGGTACATACCTTACTATCATCAAAGCCATCTATGAATAACCCACAGCAAATATCATTCGCAATGGGGAAAAACTGAGAGCTTTTCCGCTAAGGTCAGGAACACAGCAGGGATGTCCATTATCACCACAGCTATTCAACATAGTACTAGAAGTCGTAGCCTCAGCAATCAGAGAACAAAAAGAAATTAAAGGCATCTGAATTGGCAAAGAAGAAGTCAAATTCTCACTCTTTGCAGATGATATGATACTTTATGTGGAAAACCCAAGAGACACCACTCCAAAACTGCTAGAACTCACACAAGAATTCAGTAAAGTGTCAGGATATTAAATCAATGCACAGAAATCAGTTGCATTTCTATACACCAACAGCAAGACAGAAGAAGGAGAAATTAAGGAGTCAATCTCATTTACAATTGCACCAAAAACCATAAGATACCTAGGAATAAACCTAGCCAAAGTGGTAAAGAATCTGTACTCAGAAAACTATAAAGTATTCATGAAAGAAGTTGAGGAAGATACAAAGAAATGGAAAACCATGCTCATGGATTGGAAAAACAAATATTGTGAAAATGTCTATGCTACCTAAAGCAATCTACACATTTAAAACACCCTTATCAAAATACCATCAACTTTTTTTCACAGAAATGGAACAAATAATCCTAAAATTTATATGGAACCAGAAAAGACCCCAAATAGCCAGAGGAATGTTGAAAAAGAAGACTGAAGTTGGCAGCATCACCATTCCAGACTTCAAGCTCTATTACAAAGCTGTCATCATTAAGACAGCATGGTATTGGCACAAAAACAGACACATAGATCAGTGGAACAGAATAGAGAGCCCAGAAATCGACCCTCAACTCTATGGTCAACTAATCTTCGACAAAGTAGGAAGGAATGTCTAATGGAAAAAAGAGAGTTTCTTCAACAAATGGTGTTGGGAAAACTGGACAACCACATGCAGAAGAATGAAACTGGACCACTTCCATACACCACACACAAAAATAGACTCAAAGTATATGAAATACCTCAATGTGAGACAGGAATCCATCAAAATCCTTGAGGAGAACACAGGCAGCAACCTCTTCAACCTAAGCTGCAGCAATTTCTTCCTAGAAACATCGCCAAAGGCAAGGGAAGCAAGGGAAAAAATGAACTACTGGGACTTCAACAAGATCAAAAGTTTTTGCACAGCAGAGGAAACAGTGAACAAAACCAAAAGACAACTGACAGAATGGGAGAAGATATTCGCAAATGACATATCAGATAAAGGGAGTACCCCAAATCTATAAAGAACTTATCAAACTCAACACCCAAAGAACAAATAATCTAATCAAGAAATGGGCAGAGGACATGAACAGACATTTCTGCAAAGAAGACATCCAGATGGCCAACAGACATATGAAAAAGTGTTCCACATCACTCGGCATCAGGAAAATACAAATCAAAACCACAGTGAGATATCACCTCACACCAGTCAGAATGGCTAAAATTAACAAGTCAGGAAATGACAGATGTTGGTGAGGATGCGGAGAAAAGGGGAACCCTCCTACACTGTTGTTGGGAATGCAAGCTGGTGCGGCCACTCTGGAAAACAGCATGGAGCATCCTCAAAAAGTTGAAAATAGAGCTACCCTACGACCCAGCAGTTGCACTACTGGGTATTTACCCTAAAGATACAAATGTAGTGATCCGAAGGGGCATGTGCACCCAAATGTTTAGAGCAGCAATGTCCACAATAGCCAAACTATGGAAAGAACCTAGATGTACACCAACAGATGAATGGATAAAGAAGATGTGGTTCATATATACAATGGAATACTATGCAGCCATCAAAAGAAATGACATCTTGCCATTTGCAACGATGTGGATGGAACTAGAGGGTATTAGGCTGAGCAAAATAAGTCAATCAGAGAAAGACAATTATCGTATGATCTCCCTGATATGAGGAATTTGAGAGGCAGGGCAGGGGGTCATGGTGGGCAGGGAGGGAACAATGAAACAAGATGGGACCAGGGAGGGAGACAAACCATAAAAGACCCTTAATCTCACTAAACAAACCGTGGGTTGTGGGAGGTGGGGGAAGGAATGGGGTGTCTGGGTGATGGACAGTGGGGAGGGTGTGTGCTATAGTGAGCACTGTGAAATGTGTAAGACTGATGATTCACAGATCTGTACCCCTGAAGCAAATAATACATTATATGTTAATAACAACACAACAAACAAATAAAACAACAGACAAACACACACACACAAAACACATTCCTTTTTCCTTAACGCCAGCTTCCATGTATTGAATCAGTCACCCCTCACAGTCTTGGAACAGCAACTCCTTCTGTACACAGGTCCTGTCCCTGTGCTTTAATCAAACCACCATTTTATACATGTCTCAAGAATTCTTTCGGCGGCAGACTCTACAAAACCTCACCAAAAACATTTCCCAAAACAACATCAACACTACCTAAGACATTGCATAATTCAAACCACAAAAGAAGAGTTCCTTAATATGGAAAACCATTGTGCACCTCCCAGACCTGACTGAACAATGGAAATTTCATATGGGGAGGAACCCAAGCATGTAGCAATGGACATCTGCAGGGCCTGAACACTATTTTTTCCATGACAAAAAAAAAAAAAAAAGACTTCCTAGGGAGAAGTGGAATGCAATGAAAAGTAGTTAGCGACAGGGGCAGGTAATAACCTAGAGAAAAATAACAAATAGGATTACAGGGAATAGCATTACAGTGTGACTCACTCAACACACCTCTTTGGTTTGAGGTTATTTCTCACTCCAGCCCCAGGTGTCTTATTGTTCCTCCCACAGGGCATGCATATGGCTGCCTGAGGGTCTTGCGAAACTCCCCCTTCCTTCCCGCCTCCTGCCGCTATCTGGGGCAGGCTCCTTCAAATCTTTGCTTAAATGTCAAGGAGGCCAATCAAGGTGGACTGTGATTTTTGTCTAAAGAACCCAGAGAAAGGAATTTTCATCAACTGCCATGTTGTTCATAAAAAACTCAGCATGCATTTGGAGAAGTATTAAAATAGCTCTATGTTTATGAAGGAGAACCAGAAAGGGAAAAACCAGGGGAAGGGAGGCAACAGAGCCTTTCAGAGGAGAAATCGCAGTGGGGTGATGCTGAGCACGCAGCTGGGTCTGTGTGCTCGCAGGTGCAGGGGAGCACACGGGAGCACCCATCCTTCTGACGCACAATCAGGCCTCTCCACGCGCAAATGCTCGTGGCCAGCGCGCTGTGTCTAGAACCACCAGGGGATAAGTCCTATGATCACCGCGGTGGGTATCTCAGTGAGTGTCAGCGAGATGATACGCACCGCACACACGACCCGTATTACCAGATTTTCCTGTTCTCCAAGGAAAGCTGAAAATCTGGATTTTTAAATGTAAAAAATTCTTATTTGAAAGGTTGGCAAAATGCTACAACCCAAACAAAATATTTGGCCCTAGAGTCGCTTTCTTACACTCAAGTGGAGAAACAATTCACGATTTAGCGATACCACGCACATCATGATTTGCTAGAATTTAAGACTTAATGGATTCTGTTCCAAAACATATTACACAGCTGAAAGAGAATTCTTGTCTGCAAACCTGTGCTCTTGTCAGCAGGGAGTATTTTTTATTTTAAATGCTCTTCTGAACTAGGTTGACGGTTCTGTCACTAAGAGAGGTTTACTTCATTTGTAACGGTCAGCCACGGTAGCGGTATTTGGTTTGTTTTTAAGGTTTTACGCCTCCTGCAGCTGGGTAATTCATCTTTTTGGTGACGATGAAAAAGAAGAGAAGAAAGTCCTATGATTATCCCAGGACTCAATCCCACCATATGTCATTGCTAAAGAAAAGAAAATCGAGCAAAAATTCCCAAAACCTAGAACGTAAAGATGACAGACACAATACTAGGGAGAGAAGGAACAGGGAAGGAGCAGTGGAGCACAACCAACCAAAAAGCTTCACAGTTAGAATTACATGAATGACGACACAGTTGAGAAGTATAAAGGTTTTTACAGTATTCTTAAAATAGAGGAAGCCTAATATAAAAATCCAAATGAGGATGAGGAAGTGCATGAAATGATAAAGGTGTTTTCTCATTTCCGTAGCAGGAAGACAGAACGAGTCCGGAACTCTCGACATTGGTGAAAGTGGGCAGGAGTAGAGAGTGGTTTGACTAGAAACGGGGAGACTGGAATCACAGAAGAGTATTGTCTCTTGGGCCAACATAGGTAAGTCACAGCATTGCAGAATTTTAAATACATGGGAATTTGAGTATGACAGTAGTATTAATATTAAAGCCTGGTTACTATTAATAATTAACTAATTATGGTAATTACTATCAATGATAGCATTATCCAGAAATTAATAATAATTAAGATTAAGGATATTAATAGTATCATACAAGAATAAACAAAAAACCCTTTGGTCTTTCCCAGCATTTCATCCAGGGGAAAGGGAAGAATAAACCTAGTAAAATGAGGGAATAAAGCTAATGGTAAGTTGTGAGTTTATCCTACGGAACTCTACTTATTACATATGATGATGAAACTTTTTAAATTGGGACATAACACAGCAAAATAAAAATCTTCCTAATTTTGAAAGGCCTGCATTAATATTGGTAAAAATTTCTAATCAAGTTGGTACAAGTGAAAAAGAAAAAAGTAATCTTATCCATTAATGCAAACAAAAACCACAAGCAAACTATTAGCAGAAATCAGATGCAATTTTATTAACTAAAGCATCATCCCCAAGGAAAGAAGTAGCCTAAGGAAAGCTACCGATTGAATCATTAACCATTTTAATAGCAGGCCATTTTCCCATGTGGACTGAAAGAAAAATGGATGGGGGGCTGGGTGGCTCCATGGGTTAAGCATCTGCCTTCAGCTCAGGTCATGGTCCCAGCGTCCTGGGATCAAGTCCTGACTTGGGCTCTCAGTGGGGAATCTGCTTCTTCCCCTCCCCCTGTCCCTCTCCCCTGCTCATGTGCACACTTTTTCTCTCAAATAAATAAAATCTTTAAAAAAAAAAAAGAGCAGTGGATGAAAGTCATCTCCTATTCCTCCTGAAAACTCCTTCTTGAAGGCAGGATATACGTACCCATCCCTAGTACGTCGGACAAGGATACAGATAAACCACACACACTCACACACCCACATGCACACACACAAGCCAGTACCCTGCTTAATGAAGAAACGTGGAGAGAATATACGTAATAGTAACAACAGAAAGGAGATTAATTTCCTTGCTATATAAAGATTTCAAATCAATTTTAAAGATTCAACAACTCAATTAAAAGCGATGAGCGAAAGATGTGAACAGGCAGATCACATAAAACAGCAATGGATTATAATCATGAAATGATAGCATAATTCTGATTCAAGAAATGTCCCTTCAAAACAGACTTTCATTTTCAAAGTCCAGATTGGCAAGTATTAATTGATGTGGGAAACAAACAAACGCAGAAGAAAGATCAATCTCCTTACTACCTACAGACCATTGAGAAGTCTGTGAAACAGGCAGAGTGCCCTTCCTCTAGGACTCAACTGCCTCAGTGTTAATATTTGCTAAGGGAAAAACAAAACAAAACAAAACTTTGCTAAGGGCCAAAGGCAATCCTAGCCTAAGCCTCCCCTCCCCCAGGATCCTATAAGTCTACTTGAATGTATAAAAATTCCTTCAGGAACTTCCTTAATCTCTAACCACCCCCAGTCCCAAGAATAGGGCCCACTGATACACATCTGAAGGGTCTCATGACTAAGGTTTTATCAGACGGTAATAAATGACCTTTTCCCAACAACATCTACCCCTCTCAAGGTCCTGGAAACCTTGCTTCCAAAAGTTTTGGAGACTTACGCCATCCCTGACCCCCTCCCACCTTGAAGGGATATAATGGGCCCCTCCTCCTGACATCAGTGCGGGTCCTGTCCCGTACTTTAATAAAATCACGTTTTTGCACCAAAAACATCTCAGGAATTCTTTCTCAGATGTTCACTTTGAACCCTAACATAATCTTTCCTACATCATTAATAGGTATGGTTGTCCACGCAGTTGGCTGGCTCGTGAATTAACAGGTTTTCTCATATACCATCGGACAAAGCGATGGAGAAAAAGCTGGAAAAATGTCCACCGTGCTCCTGATTTCACCCTGCAGACAAACTCCGGGCTGAGCTCGCACACTTGCGCTCCCAGCATTACTGGTACAATTCAGAAACTGGGGACATTAGAAGAGATTCAGCAGCGATGGCGGCGTCCGTGTACACAGAAGGCAGGAAAGTTACTCTTCGCTTCCAGATGCTGTAGACGTCCTGTTCACGCCAGCGCTCGTGGACAGCACTCTGTCCGGCTCAAGTCGTACGGCTCACAGCTCCCTTCCCCACGTTTCTTCCCTTAGAAAGCACCCCTACACCCCACCTTCCAGTCCCAGCCCTAATCTCCGGGGATGCTCCGGCTACCTCGGGCCCCAGGGAAGGCAAGAGCGTCTGATTTAGTGGGAACGCAACACGGAAACCGGGAGTGATCTGTGCATCTCTCGGCTCTCTCCTTTGCACTGCAGCATGGGCACACACAGCCCATGCATGCGATCGTGTCTCCAAAAGCTGACGGCAAACAGTGGAAGCTTCTTTCTAGACCCATCCTGTGACCTTCAGGGACAGTGCTGAGACGCTGTGCCGCAGCTTCCCGGAGGGGCTGACCTCTCTGCCGTCCTCTGCCTCTGACCACCTCAGCTAGGTTCTGAACCAGAGAGGGCTACTCTCCAGTGTGAATCTTTAAAGGTCCCCAGGAAATTCCCCACCAAGGATTTACCAAGACCTTTCACACCCCTCTCTTGCATATTGCTCCTGCCATCCTGGAACCGTGCCCTCTGTCCACGTTTAGCCTGTCCAATGCACTTCATATTGCTTTTCCAGGCGAGGGAACAAACCTCCTTCCTCTTGCACATGCCACAGGCATTCCCATCTGGCGTCTGACAGGGCTTCGTTAAACGCAGCAGTGTGCGTCCTCTCGGCCTGTCGGTGCGCCTTCATGGGGCTTCTGTATATGCATGTGCTTGCGCGTCGTGCGTGTGAGTGTGTACGCACGTAGGTGGCTGGCCGGCAGGGAAGCACATCTCACCATGTGCTGTCGCAGGTTATTACTAAAGCCACATGCATCACAGCCAGAATATTCACAGATGCGGCTTGTTCACGCAAGAGTGCGGAGGATATGCCCCATTTGCCGGAGGAACGTACACATACATATACACATGTTTCTGCTTGTACACAGATTTATAACTTAAAAAAACACTTGTAAGTGGGCTAACAAGTTCTGGGAAGGGGGGCTCTAGATTACTTTTGAATGTCTTACTTTCTTTCTTTTTTTGGAAGATTTTTATTCATTTATTTGACAGAAAGAATGAGAGAGTGAGAGACGGAACACAAGCAGGGAAGTGGGAAACAGAGAAGCAGGCTTCCCTCTGAGCCGGGAACCCGATGTAGGGCTCGATCCCAGGACCCTGAGATCATGACCCTGAGCCGCAGGCAGACACTTAACGACTGAGCTACCCAGGCGCCCCTTATTTTCCTTTTTAATGTTTTTTACATATGTACTTTTTTTTTTTTTAAATAAAAAATAGTTGAGGGCGCCTGGGTGGCTCAGTTGGTTGAGCGACTGTCTTGGGCTCAGGTCATGATCCCGGACTTCCGGGATCGAGTCCCGCATCGGGCTCCCAGCTCCTTGGGGAGTCTGCTTCTCCCTCTGACCTTCTCCTCTCTCATGCTCTCTCTCACTCATTCTCTCTCAGATAAATAAATAAAATTAAAAAAAATATATATATTGTTGATAAAAATACACCTGAAAAACCACAAAAGAAGAATTTGCAAATGGCAGGAGGGAAAGAAGCTAGGAGATATCCTTAGTTTTTTTTTCTGGTATTGACTGTCCCAGCTGTGGTGGTCCCTTATGCTTCAATCGTCTAAAGTCAGAAAGCGTGAACACTTCCAACGGGGTCACTTATGCTGCTGGCGCTCTCCTCGAGGGTGAGTGGGAAGGCATCTTCTGGGTAAACAGACTGCTGGGTAATAAGTGTGCTGAGCAACACACTGACAGAAATGTTCCGGAGAATAGATGTACTTGGAAATAGAATGAACCGTTGCTAGAGGAGGTTGTCCAGGCAAGGCACATGTCTGTGAAAACAAGCTACTTCGGTCCTAAAACTATTCTTCGGGGCAGATTTTCAATGGTTTCACAAGTCCTTCTAAAGAACTCAGGGTCTTTTCGATTTGCCTCTCCTAGGACTGGTCAGTGCCACCTGAGGGGTCCCTGAATGATGCCCACCTATGAGAAACATCGTCTGCCAGTCAGTGGACCCCCACTTATACCACTTTCCATTGCCAGAGACAGCAAACTCAGACACACACATCTCCCCCGCCCCAGGGACTATCCTGCTCAAGCTAACGGAAGCCTTTTTCTGTCTTCCGATGCCCCCTTTGAAGCGGCCACTTAGGACTATATAAGGGGGAGACTCCAGTCGAATGTGACAGCTGCAGATCCTAAACAGGCTCTCACCCAGAAGGGCATGAACTGTTTCCGACCAGTTCACCTTAACACCACACGACCAATATTCTTGGTCAAACACAGTCCCAAACAAAAAACTCAGGCTAGTCTTTAAGATCATAAACTCTTGGGCAGTGTGTGTGTTTTCCTTCTCTAGTTGTTGCTCAAGGAAAGGGAAGAGACCAAGTACCTCTCCCACCACTGAGGTTGGAAATGGAAATGGCTGAAGAGTCTATGACCACAGCAAACCATTATGGCTCTGTTCACGGCATCCGTCAGTCTGTCCAACTGGGACCAGGCACATCTGGGTTCTTTGCAGGCAATGTTTCAAACAGCATCCCTCCCAAACACAACAACATAAGCATCACTTGCCCCCAGTCCGGAGCCCCATTCAACAGCTCATGGCAGGACTGGTGGGAAATCGACGGCCACTGTTTTTAGGTTCTCGGTGGCTTTGGCATGAGCTACAATGACAATTTAGCATCCTGAAATCCTATCTCTTACTATCTGACTTAAAGATAATGAGACATAACTACTTCAACTTTTCTTGCAAGGTGCCCTCAACATAGCTAAGCTAAAACATTTAGCATTCAGCACATCTTTCCTGGTCCCAATTATCCCCCATTAAGTAACCCGTGTCTCTCTTTCTAAACGTTTCTCTTTCTCAACGTGTGAGAATGTCTTCTTCACATCATCAGAGTAACTCGCCCTTGCAGGCTGAGTTCTCCCAGCTGAGCAATGGATAATGTCCAAGCAATTATACTAGGAGTCTATGGGATAACTGTTTTCACTGGAAATGGAATGAAAGAAGAGAATTTGTCAGGATTTTCTACTGTGTTTTTTCCCGCTTACATTTAGATTAAACCCTGTGTTGAATGTGTATAGCCAGACTTTCAAATGATTTTGAATCTTTTTGACATAAATTTAAGACAGAGTATGTCTCTACTGAAAACTCAAAACAGTATTCAATGTAAGTAGAGAGGAATGTTCATGTGCAAATTTGATCTCTGGAAAGACCTTTGGTTATGGTTATTGGTTATCCGTGCTTAACGTGTTAAGATTTTTATAAGCTAAAGCTCCCCAATTCTCTCACCAAAAAAGAACATTTAAATAAATCCCAAACACAGTGCCTTTTTTTTTAATTATTTACTTATTTGAGAGAAAGAAAGAGCATGAACAGGGGGAGCATCAGGCAGAGGGAGAAAGCAGACTCTCCACTGAGGAAGGAGCTCAATGAGGGACTCAATCCCAGGACCCTGAGATTGTAACCTAGAGAGCAAAGGTAGATGCCTTAAGTGACTGAGCCACCCAGGCGTCCCCAAGCACAGTGTCTAGAATTTGACAGTAGTCTTTTTCCAGTGACAAAGAAATCCATCTTTGAATTTATAGATACTTCTTTCATTGGCTAATGAAAATTTTCCCTATGTTAATTAAAATTATTTTTCA
Organism: Meles meles; assembly: GCF_922984935.1. Classification (NCBI taxonomy): domain Eukaryota; kingdom Metazoa; phylum Chordata; class Mammalia; order Carnivora; family Mustelidae; genus Meles; species Meles meles. The sequence goes on from NC_060087.1 coordinate 5,781,909, forward strand.
AATTAAACAAATTTTAGGGGTACTGTTCCCTTTCCTCAACTGGAAAGATTTCACTTAATCTCCAAGGATACAACCTAAACAAAATGGCCAAGGGCTAAAGTATAGAAAGATCAATGACTAGTTTGTACAAGAAAAAAACTAATATGCAGATCTCTGTTACAAGGCAATGATTTGGCAATCACTATAACACAAGTATATAAGCAAGCATATCATATTGCTGAGGACAGAAAACTTTCTTGAAGATTTTTATTTATTTATTTGAGAGAGAGAGAAAAAGCGGGATGAGGGACAGAGGGAGAAGCAGGCCAAGCAGGGAGCCAGATGCGGGACTCGATCCCAGAACCCTGAGATCAAGACCTGAGCCGAAGGAAAACACTCAAAGACTGAGCCACGCAGCATCCAAGGATAGAATATTTTGTTGCAGGCAAAAAAAAAAAAAAAAAAAGCAAACCTTAAGGAGTGACTGGTGATTTTATCATTTGATCAACACCTTGGAGGCGTAGAAGAAACTGACCTCACGTATAATACAAATGGACAGCAGGAATACGGAGTGATAGCTACCAGATCTAGGTATTTTTTATTCCACTGGGTCAAACCCTACCTCCATAAATGCCTAAGAACAAGGAATAATCTAAAATATATTATCTATATTATATATAATATAATATATAGATATTATATCTAATAATCTGTATTAGATTTTATGATTATTACTCATGCTAATGAGTTCACCCTGAGATAGAAGGGCAAGCATTTCAAAGCATTCAGCCACTGTTGAACACACCAGATACTCTATATTCTGAAAAAGTAACCGATAACCTATGATTGCTAGTGTTTTAGCAGCAGAGCATTTTTGTTAACATGCAATAGTATTTACAGCTCCAGTGGTCCTTTCAGATAAAGCCAAAGCCCTTTTTGCTCCATGGCCCTGAGGACTCCATAGAAGCCCTAAGAAGAGGGTCCTGATTAGATACTGCGGAATGCGTATACAGCGACCATGCAGGGCATCCTGACAGACCACACACCAGGATCCTAGGCAGTCAATAAACCCAAGCAGGGCTTAAAAAACATGGAAACAAAAGAGAGGCTGAGTGTAGTGGCCAACACACCCAACGCTGACAGTATTTATAATTTTGACTCATTTCAGTCCTATATTGGGAGATAATTCTATTTCCAAAGACAGTTGGTCTTTATTCTCTCTGTTGAGTACTCCCTTCAGGGTAACTCCAAAGTGTCTTTATGAGATGTGCTTACATTCACTGCCTTTGAATTTCTCTGGCCAGAGTTGACCTTTCTATGCAACTACGGAGGGAAAAATCATTACCATGCCCAATTTTAATTCTCATGGTTTGATCCTACAATTATTGTCCCTTGAAAATACGAGTTTAACCTTAGGACATTGGCAGGGCCCGTGTTATTAACGCACGGGTTTTTCTCTAGGACCATGAAGGAGTTTTGAGAAGACCTCTGAGAGAACTTGGACTTTCTCCAAACCTTGGCCTTTCTAAATCTCTCCACGTTTTGTCCCTACAGTGTGGAAAGAACTGCTTTTTCTGCCCGGCTTTTAGTTGCAGTAGTTCTCTGTTTTAGCCATCCCAGTCTAATCTAAGTCAAGAGGTGCTCTGGTTTGCAGCTGAGCCCACTGTTCCTGCTGCTCAAACTGTAAATGAATTTCCCAGGAGAGAAAGGTAGGCAACTCTCTTGGTCAACAAAGAGAGATAGATACATTGACCGACCAGGAGATCTTTGCAAGTCATTCTGTCCACTGAGGAGGGGGCACAGACAGATGGTGAAAATAAACGAAACTGGCAGCCTTCTCTGCTCCACTGGAATTACAATTCCTCTGAGAGATAAGAAATCTCTTCCCGCCATTTTCCTCATATTACATGAATCTAGGGACACTCTTCTGGGGAAACCTCTCCCAGGACACATCACTGGAATGTTAACTTTGCTAAAGCCTTCTAGCTTTGTCAGAGTAGGTCCCTTGGAGATATTCTCCCTGTGCAGTCTGAGCCTAGTTTTTGGCACAAGATTTTTAAATGAACTGAATGTTGGATAACCAACATTACTTCTTCTGTTTTCTTTCATTTTGGAATGCACACATCATGGCAGATGATCACACTGGCTTGCGTAAGGCAGCTCGCGTACAGTGCTGCGTGTTAGCTGTAAGTGCATGCATGCATGCGTTTATCTCTAATGTATGTGCACATGCGTGTGCTGTCTTTGCCCTCAGTCCTCCTCCCATCCTCCGGAAATAGCCATCCCAGTACACGTTTGTTGTACACGTTCACGTCAAATGTCTGTCCGTGGCTTCAGCCATAGATCCTTGTCTACATATTTTGTTGTCATGTGTTGTTGTACAATGGCACAATTGTGTGACAGATTACATTCTATTTCTCACTTTTTAATTTTTTAAATTTATTTATTTATTTTCAGCGTAACAGTACTCATTGTTTTTGCACCACACCCAGTGCTCCATGCAGTACGTGCCCTCCCTATTACCCTCCACCTGGTTCCCCAACCTCCCACCCCCACCCCCCGCCCCTTCAAAACCCTCAGGTTGTTTTTCAGAGTCCATAGTCTCTCATGGTTCATCTCCCCTTCCAGTTTCCCTCAACTCCCTTCTCCTCTCCATCTCCCCATGTCCTCCATGTTCTTTGTTATGCTCCACAAATAAGTGAGACCATATGATACTTAACTCTCTCTGCTTGACTTATTTCGCTCAGCATAATCTCTTCCAGTCCCGTCCATGTTGCTACAAAAGTTGGGTATTCATCCTTTCTGATGGAGACATAATACTCCATCCTGTATATGGACCACATCTTCCTTATTTCTCACTTTTTTTTTTCACTCAACCCTGTACTTTCTTGATCTGTCCATGACGCAGGACCCACACATACTGACTGCTGGACAATGCTCTCAAGTACACACTTTCTGCACGATACGCATCTCATCTCCAGTGATGTCTCCAGTTCCTGGCCACTGCACACGACATCAGAATGAACCCTCTCGGACATGCATCCCAGCGCTCTGGGAATTTATTTGGGTTATATACTCAGAGTACAAATTTGAGTCGCAGACTATTTTGATACTTAATTTGATTAAACACTATATATTTTTATATTGTTCCCAAATGAGGCTTCCTATGGTAACCTAGTTGTCTACGTTTTGGCCTTAGATTAGAACCATGCTATTTTCATTACTACGGCTTTTGTGTATGTCTTAACATCTGCTAAACCAAGTCTTTCCTGTCCAGTGTTTTTGTCACTTCTTGTCATTTTCATGGAAATGTGTTCTTCAATACAAATTTAAATTAGGTTCATCAAGTTTCTAAATATATCCAACCAAAATACTGAATTTAAAGATTAATTAGGAGAACGGACATCTTTATCACATTAAAATTGTATCGTTTCAGGAAAGGAACGTCTCTTCAGATATTTAGACTGTCTTCTGTCTTTCTGGGAATTTTACATTTCTCTCCATAGACATACAGATCCTTGGTAGTTTCTGTTGCTGTTGTGAATGGTATCTTACATTGGATTATATACTCAAGTTGCTGGTATAGAGACTTGCTTCCACATTTTTTGAGTTTATCTTGCTTCTAGCAAGATTGCTGAACTCTGAGTAAAACAGTTTATGCACTGTTTTGTTGTTCTCTATGTAAATAACTGTTTCATCTGCAGATCTGCAGATGATATAGTATAAGAAGTCCTGTTCCATACCGTAAGAAAAGTAAAAGAAGTGAGAAGTGCACACTGGACCATTTCCGTTCTATCTAAATATAATATCTAAGCTTATTAATTATATCATTCAGGTTTTTTTATAATGGTGCTTTTCTGGCAGCATGATTGAGCCACTTCTCAGAGGAGTATGCTGCAGCCTTAAACTACAATCTGTCTCTACTGAATCTATTTTCCCTGAATATGTGTTTACAGTGATAGAGCATTCTTACAGTAGAGCTCCTTATGTAACATAGTGTCCCTCTTTCTCCTTTATGATATTCATGTCCTGCAATCTACTTTGTCAGATTTTATGTTTGTTACCCCAGGACTCATTGGTTCATAACTGACATCCTGGTATTTCCATGCATTTCCAAGCATTACTCTTCTAGGCTGCAAATGGTCGAATCTTATTTCGTAATCCATTCCTGTAGCCTCCATCTTTTAACTGCTGAGTGTAGCACATCTAAATTTTTTCTATTGGTTTTTTCCTCCCATCTTGTGTCACATCTCCATTTGCTACATTTAATCTTAGTTTTCATTTTCCTTTTCTGCTTTCTGTTCGATAGGTGAATTTTTTTCTCTTCCCTGGCCGATGCAAATGTACCACGTTCTATTTTTCTTCTGTACATGGTCACTCTTTATTAGGGTCCATATTCACTATTGAGTTTAATAGATTTATTTTTTTTAAGATTTTTATTTATTTGAGAGAGAGAGAGAGAGTGAGCATGAGAAGAGGGAGGTCAGAGGGAGAAGACCTCCTGCTGAGCAGGGAGCCCGATGCGGGCTCCGTCCCGGGACTCCAGGATCATGACCTGCGCTGAAGGCAGTTGCTCAGCCAACTGAGCCACCCAGTTTTTAGACTTATTAGTATCTAGGTCTTTCCTCTATTGTGTGTTTAAGCAAGTTCTCACATCTGTTTGATCTGCTCACTGTGTCGCCCACTGTTTGGTACTGTCCAAAAGCTTAGTTCTGAGTTAGGATATGATTTGCCTTCTTGTCATCTGAGATCGGCCTTGTTAGACAACAAACGGCCCCTAACATACATCACTACCCCTTCTACATTTGTTGTAGACTTTTCCTGGAGGTGAGCCATTCCTCTCAGATTGATTTCAAAGTGGATTTTTGTCCAGCAAATGTTTTGAAAACCAGCATGCCTGAAAATAATTTCAACACACTCTCACATTTAATTGAAAATTGGGTTAAATACAGAGTTTTTATGTTCGAAGGAAGGATAAAGTATTACCCTGACAATGTTAGTCTGCTCAGGCCACCATAACACAATACGGTAGAACATTAAACATTAAACAACAGGAATGTGTTTTCCTACAGTTCTGGAGGCTAGAAGGCCCACATCAAGGTGCCAGGCAATTTGGTTGCTGGTGTGAGTTCTCTCCCTGGCTTCTTGCTGTGCCCATCCTCACACGTCCTTTCCTCACTGGGTACACTCAGACACAGATCAAGCTCCCTGTGTCTCTGCCCGTAAGGGCACTAATTATGAGGGCTCCGTTCTCGTGACCCGATCACCTTCCCAATGCCCCACCCCCACATATCATCACACTGAAGGTCAAGGCTTCGCCATGTGAAACCTGGGAGACAAAAATATTCAGTCTACAACACTTCCTGGAGTCAGTGCTGATGTTGAGAATTATGTTATCAGTTTGATTCTTGTTCTTTGGAAGTCTACTACTTCCTTCTTTGAACTTCTGGAATGCCCTTTGTTTCATTATTGAAAATTTTTATTCAAATAGGCCCAAGTATATGTTTTCCTTATTTATCCTGTCGAAAACTCTTTGAACCATTGCCATCAAATACCTTTAATCTTCTTCCTCCTCTTCCTTTTCTCCTCTTCCTTCCTCTTCCCCCTCCTCCCCTTCTCCTCCTCCTCCTTCTCCTTACTCTCTCCCTTCTCCCCCTCCCCACTTCTTCTTCTTTTCTAATAATGGAGCTTCTGTTCATTATTTTTTTCAAACAATGCTTCCCTTCCATTTTTTCTTACACTTTCATCCGTTTTTCAATTCGCTTTCTTCGTAGAGGTTGCACTTGGGGTCTCGGTTATGTGAGTCTGTGATACATCACTCTAGGACAGGGTTCTCACCCAGCGGCAATGCTGTGCCCCACAAGACAGCTGGCAATGTCCACAGCTATTTTTCGTTGTCCCGACTAGGTTAAGGGAGATGGTACCGGCATCTGGGGAGTCGAGGCCGGGGACGCTGCTCCACGTCCAACGAGGGACAGGTCGGCTCCACAACCACCACAACAAAGAGTTATTTGGCCCCAAATGCCACTAGTGCTGAGGCCGAAAAGCCCTCAGTTAGGAGTCTCAGCGCTCTGTCCACCAGAGAGGGTGAAAGCCCCTGGCCGTGCAAACCACTGCGGGCCCCTTCTTTTCCCTCAACAATACCAGGCTATCCTCTCGTTAGGGTTTTCTCTAAGGCTCTTATCTAAATTTCATCTCCCGAAGTTCAGGTTCACCACTCCCGGGTGTTCAGAGAGGGTGTGGGCAGAGGAGGAGATGCCCAAGGAGGGCAGGTCAGAGTCAAGGAGACCTCTTGCATCAAGTCCTCACCTAGTGACGATGCTATGCTGCCCTGATATGACCACCCATCCTAAGGATATCGGTGGCCTGGCGATTGCAATAGTTTTCTTGTAGCAAAGGGGGCAGGCAAGCACTGCGCACCCCACCCCCCCGCCAACACACACATACAAACCCAAAGCGATACTGCGGAGAAGTAAGAGGAGAAATGAATGTTTTCCACTAATTCTCTCACTAGCCTTTTGGAAGCCTGGTTCTAGCTTGGTGAAGCACTTCCCACCCATCACCCCCAGAGAAGTGCTAATCCATTTCTAAGAACCTTCAGGGAGCTCTGTGCTTTTTATAGGGTATAATCTCTCTTCCAGCCTTTCCTTCTGCTTCCACAGCCATCTGTGGTTGCTGCTGACATTTCATGGGAAACCCTACAAACGTTCAAAATATTAATTGTAGGTGCCTGGTAAAAACTAAGATATTGAAGTGAATATTTCTATAAAGTCTATTCTTCTTTAATAGATAATATACCACATTGTTCTCAATATGTTTTAATGCTATGGGATGTATTCTTGAGTTGTTATTTCCCCCCATTTTATTATTTTTCTCTGGACTCTGACAGTCAGCATACACGTGAATATTTAAATGATAAGAAAACTAAATGTTTGTCTCCTTCCCGGTTTCTACTGAATACTGTTTAACATCACAGGTCCTTTTATCTCAGAGAACAGGATCCCATTCCTAGCCACTAATAACATTAATCAAAGCAGTCTTTTATGACATGTAAATAAATGACTTTTCCTTTACCCACACAGGACAATAGCGACGATGTGCAGAGACTGCGTATTCATCACAGCGATATATTCCCATTATCACACTGCCATTATTGAGCCATTGATTCAGGGAAAGTAAACTGCTTGGAACGCCAAGATACGGAGAGGGCAGTATAAAGAAAGAAAAAGGTTTATGGAAATTCAGAGATGGTTTTCATGACCCATTCCCTGTTTTATTGTTAGAGGTTATTTACATGGCTTAAAATCAGACTTAAGAGTCAGACTTAATATGGATAACAGTTTTTCATGAGAAAGCAGTTTTTCACATCTATGTATGATATACATAGCAAATAACGCACCTTAGAAAAACATTAAGAACAAGCTTAAACTCTCTTTTTTTAAAAATTCTCTAAGTTTGTTTACTGTATAGCACAAGAGAGTATAATCTTTTTTTTTTTTAAGATTTTATTTATTTATTTGACAGACAAAGATCACAAGTCGGCAGAGAGACAGGCAGAGAGAGAGGAGGAGGAAGCAGGCTCCCTGACGAGCAGAGAGCCCGATGCGGGGCTCGATCCCAGGACCCTGAGATCATGACCTGAGCCGAAGGCAGGGGCTTTAACCCACTGAGCCACCCAGGTGCCCCGAGAGTATAATCTTTTTAAGCATTCCTGGAAATACTACTTAAAAAATAAAAGACTTATCACAAACTTATAGTTGGCTTAATCAAAATGTACCACAAATACCTAGCATCACATCTGCTCCTTTTTTTTTTTTTTTAAGATTTTATTTATTTATTTGACAGAGAGAGATCACAAGCAGGCAGAGAGACAGGCAGAGAGCGAGGAGGAAGCAGGCTCCCCGGTGAGCAGCAGAGAGTCCAATGTGGGCCTCGATCCCAGGACCCTGAGATCATGACCTGAGCTGAATGCAGAGGCTTTAACCCACTGAGCCACCCAGGCGCCCCACGTCTGCTCTTTTAATGAGATTTCTATACATTCAAATGTGTAAGGGGAAAATGATTTTATTTTTTAACTACCTATATATCTATTTATCTTTCCACCTATCATTTATTTTTGTGGTTTGGTATATAATCATTTCCCATAAGATGTCAATTGAGACCAACTGGTAAAGTACAGACACTTACTTACAAAACTCTAGAAATAGTAACTGTGGATGCAAATATTTTTTACCAAATTCTAGTATATCATAAGTACTGGGAGCAGAAAAAACAACCAGATTTGATGAAAGTAGCACATACATATTCTTAGACTAAACTGAAGAGTAAGCTGAATTCAAATTCCTCTAATGTAGCTCTACAAAGTATAGTTTAGGACAAAAACAAGTAAGAATTCAAAACTTTTGCACACTTCAGATTAAATCAACACTAATCAAGATAAAACAATTGTCTTCCTGCTCGAGTTTTCCATTTTGGTCCTTTGGTTTAGACCAAGGGACTAGCCAACTAGAACCCTCAAGGCCAATAGGGCTTGTCATCAATTTTATAAATAAAGTTTTATTGGTACACAAACACATCCACTTAACGATGAATTGTCTGTGACTGTTCTCATACTACAGTGTCAGAGCTGAAGGCATTTGACCCACAAAAACTAAATTTCCTATCTGGCCCTTTATGGAAAGAGTTTGCTGACCTCAGGCATAAGCCATGAATGAATGAATACATTTTGAAGTTGCTGCCATGCTGTCTCCACTGTTAGCTGAACTCTTGGTGGCTGGAATGTTCTTCCCCCCTCTGTAAGGCAGTCTTGCATGTACCCCATGTTTCCTATATGACGAACCTTGCTATTAAGTACTCTCTTCTCCTACTGTGGGCTGACACGAACAGTCTTCCCTGCCATGGCAACTGCTTGCAACAACTTCCCAGTGACTTTGCACTTTCATTCTATGTGCACAAACATTCCCTTTGTGCTAAGCTTGGACAAGCAGGGATTCATACTTTTGTTGGCAAAATGAGAACCGTGATTAGAATCAATAATATCAAATAGCGGCCATCAATTAAAAATGCTTCCAAAAAACTCTTTGTAGCAGAGTTGTATAAATGGGTATGACCTTGATTTATTAGGGAATGGATGGGTGCATAGTGAAAGGTATTGATTTTTCCATTTTTCCCAGATAGTGGTAGCATACATTTGATTTATAGTATCATTAGCGTTGTTATGGTTCTAAGCATTTTTTAATTGCCAGTTATCTTTCCAATAACTCATGTGTTATTTAGGGGTATATTTTTAAATTCCCAAACACATGGGACTTTATTAACTTATCTTTTTATTGTTGATTTACAATTCATTGCCTTGTGGTCATTCTCCATGTATGGGGTATAAGTTGTGTGTGTACAATATAACTGGCTTCTTAATGTCATTGCTAAAACCTTCCATCTACTTTCTAATATTCTGTTATTTCGACCCACCAATTTCTGATAAAACATGTTAAAATATTAAACTGCTAATCAATGTGTCCATTTCTCTTGGTGATTCTGTTAGTTTCCGTTTTGGAGGTCAGGGTACATACGTTTCGTATTGCTACATCTTCTTAGCAGACCTGCCCTTTTGTGTTTACCACATACCACCTATTTTACTAAAATCTGTGCATTAAATTCTATTGTAGAATATTGCCATTACCAGCTTCCTTTTTATTAGTGTTCTTCTTAATTTTGTTTAGCTGTGTCATTTTTATATAGCTGGATTTTTAGTAGATTAATCCATTTTCACTCACAATAATTACTGTTATACTGGGGCTTGTTTCTACCATTTTATCTTGTGTTTTATATATTGTCATTATTTCTCTTTCTTTACCATTTTGTCCCCTTCTGTTTGTTTTTTAATTTAATATTTCTTCCTTTTATTTCTTCTCAATTTGGGTTGTTTATCATGTTTTATATTATATATCATGTTTTCATTGTTACATATTTTTAAAAATCTCTTACATATTTTAAAATTTCGTTGTTACATATTTTAAAAATTTTAAATAAAATCTGAGGTTAATTCTTATAAAATCTGAAGTTATAATTGTTATATACATTACATATATAATTTATAAGGTAATATAGGATATATTATATATATTTAAATATATATTTATATATAAAATCAGTAATTGTACACTTCATCAAAATACTGCATTCCTGCCTTTATTGTTGCCAGAGATTTTATTTTCAATGTTTAGTGCAAAATGCGATTTTTACACTTAGCATTTAACTAGATTAGTTGCTATTATTTCCATCCACGTCTGTAACCCTTGCTTCTTGGATCCCCATGTCTTCTCTCTTACCTTCGCATTTATCTTTAGAATGGAGAACATCCTTGACTGTTCCTTTCAGTGCTGGTTCTACAGTCTATGTATATAAACTCCATCTGTGAAAAAAAACGCCTATATCTGATGTCTCTTCTTGAACACTAAGACGGTAACTGCTTTCCTTCTAACCTCGGTGACCTCCGACAAGGAGCGCAATGTTGGCTGCATTGCCATGCTGTTGCAGGTGACTTGATGTTTCTCTGGGTAGCTTAGGAATTTGTCTTCATTCTCAGTGGTTTGCAACTATTATATGCCACGGAATGGACTTGGATGTATCCTTTGGGTTCACAGAGTACATTTCTGATTGGAAGACTGCAACTCTGAATCATTTTGGTGATGACTTCACTCCTCTCCACACAAGCTCCAGCCAGTTCTCTCCAATGAAACTCCGGTGAGATAACGGTAAAGGATCTCCATCCGGGCTCCAAATCTGACAGCGGCTCTTCTGTATTTTTATATTTCTCTGTAAAAATCTTGTTTCTCACTATCGTCTTTGGTCTAATGTTGTAACAACATCTCATTACCAATTTCTCTTTGCATGTGTGTAGTAAGAGTTTATCCCCGAAACAGTTTGGTTTTACTTACAGATAACTGCTAAATTTTTCCATGATCTCTGCCTACCTCAGTAACTTCCCTGCCCTTTTAAAAAGGACGGTTTCAGTTCATTCAGGCATCTTAAATACGTTACCTGTAAACTCTCAGAATGCTCTTAAATACGTTACCTGTAAACTCTCAGAATGCTCTAAAGCAGTCTTTTCATTTCAAGTTAGTTGCATTTTTAAATGTTGGTTTCATGGACTGTAATAGATTCTTACGCTGCGTTTCTTCACAAGGGTTGGACATTTGGATTATGGCTCATTTGGGAGGTTTGTTTTTGTTTTTGTGTCTCTTTTCTTTCCCCTTTCTCTGTCTCTCCTCTCTCTAGGCTGATCCTTGTGTCTAATAATTTCATGGCTGGCTGAACTCCCAATTCCCCTGCGATGGTTCATTTTCTATGTCAACTTGGCTGGGCCACGGTGCCCAAATATTTGGCCAAACATTTTTCTGCACATTCTATGAGGGTGTTTTTGGATGAGATTAATATTTACATTGACAAATGATGAATAGATTCCACCATGTGGGTGGGCCTCATCCACACAGTTGAATACCTGAATAGAACAGAGAGACTGACCTCCCGTGGGCAAGGAAGAATCCCGTGGACAGATGGTCTTCAGACCCGAGAGCCGTATCAGCTCGTCCCTGCATCTCCAGCTTGCTGGTCCACCTGCAGATTTTGGATTTGCCAGCCTCTATAATCATGAAAGACGAATTCCTTATAATAAACCTCTGTGTACATGTACACATCCTGTTACGTTTCTTGGGAGTATAGTGACCAGTACACATCCCCTCGGCCTGTCATGATGGGATGTAATAATGGCACTGCAGGGCAGCTGTTGTGTGACAGGGACATTCAGCTAGAGCAGATCTTGTCCCTGAATGACGGGATGACTTGGTCCAGTCTCTGGTCTCTACGTGTCCTTAACCCTGTTAAACCTGGCTAAAGGTCCGAACCTCAGGCTGTGGTCAGCAGCTCTTCTCTCCCCGGCTTCTTCCCTGGGGCAGGGGGACACTCTCACTGAAGGTCCTAATGTATCATAGTGAACTGGGATCCATGAACATTGTGACAAGAAATTCACAAGACACATTTGCTGACGAGTAGCAAGTACGGATATAACCGTCTTAGTCCTGGGCTAACCAACGGATCAAAAGGGGGGATGACTTCTGTGAAAATATAATTAGGAAAATACCCTTCGAGGACAAAGAATTTCATCTAGAGGACTGGAAGGAAGAATATTCTGATGATTTTCTGCCGTAGAAGAATTTCTGCAACTGACTGGAAACGGACATCATTAAGTCACAGTTGTACAAAAACCACTTGTCACACAGGTTGAGATTAAAAGATGATGTGTTGAGCTACAGAGAGACACTGTTCTCTACAGAACACCACTCCACCCTCCCCAACCTCGTTCTTTTAGAGCTCAGATGAAACGTTTCTTCTGCTTTGCCGTGCTCAGGTCTCACTCCTGCCCACCACACTACCACTGCTATCATCATGGCTTGCTTTTTCTCCCTCTCCCTCCCAATAACACCCTGGACTTACCCTACTGACACATTCCACAGGGTTCCATTTACCATCGCTCATAATGAAAAGTGTCACTCATAATGAAAAGGGCATCTTTCAAGGGCTGGAGCTTCCTCTATCTAATGGATATTTGAGTTGGCTGTGCCTGGATCCATGCTTATTAGCACCTGATTCATCCCCCAGTAAATATTTTTTGAATGGCCGACTGGCTTCTCTTCATCCTGAACAGGCTTGCTTTTCTGGGGCATTTGTGACCTACATATAAAACTATTCCTATGCGACTTCATGGATGTACATTAGGTTTTACAATAAACATCTGATGGACGGAGACAGGCTCCTCCTTTGGTGCGTGGGCAGTGTGTATCTCCAGCAACAGCTGTTGCCCTCCTCTGCAGACCCCGCAGCATTCTTCTAAGCGGGAGCAGCTCCGCTCAGCCGTCCACGCTCTGCTGCATGCCGATGGAGGTCTATGTTTATGATCCTTCCCCTCACTTCCCACGTCATCTCACCGGAAATTTTAACAAATGATTATTGAAAAGTAAGTTTAAAATACCACTGCTAAGTGAAAACTTTTTTCATACCACCTCGAATCAGAAAGTCAGCAGGACTCAGACCAGGAGTCAGCAGTCTGATGCGACTGCAGAAAGGGCCGCACCGATGACAGCTTCCCGCCTCCTCGTTGGCAGGAGGGGCCCAGGACACCTTAGTCGGAAACAGAACCTTACAGGGGCAGAATCATCGCTCTTACAGCAAATATTCTCCAAGGCCATTACAGAGTAACTGGAAGGAGTTCTGGAGGAAGGCTGCCCCGTCCCCTCAGGTCTTCACAAACCAGCCACGGAGAAATTCTTCAAAGCCCCAAACCCTCGCCTGGAAAGGCATTAGAAAGAAGTGACGTAACGTGCAACACTCCGTTCAGAACCAGCACCAGCAAACATGATGGAGTAAGAAATGAAGGAATGGAGAATGGACGGCAGGAAAGATGGTCCTTCACATTCCCCTGTGTGCATGTTATGTACTGTCTTCAACTGGGGGAGGAGGAGGGGAAGAAAGGCATCACCATACAGACATCCGAATGTCTCAACGAAAATATCAGATTCCGAATATACATTTTAATACTTATTTGTCTCTACTAAATTTGCCACGGTTTTTCAAATAAGTCAGGGGAGTCGATTTGCGTCAGTGTTCACAGAAGCATTCTAAGCTCTGAGTGGTAGATGTGAAGGAAGTTCTTTCAAACATTTTATCATAAAATTTTTAATCTAAAGACACAAAGACTAGTTGAAACAATGACAGTATCAGCAGGAAAGGAAGACTGGGGGTTCTGGGTGTAGGACAAGAAAATACTAAATGCTTTAATGCAACACTGATTAGTATTTTCTCTTATGTTAATTGTCGTTGGCTACCGCTAGGTAAAAACTGCAGATCTTCGTTCTACCAAATACAACCTGAGTTGTCCATCTTGATTCAGCGAACCTAAGGCCAGTAGGATGTAGGGCTCTGGGGGACCGGTGTGTAGATGTCCTCTTCTTCCCTCATTGTGCCCTTGACATCTCCAGCCCTTCCAATAACCCTCTGCTATCGGTGCATTAGCTAAATTACACAGATACTGATGAGTCGCAAATACCAAAGAGCTAATATCAAGAAGTCTTCTACGTTCAACGCATCTGGAACCTCTGCTTGAATGAGGGAGGAAGAGGATACCCCTCAAGCACAGCAGCGTCTGGGCTGGTATTCCCTGAACGGTGACAAGGAAAAAGCTGGTTCTAACAGAATCACTGGCCAAGCACAGGAGGCCCCCAGCCTCGGGATCAATGGCTGCACAAGCAAGGACGAGATGGAAAGGCTGTAACTTGGCGGATGTCAGCATGGCGGGGACCCTCTTCCCGAGCACAGGAAGTGGGCCGTCCACACCAGCACGGCCAGGAGCGTAGGTTTCGGAGTAAACCCACACGGGAACAGCAGCCCCAGAGCAGCGCGTCTCTACAGACGGGGTTCTGCGCGCCATCTGGAAACACGGCTGGATTCTGTGGCTTCTCCCTGAAACCTGTCATGGGACTTTCTGATCTGTATATCTGCGCTCATCTGAATATCACACAGTCCAGGGAATTCAGGCCTCAACCTATGTATTCTAGACATCTAGAGGGCATCTAGACGCCCTCAACCAAAATAACAGCGGAAACGGATGCGATACAATACAGAACAGCACCTACTCTCACGAACAGATGAAATCCTTCAGAATCCACTTAATGTTTGTCTGCAAATATTAGCTATGCCGCCCTGGTGGAAGCTGCTTAGGAAGGCTGAGCTGTGCTAACACAATTAATTTGCTCATTACATACATCTTCATCAGCAGGGGAAAGGTAAATTCCAGGGCAGCCGGGGACGGCATTAAAAATTCCAAACGAGTGGGTTTTACAGCAGTGAGTGCTGAACCTTTTTGGGTCTTACTGTCTCTTCCCTAGTTCCAGTGTTATTTAATTCATCGCCAATGGCTATTCTGTGTGCCCATGTCCACAACACTAACCTTTTCTAATCCCTTAACAATCCCATTACAGCTTTGGCTGAGAGTTTGCCAGCCCGCCATGAGCTTCTGGATGTGGTTCCCGCCTGGTGGGTCAGAGAACCCCGTGACGTAAGAATGTTCTCACTCCATTACATCATGTTACAAAGTTGGGGGTGTCTGCACCCCTGCTTTTCCTCCCACCCCCTTCAACCTGCCTCCCGAATGCTTGTTGTTGTCTCTACTACGGCATGCGAGTCTCTGCGCAGAGTGCCGAGCTGTTCCCTGTGTCTGCAAGATGCAATTTCTATCTGTTAAGAACGTACCTGTCCCTCACCCCCACCTCTAATACTGCCTCCTCCATGCAGGCTTCTGTGATACCACAAATCCCATGACTCCTCACACTCCCTCCAAAGACATGTATCAGCTTCCTCTAGGCTCCAGGTTTGCTATTCATAGTCCAACCTCCTTTCTCCAGCTCTATTTAAGAGAAGGGGATTAGCCTTCTTTGTGATTCTAAACTCATTTCTTCCCTGGGCTGTGCCAGGCTCTGCATTCTGATGATCGATTTGCCTTGCTGGTGCAAGAGCCTCTAGGGAGAGCAGGATCTCTTCACCTGTAACGGGAGGATTTAAGGCCTTCCCTACATGGGAACTGCTGCTCTTCCTGCAGCGCCACAAGCCAGAAACGCCACGGATAGAAAGAAACTGTTTTCCATTGAGCATCAGTGTCTCCAAATGCCAACTGCCAGGAGGACGATGAGGCCGTGTCAGCTGCACATTCTGTTTATGAGATGGTTTTCCTGGGATGAAAAGAGAGGGAGGAGCAACCCACGGACTCGCCACTTCCGGCGGAAGAGAAGCCAAATGAAACAGGTCAGAAATGAAGTCGGAAGGATCTAGAACAAAGTAACTGATGCCACAGGGCTAGCTCGGCAGTGGTGATGCCATTCTTAGGAGGGAACTGCCTGCAGGTTCCTCAGTGTCTGTCCCCCATCGGGCACTGTGTGCAAGTCCTCCGGACAGTGTGCTAATGGAGGGCACGAATCATGACCAGCCTATCTACGGGTTCTCGAGCCCACGCTGCGCTCGCTGCTCATCTCTGCAAAACACCTGAGATTCTTCCACCTTTTCCTTGAACGTGAGGCCTGCCGTGATGCATTTGATGTCAGTTGCTAAATTTCTTCTTTTCTTCTTTTCTTCTAAACTGGATTTCAAGATCCAGTGTGTCGAGACTGAGAGCCCTTGCAACACTACCTATTCAACCATGAGGATAATTAGAAAATGAAGTAACCGCACGTCGGAGGCATGGGGAAAAAATATGACAACCCAAACTCTACCTTGGGCTAAATTTCTCCAAGAGCCCAGTGCACTTGCTTACAGCAGGAGCGCAGCAAAGGCAGACGCGTCTGTGACAGAGAAGAGGCGAGAGCAGGGCATGACCGGGTAACAGCATGTGCACACGGCCAGCAACGCGCACCTTTTCCTGATGGGCTTGCACAAACCAGGGGCAGGTTGCCTGAGCTACGGTGGGTTTCGCTACGGAACACATACAAAGAGCATATTCTAAAACTCGCCACTGTGTGCTTCTCCATTCATGGGAAGTGTAGATTTAACAGCTATAACAAGAGACGGAAGGTTCTCAAGGCTCAGTGACTCATCTCACGTTTGGACAATTAAGACAAAAGAAATAATTCTATGAAGCGTTCTTCCCTGCACACAGGTAGAAGCTAACCCATGTGCAACAGTGCATAGCACACTCACATGAAGGTCTTTAAATGTTACAGGGAACAAAACATCTGTGCAGACTACAAAGCTTTCGCTGCGTCCGAACAGGGCCTCTAACTCTGCCCACGGGGCAGGAGCCCCGGCAAGAAGGAAGGGTGGCGTCCTCAGTGGTCAGTGGGGGCCGCGGGGGCTACCCAGCCATGGTCGTTCTTGTGAAGCAGGGCAATCACAGCACCTGCCACCGAGGTTGGTTCCACCAGGAAACCACTCTTGGACCATGATGGGACAAGTCTGTGTGTCCCTCTTCTCATTTATGAGGAAAGGGAAATGATACCACTTTCAGGGACATGTGATAGAGACATTGTAGGGACAAAAATGAAAACACATAATAATAGAAAAGATCTCTGGAAAACTGACACTAAAAATAATAAACCACACTTTGTGGCACGTGGCTACGGACCCAAAGTTTACCTCTGCGCAGAACAGCTGCTCACCCGTACCTGCTGCGTCTGCTGGTGGCTGCTGACCCCACTGCTAAATGCAGTGAACGCTCTGCAATCACCGCCCATCTACACTCCCTGTTTCATGTGGCTTTGGTTTGTTCTTCTCTGCAAAACCTCTCCTTTGCTCAACTTGTACTCGGTTGGTTCCTTCCCATTCAACCCCACGGGCGGCTGCCGGCGGTGGTTCAGCAGGCTGTGCACTGCCACGGGTCTCCAGGAGTCTTGTCCCCAGGCCATCCCTCTGCTCCCACGTCCCAGTTCCTATGTTCGTCCCTGGCTCCTGGCTCTTCCTCTCCAGTCCCACCATCTCCTTTCAACTCCAAACCACATTTCCACAACTCCCGGGTGCTTCATCACCGTGTCCTTAAACCAAACGGTCATCCGTCCAGTCCCTGCGCCTACAGGGGTCTGTTGCGAGAGTCCACAGTCTCTATGTTGTTATTGGCTATGCAGGACCGTCGTTCTCTTTTTCTTCATTCCCTGACCTCAGCAAATGATCACAAGCCGCCTAAGTTGGTGTCGGACAAACTTCTTGAATCATTCACTTTAGTCACATACAAGATTCATACTTTCATCAAATTATTGCTGAAAACCACTCTGTTGATTTCCATGACCTCCAGACTTTTGTCCTTCGAATCTAGTCTCTAGCTGGAGATGGATCCTTCCGCAGCGGCATCTGGTCCTGTCACTATTTAATGCTCTCCCCTCCCCCAGCGGCTCCAAAAGCCAAGCCCGATTCATTAGACGATGGCCATGGATGGGCCTCACTAAGCTCCCACTGCAGGGAACACGGTGTGGGGAGAGCCCCAGCTGCACAAGCCCTCGGTGTTTGCACTGAGCCTCCCAGGCACTGCTCCTCACGGGTGATTCAGCGGGTGATTCAGCACGATGGAAATACGGACCCAGACCCCCTGCTGGGAGATAGGGCACTGTTGTTGGGCTCCAGGACTCCCCAAAGGCTTGGCCGAAACTTCCGAAGAGCTCATCGCCATCTAGGAGGTTTCTGCCCGACCTTCTTTCTCCTTCATTTGGGGTCAGATTTTATTGAGGCCCAGAATCCTCTCCTTCTCAATTTCCTTTCACATGGGCGTGTCCTCTAGTAAGATCCCAGAGAGTCTAATGTCTGCTTCCCGGCACACTCAGAATAACACATGTTACGAACACTTCTTTTTTTTTTTTCTTCAAATAGTTATTTTTTGTTTCGCAAATTCCCACTAGCGCCATCCAGCGAAGTCTTGCGTTCTTATGGGTTGTTGTTGTTGTTTTTCCTCTCTGTCTTCATCACTGTCTTGTCTTCTGGATCAGTTCTTACTTGTAAATAGAGCATCACTTATTTTTAGCTAAATTAGGTCCCTGCCCTTGGTAATTACCCATCATACCATGTACCATGCTCTATTCCGTGCTGTAACTGTGAGTACTGCCATTCCTTCCCGCTGTGAGAAGGTGAGCTTCTCAAGGGTACGAAGGGTCCCCTGGAGCGCCGGTATTTGGTCTCTTGGACAATCTACAGCATTCGTGGCTGCACCCTTCACAGTCAGCTTTCTGGCTGCCTACTGCTATGTAACAAATTCCACCGAATTTAGTGGCTTCATACAGCAGCCACTGCATTAGACGTATGATTCTGTAGGCCAGGAGGAATTCAAGCAGAGGTCAGACGGGACGGCCTGTTTCTGGGCTCTGATATCCGGGGTTTCAGTGGGGATGGCTCCAACAGCTGCAGGGGGCATGGGCCGCACGTCAGGGGACTTGGTTCTCTGTGTAGTGTTTACTGGGGCTGTAATGGCTCCTTTCCTTGCATATCTAATGCCTGGACTGGGATGGTTGAAATGGCTGGGGGCCCGCTAGCATCACTTTCTCTCTCTCCATATAGCACCCCTGGGCTTCCTCACAGCCCAGCAGCCCAGGAATCATCAAATTGCCTACAAGACTACCATACCGAGGAAAAGAAACAACTGCTCCAGTAGAAGCTGCAAAGAACACTCAGACTGGGGCTCAGAAGTCCCCAAATGTCACTTCTGCTCCATTCTATCGAACGAAGCAAGCACAGGCCAGCCCCCACTGAAAGGGATAGAGGAACGGACGCTTCTTCATGAGGGAGTATCAGGTACACAGAGAAGAAGAGCGGATGGGGGTCATCCTAAATCATACGACCTCCAGACTCCCTCCTAACTGACGCTTATTCAGAACGACCTCCCTCCCTAGATATCCATCTGAAGCATGCTGTCCCCCACAAGCTGGTCTTTGTCATGGTGTTTATTCCCTTCAACACATCCATCAGGCTGTGACTCCTTGTCTATGAGTCCGTTATTTACGGACCGTGTGTTTGCTCAAAGACAAGCCCCACGGGGACAGGCTCCCCACTGCATTCCCAGCTCCCAATGCAGAAACACAACACCTACTAGCTATTAAGCGTGCAGACCAGAGAGAGACTCGGTTGTGTGATGGATCCATAAAGGGCAAATCTGCCCCCAAATAGACAGTTTCTACACGACAAGGACTATGTTTTTCTGAACGCTTCTCGGTGCCAAGGACAACAGAGAGCTGGCCCGGCTCAAGAAAAGCTTGTTGAGTAAGAGTCATAATCTTGGTCCTTACCCAGAAAGTCACGGGAGGCCCACTCTTGAAGCATTTTTAGTGGGAACCGTGCT